>NC_054824.1:65487358-65828358 GCF_018345385.1 Vulpes lagopus
CAACTCAGAATCACAAAGCAAGTAAAGAAAATAAACACAGTGGGACACTTGAGTGGCTCAGTCAGTTAAGTAACAGACTCTTGATTTCAGCTCAGGTCATGATCTCAGAGTCCTGAGATCGAGCCCCACATCAGGCTCTGTACTCAATGACGATTCTGCTTGAGATTCTCTCTCTTCCTCTCTGCCCCTCCTCTCACTCACACTCTCTCATGCTCTCTCTCTAAATAAATAAATCTTTAAAAAAGAAAAGAAAAGGAACATGGTAACAGAGGCTTTAAACTCAACAAAGAGGAAATACCAAAAAAAAGATGTAAAATATTTTTAAATATATTTTATTAATTAATCCATGAAAAAGATATGAGAGTATTTTACATCATAACAAAACAAAATAAAACAAAACAAAAAATATTAAGAGAAATGGAAGTTAGATTCAAGGGGACAGAACAAATTGAACAAGTAGGTAAGGAATACTCAAAGGCAAAGGAGGGAAATTTTCCAGGAATGGAGACAAAATTGTCTAGATTGCAACAATCCAGCAAGTATAGAACAGCATAAATGTAAAAAGAACCACATCACTTTGAAATTTTACAAGTTCAAGGAAAAAGAAACATTCCTGAAGGCTTCTTGAAAGATTATGACAGGTTGCCTACAAAAGAAAAAGAATCAAAAAAAAAAAAAAAAAAAAGAAAAAGAATCAGATTAGCCTCAAATTTCTCATCAACAGTACCAGATAAAAGACAACAATATCTTCAAGTTTCCAGGAGAATATTATGTTGAACCTGGAATCCCAGTCAAGCTAACATTTGAGTGGCAGGAAGAAATGAAGCTATTTTCAGACATGCACAAATTCACACATAGACTCTCTCTGAAAGAACCACTTGAGAATACTTTTAAGCCAAAGAAATAATGAATCCAAGATGGAGGAAGATGTGGAAATCACAAAACAGAGGTGATCAAAGAAACTAGCAATGCTTAGATTTTAGTCTGAACACATGTGGATTCATGTTAGCAAAATATTAGACAAGACAGCTTAAAAATGTTAACAGAAATATAGAACTAGAAATCTCAGCGTGGGACATAGCAAGAAAGAGACAAGGGTTGGGGAAAAATCCTAATGTTCTTGTCTTGTTTTAAGAAATGGATAATGATTAGATCTATTGCTTGATTTTAAAAGAAGAGAGTTGAAATGTGTTTGTTACTCTTTATATTTATGTTCTGCCTGAATCACAAAGAAATTTTAGTCATGTGTCTCTTGGATGGTTTTTCAAATTATTTAAGTAATGAACCACATGTCATGACAGAAGATTTTACACAAATTACAGTGCTGGTGGGAGAGGCCGAAGAAGCATGTTGATCATGGACACAATTCTTAGCTCTTGAGCAAAACCATTTGAAATGAATAAATTAGAATAGCATCAGCCATGATCTCAGAGTCATGACAGTAAGACCCACATTGGGCCCCTGCTGAGCATGGAGCCTGCTTAGGATTCTTTCTCTCCCTGTCTTTTTGTCCCTCCTCCCAACCTCTCTCTCCCTTTAAAAAGAAAGGAAGGAAGGAAGGAGTTAACTTAACAAAAAGTCTGAGGGCTTATGTCTGACAAGAAGGTACACCTTCAATTAAGTACAACTGACCAGTCAATACCTTTCTTTTCTTGTCCACTGGAAGTACTCAAATCCAGAACTCTGAGACGCATCCAAACTTCCCACTTCCCTTACCTGGCCTAGAGGAAAAGTACTGTTAACTTTTTCACAGGGTTACACGTATGATTTCCTCCCTTGGAAACTCACCTTGATAAACAATGAGGTCATTCTTTCTGAGGTATTATAATACCGTGACACACTGTGAATCATTCTGATGGCATTAATCAAATTTTGTATTCCATGTGCCATGGAAACCTAAAATTGAAATATATTAAGTGAATTCCATCACATATTCATAGTTTTAATAACCAATATCCTATAATATTCAAAACTCTAAACACACATAAAGTATAACATTTTGATCTTAAAGTCAAATTTTACTAAATGTAATGTAGCATCCTAGACTGGATCTTGGAACAGAAAAAGGACATCAGCTTTGACAAACGTACCAAGGGAATGCAAGATATTAACAGGAGAAACTGGGTGAAGAGAATTCTGTACTATCATTGTAATTTTTCTGTACATCTGAACTTAGTTTATTTAAAAGTAAATTTTAGAGGTGAAAGTGATTTTAAGGATTAATAGTTCAAGATTATCTTTTTAAAGATGAAGAAACCTGCTATCTTGAGGGGTAAAGTGACTTGCTTATCATGAGAAAGGTGGTTAAAAACAGAGATCTGACTAGAACTCATTTCCACTAATCAATTCAATTTACCTTTCAACAAGCTTACTGAATGTCACTAGTTTCAGAGGATATTGGAAGAAATTCAAGTATAAGGAAGCTTATGGAGGAGTCATAGCAGAGTGGAACAGATGCACATGCAACAAGTGGAAACCATTCCCACAGCAGAGAATGTAAAAAGCTCAATAACAACAAAATAATAATAATAATAATAATAATAATAATAATAAAGATATATCCATGGCTAGAGCAACTGAATAACATTTTTAAATTACTAGGATTAAAAGAACACCAGAACTAAAAGATTTGAAAATTATATAAACTTAAATAAGTCTCTCCAATGAAGAAGCTGAAATTAGTACATCTAAATATCTAGAGGTCTTGATAACAATAAAAAACATTTTATCTTACTTCCAAATTTATCTTTTATAATGAAAAGCTTTAAATAAATAGAAAAATACAGAGAATAATATAATGATCATTTATACCCATCATTATGCTTTACAAATGTTAACATTTTGGTATATGAGCCTCATCTATTATTTTTCACATTGTAATCTACTTGCAGGTAGTCCTAGAGTAGGCTTTGGATACGTGTGTATTTAAGATTTGCATTGTCAGCTCTTGTGAGTAACCGCAAATGTATGTGACATGTGAAAATTCTGATTTTTCTTAGACACAAATTTCAATTGCACATGCTGTAAAGCTGGGGAATAAAGTCATTGAGCTACTGAGAGAGCTAAACAATAGCCATATTTCTCTATCACCACACAATCTGGTTTGCTTTACTCGTGGTCCTATATATATAAACATCTAAAAAGAACATGTTCTTATGGAAAACAGATTTTTTTTTAAAGGTCCCCAACAGAAGTCTAGTTCTAGTACTAGGGGTGTAAATAAGTTGTAAGTAAAATCCATCATCTCTTTATGGAATCATTAAAAGACTTCTCCTGGAGGTCTTCCTATTCTCTTTCATGGAGGATGGATTCCTGAATGGTCCTAAGAACTGTGCCTGCCCAAGACTCTCAACCCCTCTTCTTCCCATCCTCACTCACATTAAACTCCTTGGCTACTGATGTCCTCTTGGAATGGGAATGAACCACCCCTAAACACATCCCTCTTATCTAAATCTGAGTGATATGGAACATAGACTCTTCCTCTTTCCCTGCCTCTAGGATGAAACCAGCATTTACCCTGCCCTCAAAAGTTTGGTCAACCAAACCATGTAGCCAATGGCAGTGTGGATGTGCAGGCTTTGACTATCTTCAAAAATTAGAATGGAGAATGCTGAATATGTGTATCAGACACTAATATAAATTATTTTTGAAAGAATTTTAACTTAGAGAATACCTTGAAGGAGCAGCATAGAGAAGTAGGAACAAATAATGACACATATTGCCAAAGAATGCTAGACACAAATTCATTCTCATGAGTTATAGCTCTAGAAAGCATGAATTCAGTTTCCTAGTCTTTAAAATGAGGATTGTTGTGTGAACAGAATGAAAACTCATGGAAAATATGTGGTACAATGCCTTCAATAAAAGACCAGAGGTTTTCAAGACTGTGGACACCTTTAAAAACACAACTGTCGGGATCCCTGAGTGGCTCGTGGGTTTAGTGCCTGCCTTAGGGCCAGGGCGTGATCCTGGAGTACCAGGATCGAGTCCCGCACCGGGCTCCCTGCATGGAGCCTGCTTCTGCCTCTGCCTCTGTCTCTGCCTCTCTCTTTGTCTCTCATGAGTAAATAAATACAGTATTTTTTAAAACCCCACAACTGTCCAGGTAACAACTCTCCTGCATACATATGATTCACAAAAGAGGCAACACCCAGTGAAAATTGGGAAACTCTGCCCTAACTTCTCAACAAATGCTGGTTTCCTTGACTTCCTCTCTCTACCTAAAGAAAGGATAAAAGGTACCATGATATACATTAGATTCCCAAAACTTATTGCTTTACAACTGGAATTCTGTACCCATTGACCAACATTTTCCCATTTCTCCACTCCCAACCCTAAAATTCTACTGTTTCCCTGAGTTTGACTTTTTTAGATTCCACATGTGAAATCATACAGTGTTTGTCTTTCTCTGTCTTACTTACTTCACTTCACATAATGTCATCAAGGTCCATACATGCCACAAATGGCAGGGGTCCTTACAGCTGAATAATATTCCATTTTATATACATATATGAATTATTATTATATATGACATGTATGAGTATTCTTGACTCCCATGTCAAATTTTTTTATCATATATGCAAGTATTTATTTCTAGGCTCTTGTGTCTGTCCAATTGATCTATTTGTATATTTTTATGCCAGTACCATGCTGTTTTGGTTACCATAGCTTTGCAGTATAGCTTGAAATCAGGAAGTGCAATGTCTCTAACCTTGTTCTACTTTCTTAGGATTGTTTTCTAGTGGGGGTCTTTTGTGGTTCCATACACATTTTAGGATTTTTTTTTTCCATTACTGAAAAAAAAATGCCATTGGAACTTTGGTTTTGTTCTGCTTTGTTATTTATTTATTTATTCATGAGAAACACACAGAGAGAGAGAGAGGCAGAGACACAGACAGAGGGAGAAGCAAGCTCCATGCAGGGAGCCTGACGTGGGACTCCATCCGGGGTCTCCAGGATCACGCCCTGGGCTGAAGGCAGCGCTAAACCACTGAGCCATCTAGGCCGCCCGCCGTTGGAATTTTGATAGGGATTGCATTGAATTTATAGATGGATTTGGGTAGTATGGAAATTTTAACAATATTCATTCTTCCAATTCATGAACATGGACATTTTTCCATTTATTTTTGTCTTCATTTTCATTCATCAAAGTCTTATTGCTTTCAGGGTACAGATCTTTCATTTCCTTGAATAAATTTATTACTGAGTATTTTATTGATGATATTTTAAATGAGATTATTTTCCTTAATTCTTTTCTGATGTTCTGTGGTTAATGTATAGAAATGCAACTAATTTCTGTATGTAATTCTGTATCCTGCAACTTCACTGAATTTATCAGTTCTAATAGTTTTTGGTGGATTCTTCAGGATTTCCCATATACAGTATCACATCCCTACAAACAGAAACTATTTCACTTCTTCCTTTCCAATTTGAATGCCTTTTATTTCTTTTTATTATCTGACTGCTCTAGCTAGGACCTCCAGTACTACGTTGAATAAAATTGGCAAGACTGGGCACTCTTGTCTTGCTCCTGATCTTATAGAAAAAGCTTTCAGTTTTTACTGTTGAGTATGATGTTAGCTGTGGGCTTGTCATATGTGGCTTTTTTTAGGTTGAAGGACATTCCTTCAGTACTCAGGTCTGAGAGTTTTTATCATGAAAGCATGTTATATTTTATCAAATGCTTCTTCTACGTCTATTGAAATGATCACACAATTTTTTCTTTTATTCTATTCTGTATATCGCATGTATTATTTGCATATGTTGAATCATCTTTGCATCCCAGGAATAATTCCCATTTGGTCAGGTGTATGATCCTTTTAATGTGCTGTCGAATTTGCTTTGCTTATATTTGTTGAAAATTTTTGCATCTACATTCATCAAGAATAGTAATATGTAACTTTCTTTTCTTGTAGTGCTTTGTTATCAGGGTAGTGCTGGTTGGGCACTCTCTCTTGTTCACTCCAGGATCATTCACCCTAGGGGAAGCAAGTTACCCTATTGAAAGGCTCATGTGGTACGCAACTGGGGCCTTCCAACAACCATGTGAGTGAGCCCAGAAGTGGACCCTCCAGCTCTCAGCCTCCACATGCAATGAAACCACATTCCTAGCTAATAGTTTGGTCTGCAACTTCATGAGAGACCATGAAGCAGAGGCACTCAAGCTATGCTATGCCTGGATTCTTGATCTACAGGAGCTGTGATGTAGTAAAAGCTAATCTCAATCAATTCTGGAGTAATTTATTATGCATCAATGCATTAATTAATTAGTTTAATTCATCAATGAGATCATACTTATGATATCAAATATTTAAATGTAGGTTTAAATGAGTTTATGATTCATGATAGCTATATAACAGGAAAGTATATCTTTTAAGCAACTTGTCTGCAGTATACATTTCCCAATACATATATATTACACAGTTATTTTTAAATGAGTTGTTTTCCAAACTACACTTTAAAAAGCATACTTACTAGGTCATAGTTGTAGAGAGGTTGACATACTTTTTCTAGAGTGTACAAATATCTGACATTATCTTTTGATTCATTTGCTGTATCTGTTATTCTTGCATCCAAATCACGCCAATTCTAGGAAAAAATATGTAAGAATATCATAAAACATCCAAATATATCACTGCATTTCATTTTAATCAAGAAATTCAAGCTATCTTCCCTCAAGTAGTTGATATTAAAATGTGAATGATATAGCTTTTTCTTATATTATTTAAGACTTAAGGTTATTATAAATATTTTTAATGATTTGCTAAAGCTGAAGACTCATTCTGTTGGTAATTAACATCCTGTCTGTAGGCTTAAACTGGACTTGCTTCTATCTGGAGTGACTTTTCTAGGTTACTTATTTGTGACATTACATTATTTTGGGACTTTGACAATAGAATATATAGAGAGAGAGATAGAAAGATATAGCTACATACAGTTTTGTTTTTTTTTTTTTAAGAAGAATACAGCAAAAGAAAAGGACCTGGAAAGAATCAAACCAAACTTGGAATAATGGGCAGGAGATTCTCCTAAGAGAATATTTTTTCCTTTTGACTTTGTATATAGATCTTTACCTCCACGATCCTCTATTGATTCACAGTTTCAAATTAAAAATAAATGACAATCACCTAATAGTACTATTATCAAAATTGGAGTGAAAATATTGAGAAATAAATTTTTATTTCTATATTTCCTTTTCTTCTGTGAGAAATAGTTGTGGAAAATAAGAAAGCCTTATTCAAAGTTTAACACTTCTAAGTGCATGGTTCCAGTATATGATGTGAAGAAGCAGCTCAAAAAGGGTAATTTTTCAGTTTGTTGTTTGGAAACATAACAATTTAAAAAAATGCCTTTACCTTCAACAGTTTGGAGTGTGCAACATTAAGTACATTTATGACAGCCTTACAAGTTGGCCCTTTAATCTGTTCGATGATGTAATTGAATTTGGCTGACATGCGTTTCCAGTGCTCCAATTCAGTGAGTGGACCTGAGTCATCAGCTTCTTTTCTCATCTGCTCACTCTCAATAAGTACCTGCAATCAAAAGAATTCACAGAATATAGAAATGTTACTTTCTTCTTTGGTAAAACCTTATTATTTGCATTTTTTCAAAGGAAGCTTATAAATAAAATATAGATAACTTTCAACACTGAATAATATTAAAATCTCTTAGCAAAGTAAAAACAAAGGGACCTTCTTCAACATGATAAATAGTATCTACCAAATATCTACAGAAAATTCATACTTAAAGATTAAATTTTAGAAAATATCACTTTAAAACCAAGGACAAGACAAGCTTGCTACTAACACCACCAACTTCTATTCAATCTGGTAATGGAAGTCTCCTAACAAGATAAATAAACAAAAGGCATAAGAATTGGAAGTAAAAAACCAAAATAGCTTAATCAAAAATGATATGATTTGTCACATTTTTAAAATTCAAGAATATCTAAAGATAAACTTCTACAATTAGTAAAAGTGAATAATTCAGTAAGGCTACTGGAAGTATACATAAATATCAGTACTATTTCTTTACAAGCCATCTAGCAATCTGAAACTGTAACTTCTAAAAAAAAAAAAAGGGATTTGCTGTAACATGTAACAACAATGATAAGATATCTGGAGATTAGGAAAGGATGTGCAATATCTTTGTGAATAAAACTAGAAAACTTACTTTCAGCATACAAAAGAAGATCTAAATAAATGGAGAGATATACTATGTTCATGGATGTAAAAAAAACATATAAAGATGACAATTTTCTCTAAATTAATGTATACACTTAAGGAAAACTAATCAAAATCTCAATACAGTTTTTCATGAAAGTTGACAAACTAGTCTTAAAATTAATTTGGAAGACCAATTAACATGAAACAATCAATGCAATTTTGAAGAAAAATATAGAAAGGGACTTGCCATGCCAAATATTTAATTAAAAACTACAGAAATGAAAGCAGTATTACATGAGTGCAAAGCCCAAATAAGTATACCAGTGGGATAGAAAGTAGGATTTAGAAATCTGATATATAATAGAAGTGATACTAAAAATGTGTTAGGAAACAATGGGCTGTTTGGGGGTACAATTGGCTAACTCTATGTAAAAAGATAAAATCAGATTCGTACCCTACACACACACACACACACACACAAATAATTCCAGATGGATTAAAAACCTAAATGTTAAAAACAAAATGGCAAAGCTTTAAAAATATATATAGGAAATGAGGGTAAAACTATAAAGCAAAAGGATGCAACTAAATATAACTGTCAAGGAAATGGTTACTACTAGGGGGAAGAAAAGGGAGTTAAAATTGGGAAGAGGGCTGCATGGGGACTGTAAGGTGCTGGAAATGCTGCTTCTTAACTTGTACAAAAAGATACATGAGTGTTCATTTTACAGTAATTTGTTCACTTTATTGTATTCATTTCTGTATATTTCACTATTTAGAATAAATTAGTATCTTAAGAGAATATCTTCATAATACTGAACAAGACTTTCTTAAATGAAATCCAAAAAGCACAAAGTTTCTAGCCACTGGAGGGTAGCTAAGTTGAAGCTAGATTTAATTATAACTAATAGGTATGCCTGGGTGGCTCAGTGGTTGAGCGTCCTGGAGTCCAGGATCAAGTCCCACATCAGGCTCCCCAGAGGGAGCCTGCTTCTCCCTCTGCCTATGTCTCTGCCTCTCTCTGTCTGTCTCTTATGAATAAACAAAATCTTTTTAAAAATTATAACTAATAAATTTACATTAAAATTTAAAACTTTCACATGACTAAAGACACCATACCAAATTGAAAATAGGACACAATGAGGACCAACAAAGGATTAACATCTGGAAAATATTACTTAAACTCCAAAACTTCAGTAAGATATCATTGAGCAATCTGAACTAAAACTAAGTAAAGAATGTGAACAAACAACTCAACAAAGAGGAAACCTAAGCCACTGAACTCAAAGAAATCAGAGGAATGAAAATAAGATATTTCACCCAAAATTCTGACAAAGATTAAAAATCTAACAATCCCAAGTGTAACAAAAGATTTGAAGAAATAGGAACTCTTATGCACTTCTGTAAAAATACAATAAGTTAATATACCACTGCTTGGGAGGCTTTGTAATACTCAATAAAAATCTAGCTATACTGCTCTCAGCAATTCCACTGACAAATTCCGAAATATGTGCAAAGGAGATCTGGATAGAGGTATTCATTGAATGTGTATTATTATTGTTTGTAATAGCAAAAAGAAAGAAATGGGAATGGATTTCTGAGGTAATGGATGAATAAACCTCTTTACCTCCTTAAACAGAGGATATTAGACATGATATAAATGTGTCCTTAAGGTGTAAAAATTTATATAGCAAACTGATTTCTTTATATAGGAATATTAGACAGTAACGTGAATGATTTTATTGCATTTGCATATTCATAAGCTTTAAATTATATATAAAAATAAACTATATCTATACATTACATATAAATATAGAATATATATTTGTGATTAAAATCTTTACATAGGGGGACCTGGGTGTCTCTGGTTAAGCGTCTGCCTTCAACTCAGGTCATGATCCAAGAGTCCCAGCATTGGATTCCTTGTTTAGCAGGGGGTCTACTTCTCTGCTTCTCCCCCTGCTCATACTCTCTCTCAAATAAATAAATAAAATCTTAAGAAAAATAAAATCTTTACATAAATGATATAACACCATTAGATATAATTTTGCAGTTCATTTTTTTCTCATTTAGCATACTCTTTCAGAGGAATGAGAGGAGATAATAACATCAAGACAGTGAGTAATATAGAGGGAGGGAAAAGGGATGGGTTGGAGGCTTTTGTGAGAATAAAACAGATCTGAAGCAAATGTGGCAAACAGTATCTGTTTAGTCTCAGAGGAGTCATTGTTTCAGGAGTCACTGTCATATTATTTTCTGTACTTCTTATGTTTATAACTTTACATTATTTACTTATTTATTTTTAAGTAGACTCCATGCCCACCATGTAGCCCAACGTAGGGCTGGAACTCACAGCCCTGAGATCAAGACCTAAGCTTAGATCAAGAGTTTGATCCTTAACCCTCTGAGCCACCCAGGTGACCCATAACTTCACATAATATAAATTGTGATGGAATGTTTTAAGAATACAAAGTAAAATACATAGTTGATTTTTCAGATCTATGAAGGTTCTTCCTTTAATACATGAAACAATTACTTGCTTCAATTTTAACCATAGTATATGCAACTCTTTCCTAATCTTACCACAATCTTCCCCATCTCCTTAAATAAAGGATACTAGACATAGTTTCATGGCTGAAAGTCTATTTAGCTTGAATAACTGAATTAAAGAATGAAAATGGACCTTAAAAATTAACAAAATCAGACAACCCTTTTGATGTTTAATTCCGATTACAACATTATTTACAGATAGTAATTAGCCTCAAAGTGAATACTTTCAGGAATGCAGCACATTTCATTTTTTATGGGGAGGGATTCTGTGAGAAAGTTATTCTGATTTCAAAATTAAAACTCTCCTTATAGCCATCACACTCTAGTCTTACTTCTGCCACTTACGGCCATACAGTGCAAGTTTAATTTCACATGAAACTTCATCAAATAAACATTGGAAGATATCATGACACTCTCAAGTACCCCCCATTTTTTCCTAGGTCAGATATCTCCATATATTTCCCTTCAATGACATTGCTCATATCCTTAGCTTCTTTTTCTCTATATTGCCCATTCTTAATGATTTATAGAAGTTCTTTTATATATTATAGATACTCTCTGTTATATATGCTAATATTTTCTCCCAGAAGGTCATGCACTTTTTAGTTTTGCTTGTAATTTTTGCCATATGGAAGTTATTAATTTTTTTAAATAGTCAAATATGCCAGTTTTTTCTTTTATGACTTCTGGGTTTTGTATCTTAAGAACATATTAATATAGTCAGTCATATGTTGTGTTCTGGTTCATTTGTAGGTTGTTTTATTTTTCACTTTACTTAATTAAGATTGGATTTGTTCACTCAAAGCATCTTTAAGATTCACCCATGTTAAAAAAAAAAAAAAGAATCATCCATGTTGTTACATGTATCTATTTTTTGTTTCAGCTTTCATATTTATGTCTACAATCTATCTTGATTAACTTTTGTGTATGACAAGAAGTCAAGGTTTAGGTTTCTTTTTTTATTTATTTCATTTTGGGGGGTCAATTAATTTTAGATGTCGCAGTTCAAATTTTTTAAAGATCTTTTCCACTTCCTGCATTGATTCTGCTTAATTAAAACCACCTGCGGCAATAGTCCAAATTGATTTTCTTATTTCCAGTTGCTAAATCTCCCTAAATCTCAAACTATTTTCTTTTGTTTGCTCATTTTTATGTAATAAAATCTGTATTGATTGATCATAATAATTGGATCTCAGTCGTTGTGTAGGACACAGCCTTATTTCCACAATGGGTTAAAATTCCTGCTTCCTCCAGTGACATAGTAGGTGAGTACAGAAGTCCTGTAGTGCTCAATTGCCCAATTCAATTTCCTAGTGACACCTGGAACAAATTCTGTGGCCACCACTCCAGGGCCCAGTGGTGTTTCCAAAGTCCTCCAATTTTTCCATTCCAACTGCACCTCCTTCCTTCTAACATCGTTCTAAGAGAGGTAAACTTGAAAATGCTCTAACTCTTGCTTGGTCAAGATTTTTTACCTTAGTTTTCACTGAAGATTTTCTTCTCTAGTTCCACTGTCCTATGCTCATGAACTAGAGATCTTAGAGTTGGTTCTAGTGTCCTCTTTCAGTTTATAGCAATTACATAGTACCTGATTTGGGGCATTATGTGTAGTGTAGGTTGGCACCTTTCAGAAAATTGACATATGTCCCATTCCTATTGCTGCTTTTCCTACTGCCAGAGAAAATGTATTTGACCACAGAGTTGTAGTACCAACATGAATAAGCCTAGTTTGAACCTCTTTGTCAACACAGACAATTACACTGATCAAAAAGAACTATTTATTAGCATCTAGCACTGTCACTTCATTGTATCCTCTTCCTTTCTCTTATGAAGAGTATAAACAATATTTAAAGTATTGGAGATGAGTGCTGGCTATTCCCAATTCTCCATTCCATTTTTTTCCATTTTCAATCCATGCTTTTGTGGTTCCCTCCTTAAAAGTGAGAAATATTTAAAATCGACTTTCAGTGGCCCATAGATAGCAATGATTTTGCTCTAGGGTCAAGAAAAGGATAGGTTTCATAACAGAATATGGAAGAGTCCTCTTCCCTTTAGGGACAAAATGCAATGGCTAGGACACAGATGAGAACCACGACTCCTATCTGATGTAATTACTTGAGTTAGCTCACCTGTTCGATCTGTTTGTACCATGTCATCAGCACTTCCTCTAGCTGGCGAACAGTTTCTGAATTGCTTGCTGCAGCTGTCACTTCTTCAAAAGTATGCAGCTTGGAAAAATCAATATTGTCTACCTTCTTTAACTTAACTGTTCCCTCAATACTTACTCTAGCACCTAAAAGAGAAAAACAATATTGAGAAGAGGTGTTTAATGTCAATGTGTGATTTCAGACAATAATTATTCAAAAGTCAGAGATCTAATACTTTATAGCAATATAGTACAAATTGATCATTAGATTGTGATTTCATAATTTTAATATTATGTATTTTAATAATATAAAGTAATAAAACTATGTATTTTAAAAGAGCTAATAATAAAGTAATACTGTAAAATATGGTGAAATTTTTCATTAATAATATAGGAATAGAATCTTCCCACTACAATGGAAGGAAAAAACTGTATCGTACTCCTGGCAAAAATCCCTGGAAATGAGAGGTTCTAATGATTTGATCTCTTACCTGTAAGTCTCATAAATCACTTTGATTAACACTTTCTTTCAAGATGGAATGTTTTTCCTCTAATGTTTATCTTTAATAACATATATTATAGTTAATTTGCTCATTTTAAGTAATTTACTAATATTAAATTTTATACTTACCATCTAAAAATGAAAGGTATCTATTGATGGTTTCAGTGAAAATGTGTTTTTCAGATTCTCCTTGCTTGGAATGGTTTAGAGCACCCCAATTATTTGTTGCAAGAATAGCTGGCAGAAATATACTTGACAGCATATTCCTAATCCCACTTAGGATCCCTGTTGATGCGTCCAGTACAGTAAATAACACTTCCTGAAAGGGAGGTTTTCAAAAGTGATTTTTATATGCTAACCCCATTTAAAAACTGGAAATCATAACTTATTTCACATTACAATGAGTGTAGACAATGCTTTTATATACTATTATGGAAAACTTAAGTGATCATGAAAATTAGAGTATTAAAATCGACAAATTTATATTCTGCCCCCATTCTAACCACTCACATGTATGTTGGTCAAGATGACACTTTCCTCCGTGCTTTAGTTCCTACCTAGGGAAGGAGGCATGGCCTTGAGCCTCTACAACATGAAGAAAATGCAGAGCTTTCTGCATAAAGTTCTTAGTGGAGAGTTGCTCTATCCATGGAAATGGGAGGAGAAAGACTCCATCAGGATAGGGAAAGGGTGGAGAGACTGGCAAGATGGTGGTAGAATAGGGTCCTCAACTCATCTGGCCCCACAAACTTACCTAGATTATCTTTCAAAACATCCTGAACACCTACGAATTCGACCTGAGAGGTAAAGAGAGAAGAGCTGGAATGCTATAGAGAGAAAAATTTTCACTTCTAACAAGGTAGGAAGGTGAAAAAAATAAGAAAGAATAAAGTGGGGGAGGGGAACCTGCGACTAGCCAGGTGAAAGCCTCCAGGGCAGGAAAGCCCAGCTCCAGACAAGCGGGAACTTTAAAAATCTGTGCCTGAGTTTTCCCTGACTGAAAAGTGCTTAGCAGGGAAGTCAGGCAGAATCACAGGAGGGGAAGTGAAGCATCAAGATCCCTGGAGACATTACAAGACTAGGGGCACCCGGGACAAACCTCACTGCACCACAGTCCATCTCGGTAAAGGGTTGATGTGCGCAGCCTTCCAGGGCATTTGGGAGATGTCTGACAGATCCGCAGGCTAGCCCCGGAGCTCCCTTTACCCTAGAGCCCAGCAACAGACAGAGGCGGGCTGTCCTCTGTTCCCTTCGAGAAAGGTGGTCCCCAGGAGTGTGGGTCCAGCAGCAGCACTGGGGCCTGGATCCCAGGGCGCTGAAGGGGACAAACCCGGCTATCCTCTGTTCCTCCTGGGACAGGCAGAAGCAGAGAGGACACAGGAAAGTGAGAACTCTCCTGCCGCTGGGCATCCGGCAACTGTGAAGATCAGTGCACCTGCACCTGCCCCCAGGAGCATCTGAGCCAGTGCAGACTGAGAGACTGTGGTTAGTTACTCGTGGGGAGCTCGAATCCAGAGCTGGAAACCTGGCCACTGCCAGGGTTTTTGTTTTTTTTTTTTCCCCTCTTCTTTTCACATTGCACCTGGGAGAGGTGGGCCCTCTAGGAAACAAAGGTCTCACAGGATAAACAGCTCATACTAAACCAACACCTGACAAGGGATAAGGCACATTTGCCCAGGCACACACACCTGAGAATCAGTGCAGCAGGCCCCTCCCCCAGAAGAACAGCTGGAAGAACAGGGGAAGAGCAAGTTTACTGATGAACCAGGGCTGGAAAGCTCCAGGACTGAGGGAAAATAGTATATAGAACTAGAGGATCCTTTTATTATTATTATTATTACAACTCGTTTTCATATCAGCTTAAAAATTTCCAATATTTTTATTCTTTTCCCACCTTAACTACAATATTTTACCACTATTCATTTTTAACTTTTTCCTTTTTGATTTTCATATTTCTACAATTACATGTCTTAGATATATTTTTCAATTCTGGATTCCCTTCAATGCATTCAATTTAATTTTGGTAGATATACAAGATATAAACATATCTTGTTTATGTTATTATGGTTGATGTTGAGTCTTTATATAAATATTGCTGGTTTATATAAATTTGGGATTGAGCATCTTCTAATATATAGAACAAAATACACTCAGAACCAAGGGGATCACCCTCTAGGTCCCCTCAGGGAGATTACATTCTCTCCCCACCACCACCATCATCCCCCCACCCTTTTCTTTCTTTTTTTTCACTCCCTTATTTTTGGTTTTTGGTTTTTTCCTTTTACTACTATGTTTTAAATTTTGTTTCTCACTTTAGTGGTCCTTTTGGTTTATTTTGTTCTGTTCTCCTTTTTCTTTTATTTTGTTGTCTCTGACCTCTTCAGAATCATCTAGGGTGTATTTTACTTAGGTTGTGATTGATATTTTTGACTCAGCTCATTTATACAGCCACTCTGCATTGGATAAAATGACTAGAAGGAGGCATTCACCACAAAAGAAAGAATCAAAAGCAAAACTCTCTGTCACAGAGCTACAGAAAGGGGATTTAAGTTTGATGTCAAAAATTCAATTCAGAAGTACAATTGGAAAGTTACTGGTGGCTATGGAAAAAAAGTGTAAAGGACTCTAGACACTTTATTACTTCAGAATTGAGATCTAATCAGGCCAAAATTAAAAATAGTTTAACTGAGATGTGATCCAAACTGGATGTTTTAACTGCTAGGGTTAATGAGGTGGAAGAGAGAGTGAGCAACATAGAAGACAAGTTGATGCTAAGGAAGGAAACTGAGGAAAAGATAAAAACAATCAAGAGCCCACAAGGAAAGGCCTTGGGAAATAAATGATAGCTTGAGAAGGAAGAATATATGTCGAACTGGGATTCCAGAAGAGGCTGAGAGAGATAGAGAGGACCACAAAGTATATTTGAACAAATTATAGCTGAGAACATCCCTAATCTGGGGAAGGAAATAGGCATTCATATCCGAGAGAGGACCCCACCCCAAAAAAATCAATAAAAACCAGTCAACACCTTGATATTTAATAGTGAAACTTGCAAATTTCAAAGATAAATAGAAAATTCTTAAAGCAGCATGAGACAAGATAGTCTTAATTTATATGGGGAGAAATATCAGATTAACAGCAGACCTCTCCACAGAGACCCGGAAGGCCAGAAAGTGTTGGCAGGATATATTCGGGTACTAAATAAGGAAAACATGCAGCAAGAATAGTTTATCCAGCAAAGCTGTCATTCATAATAGAAAGAGAGATAAAGAGCTTCCAGGATAGGCAGAAACTGAAAGAATATGTAACCACCAAACCAGCCCTGCAAAAATATTAAGGAGGACCCTGTAAAAGAAAGAGGGAGCTGAAAGAGACAATCCACAAAAATAAGGATTATATAGGTAATACGATGATACTAAATTCATATATTTCAATAGTTATCCTGAACGTGAATGGCTTAATGATCCCGTCAAAAGACACAGGGTATCAGACTGGATAAAAAAGCAAGACACCTATATGCTGTCTACAAGAGACTCAGTCTGAAAATGAAGGAGTGGAGAACCATTTAACATTCAAATGGTCCTCAAAAAAAAGCTGAGGTAGCCATCCTCATATCAGATAAGTTGGAGTTTATACCAAAGACTATAATAAGAGATGAAGAGGAACACTATATTATATTATACTTAAAGAGTCTATCCAACAAGAAGACTGAACAATAATGAATATTTATGCCCCTAATGTGGGAGCTGCCAAGTATATCAATTAATCAAAGAGATACTTAGATAATAAAACACTAATAGTAGGAGACTTCAACATGGCACTCTCAGTAAATGACAGATTTTCTAAGCAGAACATCACCAAAGAAACAAGGGCCTTGAATGATACACTGGACCAAATAGACTTTACAGATATATACAGAACATCTGAATGCATCTGAATACACATTCTTCTCAAGTGCACATGAAACTTTCTCCAGAATAGACCACATATTGGGTCCCAAATCAGGTCTAAACTGATACCAAAGGATTGGGATTGTCCCCTGCATATTTTCAGACCACAATATTTTGAAACTAGAACTCAATCATAGGAAGAAACCTGGAAGAAACTCAAACACATGGAGGTTAAAGAACATTCTACTAAAAGATTAATGAGTCAACCAGGAAATTAGAGAATATAAAAGATTCATGGAAACTAATGAAAATGAAGACACAACTGTTCAAAATCTTTAGGATACAGCAAAAGCAGTCCTAAGAGGGAAATACATCACAATACAAGCCTCCCTGAAGAAAACTGGGAAAAAATCAAATACACAATCTAAGCTCGCACCTAGAGGAATTGGAGAAAGAACAACAAGTCAAACCTACACCAAGCAGAAGAGAGATAATAAAGATTCAAGCAGAACCCAATGAAATAGAGACCAGAAGAACTATAGGACAGATCAAAAGAAACCAGGAGTTGGTTCTTTGAAAGAATTAATAAGATGGATAAACCCCCAGCTAGCCTTTTTAAAAAGAAAAAAGACTCAAATTAATAAAATCATGAATGAGAGAGGAGAGACCACAACCAATACCAAATAAAACGTTTTTTAAAATGTATTATGAGTAACTATATGCCAACAAATTAGGCAACCTAGAAGAAATGGATGCATTTCTGGAAAATCACAAATAACCAAAACTGGGACAAGAAGAAATATAAAAACTGAACAGGCCAATAACCAGGGAGAAAATTGAAGCAGTCATCAGAAACCTCCCAAAACACAAAATTCCAGGGCCAGATGGCTTCCCAGGGAAATTCCATCAAACGTTTAAAGAAGAAACAATACCTATTCTACTAAAGCTGTTCTGAAAGATAGAAAGGCATGGAATACTTCCAAACTCATCTTATGAGGCCAGCATCACCTTAATTCCAAAACCAGACAAAGACCCCACCAAAAAGAATTATAGACCAATATCACTGATGAACACAGATGCAAAAATTCTAAACAAGATACTAGCCAATAGGATCCAATAGTACATTAACAAGATTATTCACCATGACCAAGTGGGATTTATCCCCAGGATGCAAGGCTAGTTCAACACTCGTAAAGCAATCAATGTGAAAGATCATATCAACAAGAGAAAAAACAAGAACCATATGATCCTCTCAATAGATGCAGAGAAAGCATTTGACAAAATACAGCATCCGTTCCTGATCAAAACTCTTCAGAGTGTAGGGATAGAGGGAACATTCCTCAACATCTTAAAAGCCATCTAAGAAAAGCCCACAGCAAATATCATTCTCAATGGGGAAACACTGGGAGCCTTTCCCCTAAAATCAGGAACATGACAGGGATGTCCACTCTCACCACTGCTATTCAACATAGTACTAGAAATCCTAGCCTCAGCAATCAAACAACAAAAAGAAATAAAAGGCATTCAAATTGGCAAAGAAGAAGTCAAACTCTCCCTCTTCATCAATGACATGATACTCTACATAGAAAACCCAAAAGACTTCACCCCAAGATTGCTAGAACTCATACAGCAATTCGGCAGTGTGGCAGGATACAAAATCAATGCCCAGAAATCAGTGGCATTTCTACACACTAACAATGATACTGAAGAAAGAGAAATTAAGGAGTCAATCCCATTTACAATTGCACCCAAAAGCATAAGATACATAGGAATAAACCTAACCAAAGAGGTAAAGGATCTATAGCATAAAAACTACAGAACACTTCTGAAAGAAATTGAGGAAGACATAAAGAGATGGAAAAATATTCCATGCTCATGGATTGGAAGAATTAATATTGTGAAAATGTCAATGCTACCCAGAGCAATTTACACATTTAATGCAATCCCTATCAAAATACCATGGACTTTCTTCAGAGAATTGGAACAAATCATCTTCAGATTTGTGTGGAATCAGAAAAGATCTTGAATAGCCAGGGGAATATTGAAAAAGAAAACCAGAGCCGGGGGCATCACAATGCCAGATTTCAGGTTGTACTACAAAGCTGTGATCATCAAGACAGTGTGGTATTGGCACAAAGACAGACACATAGATCAATGGAACAGAATACAGAACCCAGAAATGGGCTCTCAACTCTATGGTCAACTAATATTCGACAAAGCAGAAAAGACTATCTACTGGAAAAAGGACAGCCTCTTCAATAAATGGTGCTGGGAAAATTGGACAGCCACATGCAGAAGAATGAAACTAGACCATTCTCTTATACCAGACACAAAGATAAACTCAAAATGGTTCAAATATCTAACTGTGAGACAAGAATCCATCAAAATCCTAGAGGAGAACACTGGTAACACCCTCTTTGAACTTGGCCACGGTAACTTCTTACAAGATACATCTATGAAGGCAAGGGAAACAAAAGCAAAAATGAATTATTGGGACTTCATCAAGATAAAAGGCTTCTGTACAGCAAAAGAAACAGTCAACAAAAATAAAAGACAATCTACAGAATGGGAGAATTTATTTGCAAATGACATATCAGATAAAGGGCTAGTATCTAAGATCTATAGAGAACTTATTAAACTCAACAGCCAAGAAACAAACAATCCAATCATGAAATGGGCAAAAGACATGAACAGAAATCTCACAGAGGAAGACATAGACATGGCCAACAAGCACATGAGAAAATGCTCCACATCACTGGCCATCAGGGAAATACAAATCAAAACCACGATGAGATACCACCTCACTCCAGTGAGAATGGTGAAAATTAACAAGACAGGAAACAACAAATGTTGGAGAGGATGTGGAGAAAGGGGAACCCTCTTGCACTGTTGGTGGGAATGTGAACTGGTACAGCCACTCTGGAAAACTGTGTGGAGGTTCCTCAAAGAGTTAAAAATAGATCTGCCCTACGACCCAGCAATTACACTGCCAGGGATTTACCCCAAAGATACAGATGCAGTGAAACAGCAGGACACCTGCACCCCAATGTTTATCGCAGCCATGTCCACAATAGCCAAACTGTGGAAGGAGCCTTGGTGTCCTTCGAAAGATGAATGGATAAAGAAGCTGTAGTCTATATATACAATGGAATATTGCTCAGCCATTAGAAATGACGAATACCCACCATTTGCTTCAGTGTGGATGGACCTGGAGGGTATTATGCTGAATGAAGTAAGTCAATTGGAGAAGGACAAACATCATATGGTCTCATTCATTTGAGGAATATAAAAAAATAGTGAAAGGGAATAAAGGGGAAAGGAGAGAAAATGAATGGGGAAATATCAGTGAGGGTGACAGAACAGGAGAGACTCCTAACTCTGGGAAACGAACAAGGGGTGGTGGAAAGGGAGGTCAGCGGGGGGTTGGGGTGACTGGGTGATGGGCACTGAGGGGGGCACTTCATGGGATGAGCACTGGGTATTATACTATATGTTGGCAAATCGAACTCCAATAAAAAATATATACAAAAGAAAAAAGAAAAAAAACAAACAAACAGAAAGAAGAGACAGATCTCCTATAAAGCACATTTATAGAACAGGTTTCATCAGCCATCAGAAATATCACAAAGAGTCAGAGGGAAATAACTCCCAGCCTAGAACTGAAAACAAAGCTAAACAACCTCTCTCAAAGCAGTATTTTGTCCTAAGCAGAAGAGGAGAAAAATTAGGTTGGATTTCAGTTACCTTTCCCATTGTAAAAAAGGAGACTTTTATTAAGGCTCTCTAAAAAATACTAATAAGAGCTAGTATTTGTTGAGGGACTACTATGTCAGGCAAGGTAAGAATGTGCTGATATGATCACTTAGTTTCACAACAATCCTGCAAGGTGTTTATGACTATTCCCAGTTTAAATATTTAGAAACTTAAGTCATAGAAAAGAAAAGCAACTTTTCAAGGAACACTCCACTGGTCAGTGGTGAGGCTGGGAGGTAAATTTTGATCTGGATAAAAGTGCTATTTTTCCCAAACCATCAAGCTGGCTTCCTGTGACTAAGTAAGCAATGTCCAGGTCAATTCTCTCTTCTTTCTGAAACTATCAAAGAATTAAAATGTTAAGTAAAGAGAAGTTTAAATAAAGTAACTGATACTCAAAATTGTATGAATAACATTAAATTCACTCCCAGGTAAATGGAAAGATGGAAATTATCTAGAAGAAATGGGATTTTCATGAATTTTAAAAGCAGTATCTAAAGGATAAATATCACTGAGCTCTATTATAGTAATTTCTCAGATTTGGAATACATTATTTTCTTTGAACTCAATTCAGTCCTACATGTAGAAAGGAGAGAAAGTAAAACAAAAATATGACTATGATAACATGTTCAATGTTAAACTACAGGCTGATGATGTCAATACACAGTGGAATAAGATGTCCATTGTTTTTTTCCCTAACAAAATCCACTAATTTGGTTTTTATCCATGAACAAAAGTGGCTTTATGGGAGCTGTGGGATCCAGCACCATATGCCAAGAAACTCAGGAGGAGTCTCACCCACATGTATCAGGAGCATACAGATCTCAATCCAGGTGTGGAACCTGAAGTAGCTGTGAACCAACTCCAACTTCTCTCAGACACTGTCTAGGAGCCCCTGGAAAGCACCCTTCATTATCTATGGACAAGAGAGACTTTTGAAAGTCCAGGTTTCCAGAAGAGAAGTTTAAGCACACAGTTGGAGTAAAACAATAAGAATTTGGGTGCATTAGATAAGAGTACCAGATTGACTTTATCCACATCACCCCTCCCTTAAGGCAACACTGTTTAGAATCTAGAGAGATCTTCTCAGCCTTTGATTTCTCCTTTAAGGAAAAGAGTAAGTAAGTGAGTATCCAGTTTCCCCAGGATGTAGGATGCTGCCAAAGAGCCTCCTTTCCCTTCCACCCTATCCAGAGTACTGAATCATGAGCTACATGGCTGGAAGTGGGGATGGGGGGCAGAAAGAAGCTGAGAGAGTGGCAGATAAGACTGTTAGAAGGCATTAAAGGGAAGTAGATGCTACTAATTGTATCACAGACTCCATTAAGAAGCCCACCACTGGGAGCCCAGCAAGGCCATTGGGAATATTTGGCTCATAGATTACCCCAACTGGCCCATGGGCACCCCCAGATCTCAGCATGCCTCAGCCACACATGCACCATACTCTGTGGCTGGTTCCATGTGCATGCTCCTCATGGCAACAGTGAGAGCAAGCTTTGGCAGATGGCTAGTGAGTACACGAAGAAAGCCAGAACAACTCTGTTGGTCAGGGGAAGATCACAAACTTAAGCTTTAGTATCACCTTTGGGAAAATGAAAGGGAGGCTGTCAGCCTGGTGCACTGCAGGATTGAGAAAAGGCATACAAGCTCAAGAATTCAGCCACAAAAGGAAGAAAGAAGCATAGAGTAGGTTTATCTATTGAAGGTCTGAGGGAGCCTAAGAAACACCATCAGAGCTGAGGGAAGGTATTTCTCTACCAAAGATAATAAAGACTGATGGAGGTAACTACTACCTCAAATGCAAAGACAGCAATGCAAAACTTTAAGGAACATGAAAAATAAAGGAAATGATACTACCAAAAAATCACAATAATTTTCTATTAACCAACCCCAAAGACATGGAAATTTGAAATTTACCTGAAAAAGAATTCAACATAGGGAACTCAATGAATAAAAGAAAGCACAGAAAGGTAACTCAATGAAATCAGAAAAACAATACATGAACAAAATGAGAAGTTTAATAGAATAGAAATCATTTAAAAAGAGCCAAACAGAAATTTTAGAGCTGAAGAATACAGAGAAATGAAAAATGCAACAGTGATAATCAACAACAGAATGGATCAAGCAGAAGAAAAAATCTGTGAGATAGAAGACAGAAACTTTGAGTTTATCCTGTTGCGGACAGAAAAGAGAAAAGAGTGACAAAAAGGTAAGTCTGTGTGAACTATAGGATATCATTGAAAGCACCAATTTGCAAATTATTGTAGTTCCAGAAAGAGAAGAGAGGGAGAAGAGGGCAGAAAGCTTATTTAAATAGTGAAAACTGCTCAAATCTGGGGAGAGATTTGGATGTCCAAGTTCATGAAGCTCATAGATCACCAAACAAAATTAAAGAGATCCTTTCTAAGGCACATTATAATAAAACTGTCAAAACTCAAGGACAGAGAAAATCTTGAAAGTAGTAAAAGAAAAGAAGCTTGTAATTTACAAGGGAAGCCCTGAAGGTTACCAACAGATTTCTTAGCAGAAACCTGGCAGGCCAGGAATGTGTGGAATTATATATTCAAAGTGCTAAAATTTTAAAAAAAGTTGCCAAGCAAGAATACTCTATCTGGCAAAATTACCTTTTAGCAATGAAGGAAGGATCAAGATTTTCCTAGACAAACAAAAGCTGAAGTAATTCATCACCAGTAGATCTGCCTTACAAGAAATGCTGAAATGAGTTATTTAAGCCAAAATGAATGGACACTAATTACTGACATGAACACATATGAAAATATACAATACACTAAAAAAGATAAGTATGTAGTCAAATTCAGAATACTCAAATACCGTAATATTAGTGGTGTTAACCACATAGCTCTAGTGTAAAAGTTAAAGAACGAGAATGATAAAAATAACTGCAGCTACAAAACTTGTTAATGAATACACAGTATGAAAAGACATAATTTGTGACATCAAAAACATAAAAGAGAAGAGCAAAAGGGCAGAGTTTTTGTATGCAATTAAAGTTACTTATTATCAGCATAAAATAAACTGTTGTACTTATAATGTTTTATGTAAGCCTCATGGTAAGAACAAAGCAAAAATCTATGGTAGATTCACAAACGATTAAAAAGGAAGGGAACAGAGCATACCACATGGAAAAATACCAATTTACAAAGGCAAGTAGAAACAGAGGGAAAAAGAAAAAAATTGAAGTACAGAACACCTAGAGAGTAATCAATAATATAGCATTAGTAAATCCTTACATGTCAATAATTATTGTTTTTATAAGATTTTATTTATTTATTCATGAGAGACAGGGAGAGTCAGAGACATAGGCTGAGGGATAAATAGGCTTCATGCAGGGAACCCAATATGGGACTCGATCCCGGGACCCCAGGATCACAACCTGAGCCAAAGGCAGATGCTCAATTGCTGAGCCACCCAGGTGTCCTAATAATTCTATAAGTAACTGGACTGAGTTCACCAATCAGAAAGCACAGAGTGGCTGGATGGATTCAAAAAGCAAGACCCAACTATATGCTGCTTACAACTATATGACCCAACACTTCAGCTTTAAATACACACATAGGCTCAAAGTGAAGAGAGAAAATAAACATTGCATGCAAGTGAAAACCAAAAGGAAGCAGAGGTAGCCACACTTATATCAGACAAAATAGACACTAAGCCAAAACAGTAACAAGACACAAAGAAGATTATGATATAGTGACACAGAGCACTTTATCAAAAAGACAAAGCAAATACAAATATATATATGCACCCAACATCAGAGCATCTAACTATCTTAACTAAATACTAAAAGATCTGAAGGGAGAAACAGACAACACAAATTTCAACAGTGGACAGTCCATCCAGACAAAAAATAAATAAGGAAATGTTGTACTTGAATGGTAATTTAAGCCAAATGGACCTAAAAGACATGTACAGAACATTCCACCCAATAACAGAATATACATTCTTCTCAAGTGCACATAGAACATTTCCAGGAAAGATCCTATGATAGGTGACAAAACAGCAAATTGAAGATGACTGAAATCATACCAATTTTTTTTTTCCAATCACAGTGGTATGAAACTAGAAATCAGTAACAGGAGAAAAGCTAGAAATTTCAAAAATATGTGAAAATTAACACACTCCTGCACAACCGATGTGTCAAAGAAGAAATCTAAAGGGAAATAAAAAATATCTTGAAATAAGTGAAAATGGAAACAGAACATAGCAAAACCTATAGGAGTTGGGATGCAGCAAAAGCAGTTCTAAGAGGCAAGTTTATAGTGATAAATGCCTATATTAAGAAAAAAAGAAATATATTAAACAACTTTACAGCTCAAAGAACTCAAAAAAGAAGAATAAACTGAACCCAAAGTTAGCATAAGAAAGGAAATAACAAAGATAAGTCCAGAAATAAATGAAATAGAGATGAGAAAAACTATAGAAATGATCAACAAGGGGATTCCTGGGTGGCTCAGCGGTTTGGTGTCTGCCTTTGGCCCCGGGTGTGATCCTGGAGTCCCAGGATCCAGTCCCACATCAGGCTCCCTCCATGGAGTCTGCTTCTCCCTCTCCCTGTGTCTCTGCCTGTGTCTCTGCCTCTCTTTCTCTGTGTCTCTCATGAATAAATAAATAAAATCTTTTTTTAAAAAATAAAGGAAATGGGGATCCCTGGGTGGCGCAGCGGTTTGGCGCCTGCCTTTGGCCCAGGGCGCGATCCTGGAGACCCAGGATCGAATCCCACATCCGGCTCCCGGTGCATGGAGCCTGCTTCTCCCTCTGCCTGTGTCTCTGCCTCTCTCTCTCTCTCTCTCTCTCTCTCTCTCTCTTTGACTATCATAAATAAATAAAAAAATTTAAAAAATTAAAAATAAAAATAAAATTAAAAAAGGAAATGATCAACAAAACTAAAAGCTGTTTTGTGAAAAGATAACAAAATTGACAAACTAAGAAAATTGAGAGAAGACTCACATAAATAAAATCAGAAATAAAAGAGGAGGCAAAGTACCAAAGAAACACAAAGGATCATAAGAAATAACCATGAACAATTATATTCACACTAATTGGACAACCTAGAAGAAATGGATTAATTCCTAGAAACATACCATCTACAAAGACTGAATTCTGAAGAAATAGAAAATCTGAACAGACCAATAATAAGAGATTGAATCAGTAATTAACGCCCCCCCCCCCGCCCCAACAGGGGCACCCGGGTGGGTCAGTCAGTTAAGCCTGACTCTTGATTTTGGCTCAGGTCATGATCTCATAGGTGGTGAGATCAAGCCCTGCATCAGGCTCCATGTTCAGTGAGGAGTCTGTTTGAGATTCTCTCTCTTCCTCTTCCTCTTCCCCTCCCCCCATTCATGTGTTCATTCTCTCTATCTCTCTCAAATAAATAAATCTGTAAAAACCTCCCAACAAAGAAAAGTTCAGTACCATATGTTTTCACTGGTCAACTCTACAAAACACTTAAAGAATTAATGCCAATCCTCCTACAATTCTTCCAAAAAACTGAAGAAGGGAAAACACTCTAAACTCATTTTACAAGGCCAGAAGTACCCTGATACCAAAGCCAGACAAGGGCACTATAAGAAACAAATGTATAGCTTGTTAAGTGTCCAACGCTTAGTTTTGGCTCAGGTAATGATCTCAGGATTGTGAGATTGAGCTCTGTGCTCAGCTTGGAGTCTGCTTGAAACTCTCACCCCCTGCCCCCTGCTCATGCTCTCTCTCTCTCTCTCTCTCTCTCTCTCTCTCTCAAATAAATAAATAACTCTTTTTAAAAAGAGAGAGATAAAAAGGAAGAAAAGAAAAGCTGGAGCATCACACTTCTTGATTTCAAACTATACTGTGAAGCTACAGCAATAAAAACAGTATGCGACTTAGCATAAAAATAGACACATAGGCCAATGGAACTGAATCAAGAGTCTAGAAATAAATCCACATGTGCACAGTCAACTAAAATTTGACAGGAGATATCCAGCAACCTTACTTCTAGATATATATCCAGAGGATCTTCACCTCCATGTTCATTCCAGCATTATTTACAATAATCAAAATACAGAAACAACCTAGATGGCCATCTATGGATAAATGGATAAAGAAGATATGGTATACATTGCAGGATGGAATATCATTCAGCTACAAGAAGGAAGAAAATGCTGCCTTTGGGATAACATGGGTGGATCTTGAGGACATTATGCTAAGTGAGATAAGTCTGATAGAAAAAGACAAATACTGTACAATCTCACTTATATGTGGAATCCAAAAAATCTGACCTCGTGGAAATAAAGAGTAGAATGTTGATTACCAAGGGCTGTGGGGTAGGGGAAATTGGGAGATGTTCATCAAAGCATATAAACTAGGAGGTATAAAATGAATACGTTTTGGGGATCTATAGCATGGTGATCATAGCTAATACTAATATATATTCAAATGTTGCTAAGATAGTTCACCCTAAATGTCATCACCAAAAACAACAACAACTAAAAGGGAATTATGCGAGATGATGGAGTATTTGCTAACGCTACAGTGGTAATTGGTTCACAAAATATAAGTGCATTAAATCAACACATTATATACAGCTTAAACTTACACAATGTTAAATGTCAGTTACATCTCAATTAAGCCAGAAGAAAACATCTAACTATATATTTGAAAAAAATAAAAACATACCTCATGAATATTTTTAGCATTTATAGCAGTATCACTGTGACAGCGAACAAAAAATATACATAATCCTTTCAGTTTCTCTGGGGCTGCATTGTCTATGTACAATCTCATCATTTTTGCCCCTTTGGTTGCTCCAGCAATAGTTCGACCACATTCTGAAAACGAAAATCAAGAACATAGTGTGTGATCACATAAATGATTAACTGTGATAAATTACTATGGATCTCACACTGTTGCTTCTTGCTTTACTTTACTGTAAGAAGTTTTGATATGGGGGCACCTGGGTGGATCAGTGGTTGAGTGTCTGCCTTTGGCTCAGGGCGTGATCCCAGGGTCCTGGGACTGAGTCCCATATCGGGCTTCCTCTGCCTATATTTCTTCCTGTCTCTCATGAATAAATAAATAAAATCTTAAAAAAAAAAGAAGTTTTGATATGATTGTGATGACTATATATATATATTGTCTACAAAAAGACATCAATAATTGGAATACTTACAGTGCAGCCTCTCTGCTTCCTTTCTCTGAGCTCTGTACTTTGCTCCTTTTGGCTTGCCTCAGGTAGTGCCTTCCCACAAATGGTTCTATCCCATCTCCAACATTTGGCCTCCCCGATTTCTACTTTCAGATCTCAGCTGAAACCCAAGTCTCTTAGAAGCCTTCACTGACTCTCCAGAGAGGACTTAGTCCCCTAGGAAATACACTCATAGTTGAGACACCTGAGTGGCTCAGTGGTTGAGCATCTGCCTTTGGCTCAGGTCATGATCCCAGGGTCTGGGATCAAGTCCTGCATAGGGCTCCTTGCATGGAGCCTGCTTCTCCCTCTGCCTGCGTCTCTGCCTCTCTCTCTCTCTCTCTCTCTCTCTGTGTCTCTCATGAATAAATAAATAAAATCTTTTTTAAAAATATAGCATCCAAGTTATATATATTAAATTCTTCCTCCACCTAATTTCAATGAAAATTAATCATTTAACTTTAAAAACTATTAAAAATATAGTAACTTTGTTAGATGGTTGGTTGTAACATGAAGAGCATAATTAAACAGTCTTCCTATTTACAACAATAAACAATTTAAAACATGATAAAAGAAATGCTAAAATCCCCATCATGAAACCATGAAAATATGTTGTCTTCCCAGGTTTCCCTCCTTTGGGTATAGAGGGTTCCCCTGTTCTGTGACCCTGGAGGACACCCATCTCAGAGCCCTGCGGTGGTGGGCATGTGAAAACGAGACTGATGAGGCTCTCTGCAATGATGTCAGTCCTGATTGGAGGCACACAAAGGTAAAAGGGGAGTTGAGAGATGTCAATCTAGTGATGATTCCTAAATAAACTGCCCTCAAATCTGTAGAAAGGCTCTCTTTTCATCCTTCCCAAGGCCTGGTGGTTCGACTAGTTCTAAATTTTGTGAATGGCCCAAATAATTTTTTTTTAATTTGTTTTGCTTGGATAAGCCAGAGTATGTAATGGTTCAAATGCTTGTTCGTGGAGGTTGGCATAGAGAGTTACTTCTACACTTAATAACTTCTCTCCCCTTTTCCCTTGATAAGAAAACCATTGTCTCATTCAGCAATATGTATATGAAGGAGACATCTGCTTTCTCAACCTCCCTAACCCCTATGGTCGCCCCATGACCCAGTTCTGGCTGATAAGAGAGAAGATAAGCTTTCCCTAGATGTGATATCTGAGCTTCATCTTATAACCATGTGGGCCAAACATGAACAAAAAGCCAACATGTTGAAAATGACAAAACGGGAAGAAAAAAAGAATCTGTGTTTCTGATGACAATGCCGAGCATCTGAACCACTGCCAGCCACTGCCCACTCTTTGTTTAAGACACCATTAGGATCTCCATTACCTATAGCTAAATATGTTCTGTCTACACCTATATAATCTGTACATCCATCAACAGGGGAATAGTTTCTAAAAATCAAAATGCAGCTGTACTATTGAATAGTGTGTCGCATTTTTAAAACTTTTTAAAAAGATTTTATTTATTTATTTATTTGAGAGACAGAGTGAGAGAAAGGACACAAGAGGGGACATGAGGAGAGGTAGATGATCAAGTAGACTCCCCACTGAGCTGGGGGCCCAATGCAGGGCTTGATCCCAGGACCCCAAGATCATGACCTGAGCTAAAGCCAGATGCTTAACTGACTGAGCCACCCAGGCACCCCTATACAGTATTTTTTAAATGAGGTAAATCTATATATAATGACAGAAACTGTCTAGACTATACTGTCAAATGCAAAAATCAAATCAAGAATAAAATGTATTATATGATTATATTTTAAATGATAATAAGCATTTCTATATTAGCAGACATGTAGAGGAATATTTACCAAGCTAACAAATGTATTACTTTTGTAGGTAGCAAAATAGTATTAAAAATATAACTATCTGGGGGTACCTAGGTGGTTTAGTCAGTTAAGCCTCCAGCTCTTGATTTTAGTTCAGTCATGATCTCAGGGTTGTGAGACTGAGCCCTATGTTGGGCTCTGTGCTGAGCATGGAACCTCTTTGGGATTTTCTCTTTCTCTCTCTCTCCCTCTCCCTCTCACCTCCATATGCATGTTCTCTCTCTCTCTCTCTCTCTCTCAAAAAAAATATATATATACATATGTACATTATATATATATATATGTATACATGTGTGTATATCTTTTCTATCTGCCAATTCCTCTCCTGAGAATTCTTCCTAAAGTCTTCCTCATCCACATTAGCTTCAGTGATATTCACTGAGGTATGGTTTAAAAGAGCAAAAAGAAAAAATAAAAGAGCAAAAAGTCGTAAGCAACCTAAGTTCTAATAATAAGAGTTAAGTTTTGAAAATAATAGTTATATTATCCTAACTAAATACAATACCCAGCTGTTTACAATTTAATTGTAAAAATGTATCCAGTGGCATGATAAAGAGAATATTATCAAATTTTAAAACCCACCATAAAATAACACGTAGAGTTGGATCCCATTTTTGTAGTATATCTATCTCTCTATATATAATATCTACATATTACAAAAGGGGATCCAACTCTGTGTATATATGTATATATACATACACATGCACTATACATACATGTAACTTTTCTCTCTCTCTCTCTCCTTCCCGTCTTCCTTTTCTCTATGGAAAAGGGGGGCTGGGCAAAGAAGTTATAGAAAAATATTCATCAAGGAATTAATGATGCTTATTCCAAATGGCTGAGAATGTGAGTGGTTTTTATTTTTCTTCTCATTGTAGGTATTTTCTTATATTAAAGAATTAGATGAAAATAGAAGAACATAATCAAGTACTGTAATTTACAATGCAAACTTTAAATGAGACAGGAGGAGTTTGGAGAATAATGATGGATGGGCTGAGGCAAGCTGGGCAAGCTCTGTAGAAGAGAGAATGTCTTAGGTGATCTGGAAGAGAAGTAGATTTGGCTGGATATAGAGAAGAAAGGCATTCTGAGAGAGTCAGGAGGGCAGAAAAAGGGCACAGAAATGACCCTGGAATGTCCAGAAAACAAAGAAGAGGCTGGCTTAAAGGGAGCAGCAAATTCATGTCTGCAAGAATAGGAGAGCAGGTTAAACAAACGCTATATGTCCCAGTTATGATGAGCCTTAGTGGAGAAATGAGCAGTTTGGATCCAATCCAATAACTAGCAAGCAGCACAATAAAGGTTTACTTTTTAGAATATTTCCTGAGGGATAAAATCCAATGTTAGATTAGTTTCAGGTGTACAATGTAATGATTCAACAATTCTATATATTTCTCAGTGCTTACTAAGATAAGTGTACTCCTAATCCTTTATCTATTTCACTCAGTCCTCCACTCACCTCCCCTCTAGAAACCACCAGTTTGTTTTCTGTATTTAAAAGGCTGTGTTTTGTCTGTCTGTCTCTGTCTCTGTCTCTGTCTCTGTCTCTGTCTCTGTCTCTCTCTCTCTCTCTCTTTTGGTTCATTTGTTTTGTTTCTTAAATTCCACATATAAGTGAAACCCTGTGGTATTTGTCTTTCTCTGACTTATTTCACTTAGTACTTTACCCTCTAGGTCCATCCATGTTGTTACAAATGGCAAGATTCCATTCTTTTTTAAGGCTGCAACCCAAGTGTCCATCCATAGATGAATAGCTAAAGAAGATGTGGTATACATACACAATGGAATAAAAGATTTACTTTTAAAGGAATAAGCAGTGTCAACTTCAGAGAGGGAATCTGGTTTCAGAACTACAGGTTTTCAATTTGGAATACTAGGGCAGGCATGGGATATTAGCCTCACCTAAAGTCAGCAGAGGAGAAAAATGAGAAAGAATCAGTAGGAGGGACAAACCACAGGACTTCAAAGATAAGTAGTCAAAGACCAAAGGATGGTCCATGCACCTGTTATTAATACAAAAGTTTCACATCCTGGTAAAGTGTTATTTTAGGAATCCTGTGAATAGTAAGGAAGCCAGATATTTCAACTGACAGCTGAAGCAGAAACAAGATGCCAACCCAAGATCACACGGACAGCTGCTGAGCTCCCACATGGTTTCATGACTATTACTAGTCACCTGAAAACCTGTGTGGAAAATGGCTCCACCTGTTTCAGAGAAAATGGAATTAAATTCTAGTGAAAACATCTATCTGCCAGGAGATATCAATAATTTCTTCTTTTTCTGTCTTAAAGATTTTATGTATTTATTCATGAGAGACACAGAGAGGCAGACATAGGCAGAGGGAGAAGCAGGCTCCCTGCGGGAAGCCTGATGCAAGACTCGATCCCAAGACCCTGGGATCATGCCCTAACGCAAAGGCAAACGCTCAACCACTGAGTCACCCAGGCACCCCTCAGTGATTTCTGTAAGTATGTTTTCTCCTTAAATTATAGTAATGCCTGAAATATATATTTCAGTTGAAAATTTATTGTTTTTAAGACACTCTTTTGGGGGGAACCTGTGGCTCAGTCAGTTGGTCATCCAGTTTTTTATTTTGGCTTACGTCATGATCTTAGGGTCCTGAGACTGAGCCCTATATGGGACTCCATGCTCAGAGTCTGCTTGAGATTCTCTCTCCCTCTCCCTCTGCCTCTCCCTTTTTGTACTCTCTCTCTCCTAAAAATAAATCCTTAAAGAGAAAAAGACACTCTCTTTTCCACACATAAGCTTCCAACAAACTTTCTTTTATATAAATATATCTTTATATATATAATCTTTATAAATATATATCTATTTATAAGAGAAAAGATATGTTGCACTTTAACATCCATTAACCAGCACATTGCCCTCATGAAACATCCTTACCAAGGCCAGGGACATCTCCTTCCTGGTACAAAAATTTCAATGTCTTACAACCATCTTTCATAAAAAAATGAGCAAATGGTTCCAGCTGTTAAATAAAAGAGAAAATGATGGTGAATAAAATGACTACTTATATTAACAACAAAAATGACTACAATATTAACAACAAAATGAACCACACCCAGGGGTAGGCATTCACATGCTTTTATCCTCATCATTTTGTAGATCAAAAAAAAAAAAAAAAAGAGGCTCAAAGACTTTATTCAAGATACATAGTGACAGGGACATTAGAAGCAGGATTAGATTTTGAACTACTTTAACTCCAAAATTACCATGAAATATATGGTGAGTTCTATTTCTGAGCCTACACTGATGATCTCCATATATAAGTTGACAGCCATGTACCTGACCCTACCTCACAGAATCTTATAGGAGTAAATGAATGAGTCCAACTGATGGTAAATATAAAGAATTATTATTAAAACAAACTATTCTTAAAAGCTGACTTGGAGAGCAGAAAACTTGCCTCACCAACTAATTGGGTTCTTAGACCAATTATTTGAGTATGATGTTTTCAGCAATTGTAATTTGACCCATATTGTAGCCAAACTAAAATATATTATTATAATGAGAGTTTCCCATGTTTATGAGCATGAAGCACTTATTTGTAAGTTAGAGTAATATCTTAGTAAGTGAAAAACCAAATAGGTCATGTAAGCAAAAACCCTCACACATCATTTGGGAAATACAAAGTTACTCAGCCCACTTCACCCAATCCACTGATGCCTTAACCTAAGTGTCTCTCTTGAGCAGCGGGTTTCTCTTTACTTATCGACCATAGGTAAGAGGTATTCTAGATCTGGTGAAGCCTCTTCCCCTCGGACAATGGTTCTCAAACTTTAGTGTGCCTCAGAGATGCACCCAGGGCTTTTAAAAAATACAGAATCCTGGCCCTGAGGACTTGCATTTTTAAAAAAATTACAGGTGAGGGCGGCCTGGGTGGCTCAGTCTGACTCTTGATTTTAGCTCGGGTAATGACCTCAAGATCGTGAGATTCAGCCCCTCATTGGGCTCTCATTGGGCGTGGAGTATGCTTGAGATTCTCTTTCTCCTTCCCCTCTGTTCCTCCTACTTAATCTCTCTCTCTCTTTCTCTCTCTCTCTCTCTCCTCCCCAAATAAATAAATCTTTTAAAAGTTCCAGGTGCTGCTGGTGCTGTTGGTTCTGGGATCTCACTTGGGAACCACCACCCCAGGAAATGAAACAGAGCTACAAAGATTACAAAATTCTAGCCCTTCATTTTCTACTTTTCCATCTCACACATAAATTTGACTCTTGCATAATTACAATCTAAAAAATACAAAAACTGTCAGCATAGCTATTCTTGCCCAGTTCCATAAATACTTTCCTGCCAGATACTAGCCAATAGGATCTAACAACACATTAAGAAAATTATTCACCATGACCAAGTAGGATTTATCCCTGGGACACAAGGCTGGTTCAACACTCGTAAAACCATCAATGTGATTCATCATATCAGCAAGAGAAAAACCAAGAACCATATGATACTCTCATTAGATGCAGAGAAAGCATTTGACAAAATACAGCATCCATTCCTGATCAAAACCCTTCAGAGTGTTGGGATAGAGGGAACTTTCCTTGACATCTTAAAAGCCATCTACGAAAAGCCCACAGCAAATATCATTCTCAATGGGGAAGCACTGGGAGCCTTTCCCCTAAGATCAGGAACAAGACAGGGATGTCCACTCTCACCACTGCTGTTCAACATAGTTCTGGAAGTCCTCGCCTCAGCAATCAGACAACAAAAAGACATTAAAGGCATTCAAATTGGCAAAGAAGAAGTCAAACTCTCCCTCTTCGCCGATGACATGATACTCTACATAGAAAACCCAAAAGCCTCCACCCCAAGATTGCTAGAACTCATACAGCAATTTGGTAGCGTGGCAGGATACAAAATCAATGCCCAGAAATCAATGGCATTTCTATACACTAACAATGAGACTGAAGAAAGAGAAATTAAGGAGTCAATCCATTTACAATTGCACCCAAAAGCATAAGATACCTAGGAATAAACCTAACCAAAGAGGTAAAAGATCTATACCCTAAAAACTATAGAACACTTCTGAAAGAAATTGAGGAAGACACAAAGAGATGGAAAAATATTCCATGCTCATGGATTGGCAGAATTAATATTGTAAAAATGTCAATGTTACCCAGGGCAATTTATACGTTTAATGCAATCCCTATCAAAATACCATGGACTTTCTTCAGAGAGTTAGAACAAATTATTTTAAGATTTGTGTGGAATCAGAAAAGACCCCGAATAGCCAGGGGAATTTTAAAAAAGAAAACCATAGCTGGGGGCATCACAATGCCAGATTTCAGGTTGTACTACAAAGCTGTGGTCATCAAGACAGTGTGGTACTGGCACAAAAACAGACACATAGATCAATGGACCAGAATAGAGAACCCAGAAGTGGACCCTGAAATGTATGGTCATCTAATATTCAATAAAGGAGGAAAGACTATTCATTGGAAGAAAGACAGTCTCTTCAATAAATGGTGCTGGGAAAATTGGACATCCACATGCAGAAGAATGAAACTGGACCACTCTCTTTCACCATACACAAAGATAAAGTCAAAATGGATGAGAGATCTAAATGTGAGACAAGAGTCCATTAAAATCCTAGAGGAGAACACAGGCAACACCCTTTTTGAACTTGGCCACAGTAATTTCTTGCAAGATACATCCACAAAGGCAAAAGAAACAAAAGCAAAAATGAACTATTGGGCCTTCATCAAGATAAGAAGCTTTTGCACAGCAAAGGATACAGTCAACAAAACTAAAAGACAACCTACAGAATGGGAGAAGATATTTGCAAATGACGTATCAGATAAAGGGCTAGTTTCCAAGATCTATAAAGAACTTATTAAACTCAACACCAAAGAAACAAACAATCCAATCATGAAATGGGCAAAAGACATGAAGAGAAATCTCACAGAGGAAGACATGGACATGGCCAACAAGCACATGAGAAAATGCTCTGCATCACTTGCCATCAGGGAAATACAAATCAAAACCACAATGAGATACCACCTCACACCAGTGAGAATGGGGAAAATTAACAAGGCAGGAAACAACAAATGTTGGAGAGGATGCGGAGAAAAGGGAACCCTCTTACACTGTTGGTGGGAATGTGAACTGGTGCAGCCACTCTGGAAAACTGTGTGGAGGTTCCTCAAAGAGTTAAAAATAGACCTGCCCTACGACCCAGCAATTGCACTGTTGGGGATTTACCCCAAAGATTCAGATGCAATGAAACATCGGGACACCTGCACCCCGGTGTTTCTATCAGCAATGGCCACAATAGCCAAACTGTGGAAGGAGCCTCGGTGTCCATCGAAAGATGAATGGATAAAGAAGATGTGGTTTATGTATACAATGGAATATTACTCAGCAATTAGAAACGACAAATACCCACCATTTGCTTCAACGTGGATGGAACTGGAGGGTATTATGCTGAGTGAAGTAAGTCAATCGGAGAAGGACAAACAGTGTATGTTCTCATTCATTTGGGGAATATGAATAATAGTGAAAGGGAATATAAAGGAAGGGAAAAGAAATGTTGGGAAATATCAGAACATAAAGACTCCTAACTCGGGGAAACGAACTAGGGGTGGTGGAAGGGGAGGAGGGCGGGTGTTGGAGGGGAATGGGTGACGGGCACTGAGGTGGACACTTGACGGGATGAGCACTGGGTGTTTTTTCTGTATGTTGGTCAATTGAACACCAATAAAAATTAATTTAAAAAAATACTTTCCTGCCATATCTGATTTTATGACCCATCAGATTTGAAAGTCTCCAAATTATTAAAAAAAAAAAAAGCACATACCTGTGATAAAAAGACATCACAATATCAAATGCAACAAATTCTCATTTTTTTGGACACATTGTACTTCAGAGACCAGCAGAGTGAAAGTTGTCATGGACTGAAATCATGATGGCAAATTGAAAATTCAGTCATACATTTTGCAAATAGATTATCTGAGCTTTACCACAGCCTTACACTAGGTAAGGTGGCATTATTATATCCCTCTTGCAGAAGAGAAAACTAAAGCTAAAAAATTTTTGAGTAAAAGACCCAAAGAAACACAACCACGAGTTCAGAGCCTGGAACCAGATGCCAGCCTTGGGCCTCCAGGGCTGTGCTCTATCCACAGAACGACAGTGCTATTGCCTTGACTTTGGAAAACATTTGTCACGTAAACCAGGAAAGCAAGATAGTCTGAGATTATCCTGAGCAGTGCTGGATGAAGAGAGCAGCAAAGTCATAGATACCAATTTGGTAGAAGCTTCTGTCTTGGTCAGGGTCCTGGCAAGAAAAGAAGTCCCCAAAAGGGGTTTCTGAATAAACTTTGTAAGAAAGAGGCTACTTCTGGAAGCCAGAAGGGAAGCTGTGACACTGCTGGCAACAACAGGACTACCAACAAAGGAAAAAGCAGTACCGGCCAAGGCCTGGAAGTGTGATGAGTGGGGGAATGGTGTAGCTGGAAGCAGGTGGACACAGTGCTGTGGGAAGAGAACAGCTTGGGAAGAACTGTATTTAGAAGATATGGCTGGAACCAGAAGACATGGCCAAGCAGGGAGGAGTCAAACTTCTCTCCCTTCTGCTCTCCTATCTCCTGCTGGCATCTCCTAGTGACTGAGTCACTTGGAACCCAGAGGGCAACGGAGGCCAGGCAATGGGTTCTAGGGAGGTCAGCCTTCTGGGCCACAGAGTAGGCAGTAAAGACTGGATATCAAATCTGAAGGTGAACAAAATAACCATCACACCCTCAACTGTCTACCCTTTTGTGGGACCTTTAATGAGCTACTTTCACTCTGGATAGCTACACCAGGCTTCACATAAAAGAAAAACCTGCCATTATATCCAGTTTCCTAAATCACTGCACCCAACTATACGACCCTTCGTGCCTGGTTCCATGATCTTATTCATCTGCCCACCAATCTTGGTGCCAATTTAGGTGTTTGCCTTGTTCCAACCAAATAAGCATTCTGATCTCTCCCAGACTTTGAGATTGGTTTCCCTCCTGGCTGCACTATCTCCCCTCCACTGTGGCTTTGCAACTGCTAAACAACTCTTAGGGAAACACTGGAAAGGTGTTTTGTTTTTTTTTTTTAATTTTTATTTATTTATGATAGTCACAGAGAGAGAGAGAGAGAGAGGCAGAGACATAGGCAGAGGGAGAAGCAGGCTCCATGCAGCGGGAGCCCGATGTGGGATTTGATCCCGGGTCTCCAGGATGGCGCCCTGGGCCAAAGGCAGGTGCTAAACCGCTGCGCCACCCAGGGACCCCTGGAAAGGTGTTTTTTATTCTTCCCTTAAGACCTACATTTCCCTAAATCTCCTAGATGTGCAGCCTAAGCAGTGTCTAACCTGCTCCATGAAGGCCTTAAAGGAAGAAACTAAGCACACAGACCCAAAGCACAAGACATATGTCAAGAATGACAAATGAAAGGGTCTGCAGGCATACGACACTCCCACTTCTCGGCCAGGCAGCTAGCCAGTGAGAAACATTTCCTCCAAGCAAAGACTGTCAGCCCAGAAAGCCAACTGGCAAATATTTAAGAATGAGATTACCAGCTCTGCAGGCACCCATCTCCCCAACTTAGTCCTAGCAGGTGTCCTTCTCTGAAGGTACTAGCCAGTGCCAATGTAAATGCCTAGATCCTCTGCAGAGCTGCTGGGATTCTAATTGTGGGGTTAACCAAATTTACGGCTTAGCAATTTTCAGGTGAAACAAGGCTGATCATCTATCTTGCTATATGGATGGTATCATCCACAGCCAGGACAGGCTACAGAATTTGTGAGCTACAGTGAAAAATAAAAATGCAAGAATAATGAAAAAAAAATGCAAGAATACTTGTTAAAAAATTATTAAGAATTTCAAGATGAAGTCTCCTAACTATAGAGAACAAACCGATGATGACCAGAGGGGAGGTGATGGGGTGGGGGGAAAGGGGGAATGGGTAAAACAGGTGATGGGGATGAAAGAGGGCACTTGGTGTGATGAGAGCCAGGTGTTCTATGTAAGTGTTTAACCACTAAATTCTACACCTGAAACTAATATTACATTGTGTGTTAACTAACTGGACTTTAAATAAAAACCTGACTTAAAAAACTAGAGTATTTAGAGTGACAAATCCCCTCCTTATCTCAGCTTGGTGGATGGTTGCCATGTTTATTTTCAACCCAACAGAAATCTAATATTTTACTATCTGGAGAAGCCTCTAAACTGCAAGATGCCAAGCACAAACCCCAACCCCAACCGTAACTTTAATCCTGGCCTTAAACTTAACCCAGCCCTACCAGTAACCCCTAAGCTCTACCTCTAATTCTATCTCTAACCCTAAACCTAACCTCTGGAGAGGCCTCTGAACTGCAGAATATCAGGCACATACCCTCACTCTCACCCTCACTTTAGCTCTAAACGTAATCCTAACCCAAACTCCAACTCTAACCGCTAACCACTAGCCCCTCACCCTAACCCTAACTATAACCCTAAACTTATCTGAACTGCAGGATACCAGGCACATATCCTCACGTTTACCCTAACTCTAGCTCTAAACTTAATCTATTCCAAACCCAAACCCTAACCCCTAACTGCTAACCATTAACTCTCATTCTAACCACAACCATAACCCCTAATTTATCCCTCTGGAGAGGTCTCTGAACTGCAGAATAATAAGCACATACCCTCCCACTGGCCCTAACCCCAGCCCTTATTCTAGCCCTAAGCAGAACCCTAATTCAAGATCTGAGGGAAAAAAGATGTGGTGTATATATACAATGGAATATTACCCAGCCATAAACAGAATGAAATCTTGCCATTTGCAATGACGTAGATGGAGGTAGAAAGTATTATTCTAAGTAAAAACCTAATTCTAACCCAGACACACACTCTAACCCCTAACCTCACACTGGCCCTAACTCTAACCCTAATCCTTATTCTGGCCCTGAACCAAACCCTAATCCTAGATCTGAGAGTGGGGAAGATTTGGTGTACCTAGATAATGGAAAATTATTCAGTCAGCCATAAAATAAAGAATGAAATCTTGCCAAAGAATGAAATCTTGCCATGCAAATGGATGGATGTTAGAGAGTATTATTCTAAGTGAAATAAATCACTCAGAGAAAGACAAATATCCTATGATTTCACTCATATATGGAATTTAAGAAATAAAACAAATGAGGAAAAAAAAGAGAAACAGAGAGACAAACTAAGAAACAGACTTAACTATAGAAAACACACTGATGGTTATCAGAGGGGAGGTGCTTGGGGGGATGAGTTAAATACATGATGGAAATTCAGGATTGCACTCATTGTGATAAGTATGGAATATTGTATGTAAATGTTGAAGAATCACTATATGGTACACATGAATCTAATATTATGCTATATGTTATATAACTGGAATTAAAATAAAATCTTTAAAAAAAAGAATTTCAAGGTGGATATGGCCAATTCAGCTTCAACAAAAGAGGCAAGAATGTGTGATGGGAAAAAGAACATCTCTCCAACAAATGGTGCTGGGATAATTAGACTATATGCTATACGCAAAAGAAGGAAACTGCATCACTTTCATACAGCATATACACACACACAAAAATAAAAATGGATTAAAGACCTAAATGTGAGACCCAAAACCATAAAAATCCTAGAAGAGAGCATAGGCAATAATTTACCTGACATTGGCCATAGCAACATTTTTCTAGATCTGTCTCCCAAGGCAAGGGAAATAAAAGCAAAAATACACTATTGGGACTACCTCAAATGAAAAATCCTCTGCAAAGCAAAGGAAACAATCAACAAAACAAAAAGCAACTTCCTGAATAGGAGAAGATATTTACAAATGACATATCTGATAAAAGGTTAGTACCCAAAATATATAAAGAACTTATACAACTCAACATCAAAAAACCCTAAATAATCGAATGTAAGTATGAGCGGAAGACATGAATAGATATTTCTCCAAAGACATCCAGATGGCCAACAGACACATGAAAAGCTGCTCAACATCACTCATCGTAAGGAAAATGAAAATCAAAACTACAATGAAATATTACCTCACACCTGTCAGAATGGCTAAAATCAAAAACATAAGAAACAAACAAACAAACAAAACATAAGAAACAAGTGTTGGCAAGGATGTGGAGAAAAAGGAACTCTGGTGCACTATTAGTGGGAATGCAAACTGGCACAGCCACTGTGGAAAACAGTACCGGGGTTCTTCAGAAAGTCAAAATAGTAGAACTAGAACTAACCTATGATTCAGGAATCACACTACTGGATATTTACCCAAGAACACTGACTCAAAGGAATACATACACCTCTATGTTTACTGCAGCATTATTTATAATAGCCGAATTATGGAGGTAGCCCAAGTGTCTATTGATAGATGAATGGGTAAAAAAGATGTGGTATATATACACAATGGAATAGTATTCAGCCATAAGAAAGAATGAAATCTTGCCATTTGCAACAACATGGATGGAGCTAGAGGGTACAATGCTAAGCAAAATAAGCCAATCAGAGAAAGACAAATACCATATGATATCATTCACATGTAGAATTTAAGAAAGCAAATAAACAAAGGAAAAAAGAAGAGAGAGAGACAGATGAATCAAGAAACAGATCCTTAACTATAGAGAACAAACTGGTGGTTACCAGAAGGGAGGTGGGGGTGGGGGATAGGGGAAATAGGTGATGAGAATCAAAGAGTATACTTGTCATGATGAGCACCAGGTGATGTACATAATTGCTGAATCACTATTTTGTTCATCTGAAAGTAATGTAACACTCTATGTTAACTCTACTAGAATTAGAAAGCTTAAAAAAATTGTTTTAAAGAATTTCAAGGTGGTGACAGGAGACCATTAAGCCAAGTGCAGGACACCCTTCAGCAAGGGGCCTATTTGATTACACAGTCCACATGCCCAGGAATCCACCCTTGACCACACCTGTGCATTCCTGAAGGGAATGGTGGTGGCCTGAGAAATTACTCTATTTCCGGTTGCTTGCTGTGGCACCTCTTGTTTTATGTGCACATCTCTATGCACTTTCTAGATTTTACCATAAAAATAGCTCAGAGTTATTGATCTTTTTGCATCAATCCCATTCCCTGATCACACTAAGGAAACAGGAAAATGAGCAATCCCACTCATACTATCAGAGGACTGTCATTTCTTAACTATTATAAGGGTCCTGAAAGAAATAAAAGGCATACAACTTTCCAGAACTTGCCAACACACTGGATCAAGCAAGAGAGAGACTACTTCAGGAACCACCCCACCGGATGTTGGCTCCTAGAGCAAGCCAAAGAGTTTTGCCCAAGTTCACTGGTCCCTGTAAAAGCAGGGGGTAAGGACCCCCAGGATAACCTCACCACAATACTGCCCCCTACTCAACTCTCTCACCGGGGTGTTCAGTGGGACAATCAGCTCACCACCAGTATGTGGCTACCCACTGGTCTTGCTGGGGCTCCAGGCCAGTCCACAACTAGGGTTGGTAAAAAGCGCAAGCCACCTGTAGTACCCTTTTTGAAAGTTAATTTAGAAGCTGAGCTATCAGAAAGGAAACTGTGACACTGCTTCTGGGAGTTTCTATGAAAGTCGCACCTTATCGAATATTACTCTAATTAGGGTGACCATAGAAATGCACTAGCCAAACTGAGACCTTTTAGGAGTGAAAGGAGGGACTATTAGTAAGTATGCCAGGAAAGTAGGCATAACCTAGGACTGCCCCTGGCATGCTGAGACATGGTAGCCACCTAGTTGTTTTCTACTAAGTCACTGTTCCCCAGCTCATATGCATGCAGGTTTTTTTATCTTCCCAAATGATTTGCATATGTAGTTCAAATAACCTGTACTTTTAAAATAGTTAACTCTACCTGTGCTCGACTATCCCTCTAACCTCTAAAAGCATTTTGAGTTAGAATTTTTATCAAATTCTAGTTGCTGACTCTTCTTCTCTTCCTTCTTCCTCAATAGTAGACCTAACTAGAATTATGATTCAACTGGCTATAGTTTTATAAAACTTCCCTAATGGGTAAAATTTCAACCTTCCCTTTCTAAGTGTTTTGTTGTTCATGACAATTACTCCAGGTTCTTAAAACACTCAGCTCTCAAAGAGCAATAGAAAAACAATGATAAGATTTAAACTTACAGATGGGCAATCCAAAATCAATTCTTCAACGCTTACTACGTCCAGGCCAAGCTTTTCTGCCAGAATTTCAAATATATATTTGTATGAAGGGTCAATTTTCATTTTTCGGCTTTCCCTTGCATCTCTAAGTCTTGCCTAAAGAATGAAAAGCATGGGTAAAAATTGTAATTATGAAGAAAAGCCACCAAAAAATAAATAAAAGTGACACATATAAAAACGCTTATTATAAGAAAAACCTGTCTCTCTTTCAATGTTTCCTGTAGATTTGGAATGCCACTCATGCTTCGGTGGTAACGGGATGACCTACGGGAAGACTGGGAAAGCATTTCAGAAAGCATGGATGGGCCCCGTCGGAGCGTAGACCTAGGCCGAATTCGGTGTTCATCTTGCTCATCATCCTCTGGAATAACTATCCTTTCATCAGAAGGAATGAGATTCAGTAAATCATTTCCAGAAGAAGCAGGGCCTCTTTCGGAAGCAGAGGCAGCACCTAGAGCTGGGGCAGCCTCTGTTGCAGGGCGCTGACCCTCTTCGTCTGAAGGAGGAGGAGCCTCTCCTGGACCGGGAAGAGCCTCATCTCCTGGATCCGAACCCGGACCGGGAAGGGCAGTATCTTCAGAACCAGGGAGGGCTGCCTCTTCCAGGGTGGGAGGATCACCTTCTTTGGCGCTCATGTTACCGGCTTTTTCCTCCAACAGAGCACCTTAAACTGCAAAACCTAAAATTATTAAAAAAAAAAAAAATTTTAACTGTACAATAAGTTGAATATTCTGTGTTAATTTATTCCTCCCCTGGAACCTAGACAGGTGGCAAAATCATCTATTTCTCCTTTATTCTATTGACTAAGGAAGCTAAACGCACAGAACTAGAGAAATGATTTTAAAGGGACAGCGCACAGAGACGTAGGGACTTTTGGAAACTCTAAGTGCTCCTCTTATGATATGACCCTAGGGCACTGCAACTCTAACACACTTCCCATCCCTATCATAGTAATTACTGCAAATGGTGGGAAGGTATCTGTCCTCAGGTATGTAAGGGTTGAAAAAAAGATTGAGAGCCACGGTGTTAGAGCTGAGATACTGACTTACCCAAGAAACAAATCAAAGAACTACATGGACTGAAATATTCCTTGCATCGAGGAACACTTGATACAAATCACCAACCAGACACTCAACGGTACAGCCATCTCATCTACACGAGCACATCCAAGAACCCCCGCAAAGCATAAAACATCCTCTTAGCAGTGCGAAAATTGACAAAAGGAAACCTCCTTTAGAATATATTCAGAATGCCAGCAGGGGGAAGCTCTCACACCCCACCAGCCCTACTTCTGGTTGTGAGCTGCAGGCAAAATAAGAAGAGCCCCATCTTGCATGTGGATACTACTTTTCTAAAGCAGCAGGATTAGGACTTTTCCTCTTGCCCCAGCAACAGCCCAGCCAATGAAAGATTGTCACAATTCAGCCAATGAAAAAAACACTATACTTCCAGCTCCTAGCTCGCTCCAATGGACTTCTTGTTTATAACAGCCTTCCCGAAGTCTCCCTAAAATGGGATCGTGATTATTTTTTGAAGCCATAGTATCACATAAAGTATAATTCTGACATCCAATCAGAAAAGATCTATTTAGGAGTGTAGAAGTTATGATGAGCACATAACCAGAAGAATCAGCAGACACCAGAGGAACAGGAGAAAATGCCTTATAGAAAATAACATTATAGGACAATAATCAAACCTCCATGGAAATCAACAAGTTTTCAGGATATGACTAAAATCCAGATGCCAGGATAATAATAAACACTTGAACTGCAACAACAACAAAAATTTTATTTTTTAAAAAAATACTTTATTTATTTATTCCTGAGAGACACAGAGAGAGAGAGAGGCAGAGACACAAGCAGAGGGAGAAGCAGGCTCCATGTAGGGAGCCCAATATGGTACTCGATCCGGGGTCTCCAGGATCACACCCTGAGCTGAAGGCTGATGCTCAACCAACTGAGCCACCCAGGCGTCCCAACAACAAAAATTTTAAAGCAGAAAGTGCAAAAGGCGGCTGAGAAAGAGGCTCTCTAATGAGAAAATCTGAGGACATTTGTGCACACCTGGTCCAAGTTAGAAGATGCTTCTTATAGAGGGACAGGAGCAGCCCTCCATTAGACACAGAGACAGCCTGTAACCTGTATCCCACAGCTGCCCTCTCCAGCTTTTCTGAAGATCCCATAAGCAGCTGAAATGGTTTTCTTTGATATCCTAAGTTAGCCTACTCTAGAACAGAAATAGCCAAACTGATCAATCTTCTTGCTGCCAGCTAAGCATGCATGCCCAAGATCTGCAAACCAGAACAATTGTTTCCAAACTGCAGATTTTTTTCTCCTCCCCTTTTCCTCTCTTTTATAAATCTCTCTCCTCTTTTATAAATCCTAGATTTTGTCTTTATTCCTTGACCACGATCTAATGCCTATTTTCTTACATGTGAGTAAATTTTCTTAGAAAGTAAGTAAACAACTCTGAGTTATTATCTCACACATTGATGTCCAATACCCAGGAGCTGTGTGTTCATTACATGTTTACACTTGAAATTGGCCTAGAGTTGATTCTGCTATCTATAATATCTCAAAAACAAAAAAAGTGATACATTTTAGTGAAGTCATATCCAGTCACTCTGCTCCAATTTATGCCTTTGAATTTTGCAAAATGGTTCACTTTACTCAGCAAGAGAATCAGGCCTGCTTTCAAAGGATATTGACAGACACAATTGTCCGGTTTCTGAAACCTAAGCAAAATTGACTTTAATTTCAATATAATGGTAGAACACATACACCAAGTTGGACTGGAGAGCTTCTCTGTTGGCAACCAGTGCTCTTTCTAGAGCCACAGAGTTATTTAAGCCACTATAGAGCCACTGTTATTTAAGCCATCAAGGGAAGGTGAAACTTGAATAATGATATTCTATTTAAGAAGTCAGGGAAGTATACAATTAATCTTAATGAGTTTTTCATCTAAAAATGGCTTCTATTTTTTAAAGTGTTGACACAGATTAAGTTCTCAGAAAATGTTATTATCCAACACAGTTCATTCCCTGAGGAGTCCAGATAGCTGAGATTCATGGCACAGGATTTCAGAACTAGGAAAAAGAAAAAAAAGCCTAGAAATTATCTAGGTCAGCTCCCCTTTTTATTGCTAATGAAACAAAGATCCAGAGAAATTACAGGTCTTACCCAATTACACAGACAAAAATGATCTTTCTGAACTTCAGATCATATCATATCACTTCCCTGCTTAAAGTCCTCCTCGGGTGCCAAATATAAACTCTTGTGTCCTCCAAGGCTTTCCTGACTTGGTTCCAAGCTCTCTCTTCAGTTTCTCCCATTGCCTTTGCCCTGGGTGCTCCCTGAGGTCACAGCAGCTCTGGCTGCTACTGAAACAAGCATGGTTTCTCACTTCTAGTCATTGGCAAGGTGCTCATAGCCTAATGGGGGAGGCAAACGTACCAACGAACATAGTTTCATTAGATCCAGCCAAGATGTGCACAAGAATCTGTAGCATCAGAAGACAAAACTCTAAAATCTCTAAGGAGAAGTTGTCATCTAAGATAGGTCTTGGTAGGATAAATATGTGTCCCATGGAGAAGACTGAGGAAGTAATATTGATTGTCAACAACTAAATGCCAAGTTCTGTGCTTGGTGAGACATGTAACTATGCTTGATAAATACATATATTTATATATATAAAGCACATGACCAACAAGCACATGGACAGATACTCAACACCACTTGCCACAAGGAAAATGCAAATCAAAATCACCATGAGATGGCACTTTATACCCAGTAGGATAGCTATAAATTTTTTCAAAAGACAATAAAAAAGTGTTGAAAAGATTCTGGAAACATTTAAAACTTCATGCTTTGCTGGTGGGAATGCAAAATAGTGCAGCCTCTGATGAAAACAGTTTGGCAGTTCCTCAAAAAGCTAAACAGGGAATTACCAAATAAGCCAGTAATTCCACTGGTAGGTGAAATTCTAGCAATTCCACTCAAGAGAACTGATAACATCTTTTTGCATAAAAATCTGTATACAGATGTTCATGGCAGCATTATTCATATTTAGCTCAAATTGGAAACAACCCAAATGTCCAGCTAGGTGGTGAATGGATAAACAACATGTGGCATATCCTTACAACGGAATGTTACTCTGTCATAAGAAGGAATGAAGAACCATCACATGCTACAGCATGGATGAACCTTGAAAACACCACACTAGGGATCCCTGGGTGGCTCAGCGGTTTAGCGCCTGCCTTCCGCCCAGGGCATAATCCTGGAGTCCCGGGATCAAGTCCTACATCAGGCTCCCTGCATGGAGCCTGCTTCCTCCCCTGCCTGTCTCTGCTTCTCTCTCTCTCTCTCTCTCTCTCTCTCTCTCTCTGTCTCTCATGAATAAATAAAATCTTTAAAAAAAGAAAACACCACACTAAGTGAAATAAGCCAGACCCAAAAGGCACATATTGTATGAGTCTACTTATGTGAAATGTCCAGAAAAGGAAAACCTATAGAAACAAGACAGTAGATCAGCGGTAGCAGGGGACTGGGGCAGGAAGAACTGGGCCTATCTGCTAATAGGCTTGGGTTTCTTTTTTGGGGTAATGAAAATGGTCTGAGATTAAACAGCAATTATTTACGGTTGTACAACACAATGCATATAATAAAAACCACTGTGGGTATGCCTTAGTGAAGTAAGGGGCCTGGATGGTTCAATTGGTTAGGTGTCTGCCTATGGCTCAGGCCAGGATCCTGGAGTCCCGGGATGGAGTCACACATCTGGCTCCATGCTCAGCGGGAAGTCTACTTCTCCTACCCCCACCCTGTCCTCGTGGTCTCTCTCACTCTCTCTCTCTCTCAAATACATAAAATATTTAAAATTTAAAAAATAAAAATAAAATGCCACATTTTTTAAAAAAGGAAAGACAGTATGATAAACTGCATAAGGAAATGACCAATTAGGGTGTTTGGCTGGCTCGGTCAGGCAGTAGAGTGTGCAACTCTTGATCTCAGGGTCGTGAGTTCAAGCCCCACGTTAGGCAGAGAGATCACTTAAGAAAAAATAGTAATAAAACAAAAAAATAATATAAAGACTTTATTTTAAAAAAAGGAAGTGACCAATTTATTGACCATCTGTGAGAAGGCTTTAATTTGGTAAGCTTCCCCTTTAAGCCCACCAGGAAATTTTAAAAACGCATTTTGAAACTAAGTAAGAGAGAAAGGTAAAAAGTGATAGAATTAGTTTAGGCACTGGGGCCCTCTGTAGACACCAATGCTGCACCTTGCTCAAGTAGCTATCTGTGATCTTGCAAAGAAAGAATAGTAAAGCTTAAAAATGCTTAATTTTGTCCTAAATATCACCAGTTGGGTTAACAGTATCCACGGTTCCTAAGGTCAGGCTGAATCCATAGGCTTAGAGAAGGAAATTTCACTGAAAACATGGATACAAAGGGAAGAAAAAAATGGAAGCTTCTCCCTCCTTCCTGTGCCACAGCCACAGCCGCCAGCAAAGTGGTGTGAGTAACTACTACGTGCCCGGGGTTACGATACTCACTCTGGCAGCCAGAAAACAAGACAGGACTCTCGTCCTCAAGGATTCACAATGCTTGGACACCTGAGTGGCTCACTTGGTTAAGCATCTATCTTCAGCTCCGGTCATGATCCTGGAGAGCCCAGGGATGGAGCCCAGAGATTGGGCTCCCCTCTCAGTGAGGAATCTTCCTCTCTCTCCCTCTGCTCCTCCCCATGCTTGTGCATTCTCTCTCTTTCTCTCTCATTCTCTCTCTCAAATAAATAAAATCTTTTTTTAAAAAAAAAGGATTCATAATGCTATTGGAGAGATAATCTTTGCAAATCAATCAAGAGTGTAAAATTATGGAGTTCTGTTGGAAAAGTATTTAGGGGAAGAAAAAATTAACATAAACAAAACAAACAAATAGGATTTCATGGAGGATTTGGACATAAATTGCCCTTGAAGAATAGGTAGGATTCAATAAGAAGAGAGGGAAGAAATCTAGAGAGAAAAGAAAAGAAGTAAAGGCATGAAAAACTCTAAAGAGGTCAAAAAGGGTAGAAATTAGGAAAAAAAAAACAGAACTTAGAATTATGCCATATTTTATTTGTTCTTCCAAAAGACTATAAATAGGATTCAGAATCAGTTAAAGTAAGTAAATCATGAATAATAAAATGTGGTTTTATAAAGCACCGATATTAACATTAACATGTTAGGAAATCTGCTCAGTTCTACCAGTGGTTTTTTCTAGCACTCTTAAGTGTTCTGAAAATGTCCTAATCAAGAATTTGTCAAGGAGTGCCTGAGTGGCTCAATTGGTTGAATGCCTGACTCTTGGTTTCGGCTCAGGTTATGATCTCAGGCTCCTGGGATCGAACCTGGATTTATCACTCCCTCTGCTCTTATCGCTTCCCATCTCTAAAGTAAATGAATAAATTAAAAAAAAAAAAAGAATTTGTCAAGCTGATCATAAAATACACAGGAAAAGGTTATTGTCAGTTACTCTGCTTGTATGGTAATTTAATAAACATAATCTATAGCTTCAATTCAGGTAAACATACTTCAATATACCATGCATACGCTTTCCACCTCTATGTGTGTCATCTTAGTTTCCTTAGAATTTATGTGAAGCCGTTTAAGGAAAAATAAAAAGCATTTAATATCTGAACATTACAGTGCTTACAGATACATGTTCTAAGTAAAGAGTTTAACTTGTGCTCTACTGAGTGCTACATATATTTTCTCTTTCTTTTAAAAATTTTACTTTTGAAGTCCTCTCTACATCCAACATAGGGATAGAACCTACAACCTCGAGATCAAGAGTCCCATGTTCCACTCCCAGAGCCAGCCAGGCACCCCAATATTTCAAGCTAAGGACAAGATAAGCTCTTATTCTCTTATTTTGTGAACATTAAAGAGTCTTCGTGGTTAGTAGTCTGTGAACATACACTGGATATAAGGAAACTGATAATCAGGTATTAATCACTATTGTGACTGGGAAATAAATAAATTCTAAATAATTTGTTATGGTTTAACATTTTTTTTTTAATTTTTATTTATGATAGTCACACAGAGAGAGAGAGAGGCAGAGACACGGGCAGAGGGAGAAGCAGGCTCCATGCACCGGGAGCCCGATGTGGGATTCGATCCCGGGTCTCCAGGATCGCGCCCTGGGCCAAAGGCAGGCGCCAAACCGCTGCGCCACCCAGGGATCCCCTGGTTTAACATTTTTAAAGTAAATCATCTATATGAGACACTCTAAATAAATAAATAAATAAATAACCACTTCCCATTTGGGGAGATTTTGCTTAAGACAAGTGTAGAATTCTTCCTCTAACAAAATAATTTGAGATGCATTTTCTAGATGATTTTCAAAAGCCAAGTCATACTTGGCACGTAATGAACTCTAAATATAAAATATCAGCTTACCACTTCCAAAGACTGGTGCAACTATTTCATTTTAAGTTAGGAAATGTATACAACTACTTTATATAGAATTCCTAAAAACTGCAGCAAAATTTTGAATAGAGTACATAGTTGAAATGGGAAAATCTTAGTAAACAAATTAGTTTACTATATTATACACATTATATCCATATGCATGTGTGTATATGTACAGAGAAGATTGATTGTTCACTGCAACATGTTTATAATAGCAAAAACAAGCACAAAAACAAACACATTTCCTGGAAATAACCAAAATATCCCTTAATAAAGGACCTATTGTATGTCTGAAATGAATATAACACTGTGTGCTAACTATACTTGAATTTTCTTTTTTTTTTTCTTTTTTTTAAGGTTTTAGTTTTTTTTTAATTTTTATTTATTTATGATAGTCACACACAGAGAGAGAGAGAGGCAGAGACACAGGCAGAGGGAGAAGCAGGCTCCATGCACCGGGAGCCTGATGTGGGATTCGATTCCGGGTCTCCAGGATGGCGCCCTGGGCCAAAGGCAGGCGCTAAACCGCTGCGCCACCCAGGGATCCCTATACTTGAATTTTCTAAAAAGATTTTATTTATTTGAAAGAGAGAGACAGATAGTGAGAGAAAGCATGACCAGAAGGAGATGGAGAAGCAGACTTCCCGCTAAGTAGGGAGCCCAATGCGGGGCTCAATCCCAGGGCCCTTAAGATCATGACCTGAGCTGAAGGCAGATGTTTAACCAACTAAGCCACCCAGGCGACCCTATACCTGAATTTTTTAAAAGGTGCTAAAATATAGTAAGTGCTTGGGGAACCCGAGTGGCTTAGTTGGTTAAGCATCTGACTCTTGATTTTGGCTCAGGTTATGATCTCAGGGTTGTGAGATGGAGCCCTGCATCAGGCTCCCCACTGAGTGGAGAGTCTGCTTGAGATTCTTTCTTTCTCTGCCCCTCCTCCCTGCTCACACATGCTCTCTCACTCTCTCTCATAAAATGAATTAATCTTTTAAAAAATAGTAAGTTAAATAATTGGTAACCAATAAGGAAGGAAAAAAGGACCAACCCATTAATTGAACTGTAGTTCTCAAGCCCAACTCTTGGTTCCTGGACCTGTTTTGAAAGCATAAACAGGACTATAGTAATATTGCTGCATTATAAACTTAGTTCCACATTTTGATTGGTTCCCTATTTATATTTTATGAACCTCTTAACCTCATGTACCATCAGTCATTAATTTTTCTTTTTTACCCCTACTCCCCATTTACCCACTAATTGTAGAGATCTAATGGGGACAAAATAGTAACATTTATCTTGACATATCCAGTTGTACCAGGTCCCAAATAGCTCGTCATTTTCAGGAGGAATGCTTACCTCCAGGTTGTTACAAAGGCCCCCTCCCTGGAAGTTTAAGAAACCCCTTACTCTCCTCTCCTGTATTTAAGCGGTTTCTAGGCTCAACAGGGGGAAGCAGCTTTGGGAATGACCTGCCTTCCTATTGGGCTGCCCTTCCGATAATCTTTCTTTGCTTCAAAACTGGTGTGTTTGCCACTGGATTACTGCTCACTGGGTGCATGGACAAGTTTGAGTTTGATAATAGTATCCTGTTCAATAAAATTTTAATACAGACCCTAGCAATAGAAAGAATGAGGTCGGGACACCTGGGTGGCTCAGCGATTGGGCATCTGCCTTCAGCTCAGGGCCTGATCCTGGGATCCGGGATCGAGTCCCACATTGGGCTCCCTGCATGGAGCTGCTTCTCCCTCTGCCTATGTCTCTGCCTCTCTCTCTGTGTGTCTCTCATAAATAAATAAATAAATAAATAAATAAATAAATAAATAAATATTTAAAAAAATAAAAAGAAGGGGTAGAGCTACATATACAGATATAGAAAGATCTCCAACACATCGTATGTAAAAGAAAAAAGCAAAGCACAGTACACTGCATAATACCAATTGTATACATTTTAGAAACTGTATATACAAATGCATATATAAGATGCATATTTCATCTTTCCTAAGATGCACATTTTTAAGAAGCTTAACTGGCAACATTTTTTCTTTCCTCACATTTTTTTCCTTTATGAAGTTACATAAATACATAATTTGCGTTTATTTAATTGCATAAAATTATAATCGGTAATAGCTTAGATTTGATAAAACACATTAAAAGCTTTCCAGGGAAGATACACAATAATTCATCAACAAGTATAACCTTGAAAGAGAAAGACAGAGGGGGAAAGTAGGGAAAGTGTTGTACTTTCCAATTTTATAACTTTAAAAAAAATAATAAAATTGTGCTTTTATATATTTTATAGATATTATATATTTTATTTGTATTATATGTGTATGTATCCCATAGAACAACATACCACATGTATTTATATTTTCCCCTATAATACACATTAATATCTAGAACCTAAAATTCCCTATGAATTTTCGGATGTAGCAAGATTACTTGCAAAATAAAGAGGCAGGTCCTTGCTCCAAGTAGTCACACTGGGCTAGCCATCACTAGATGCAGAATGAATTCAAAATAAACATCTGTTCATCTCTTTCTCCTCCTCTCATCTCTTCCACAGACAACCTGGTGCCACATGCAATCAGTTCTAAACTTCCACCATCCCTTAAGTTTGATGTGAAGGTTCACTGCATGTCCACAAAGTCATCCCTGCTCATTTTCAGGAGCAGTAGAACAGTGGGCTCCTCCACCCGTAGGAATACTGATGGGAGCAAGTACACACCGGTGTGCTAACAGCCACACTCTTGTTTCTTGGACCCATTTCTGTAACCTCGTCCCTTCATGCATTAGTTCATCCGTGATTGTTGAGGGCCCTCCGTGTGCTTGGCCGCTGTAGCTACACACAAAACTAAGAGGCTCCTCCAAAGCAAAACGCACAAATTGAGGAGCAATTGTTAAACACACACAGGGTGGTCAATGTCAAGAAAAAGTGAATTAGCAAAGGGCTGAGAGAGACTGGCAGAAAAAGAAACTATCGGGGAAAAACCTAACAGAAGGCAACATTTGAGCTGGGTCTGAAGGAGAGCTGTCCTGAGAACATGCAAGTGGGGAATATTCTCGGCTGAAGGCGGGGGTGGGGGGTGTTGGGGGGTGGGGGCTGGAGAGCAGAGTGTAAATGCAAGAAAGCAGGAAAAGGCCGAGCTTGCTTGGGAAAAGTGGCTAGCTCAGCGACGAGATATTCTATTCTATTCGGGGTGCAGGGGAGGAAGACAGAGAGGTCGAAAAATAAACCTGGAGGGAGAGATACTTTGTCTTCCTTTTGAATTCTTAGAAGGGAGGAATAGGGTGAAGTCGTAGGTTCAGGGAACCACTGGAGTTTACAAAAGGCGACCGAGCTGGGCGTTTGCCCCCAGGATGGGGCTGGGCTGGCGGGGAGGACCAACGGGGAGGCGAGGACAGCCGGCCGGGCATCCCGCGGAGGGGAGGACTCGGGGCAGGAGCGGGTCGCGCACTCACCTGAGCGGGGGGAGCGGCTCCTGGCTCCGCCGCCACCGAGGCTCGGCCGTTGGGAGCCGGCACCGGCTCTCTCCCGGGCGCCCCGCGCGGGCTCTGCAGGGCGCTGCTCCCTGCAGGGTGCGCGGCGTGGGGCGGCGGGTGAGGGGCTCCCGCTGCAGGAGCACCTGCTCCGCTCCCCGAGCCGCACGCAGGTCCCCTCGGACACGCATCTCCCCAACCCGGGAGCCAGAGAAGTGAAACATCGTGCAGGGGTCGGGGTCACAGAAGGGCAGCTGCCCAGAGGAGGGGACTGAGGGCGTGGGGGGAGAACTGGAGAGGAGTCCAGCGTGTGCATGGAAATGAGTAAATGTATGCTTTGCAAATATATGTATATTTTCTAGGACTTTTATACTTTTTCTTTAAGGGTTTTTTCGTTTCAATGGGTTTGTGTGTGTGTGTGTGTGTGTGTGTGTGTGTGTGTGTGTGTGTGTGTGTGGTTTTTTTAAAAAAGGTTTTATTTATTTATTCTTGAGAGACAGAGAGAGGCAGAGACACAGGCAGAGGGAAAAGCAGGCTCCCTGTGGGGAGTCCAATGTGGGACTGGATCTCAGGACCCCAGGATCACCACCTGAGCCTGAAGGCAGATGCTCACCCACTGAGCCACCCAGGTGCGCCTATATTCTCTGAAGTGACTTAGTGTTTCACTTGAGAGTATTAAATCTCTTCTGTTGAATTTCTTTGCTCAGAAACCTATGACTGGTAATATAGAATATAATAAACTCTGAAGAAAACAGACTTCTTTTCAAAGCCCACCCTCCCTTCCCTTTCCAGTACGTTTCTGTTTCTCTTGTAACTCTCTTACATGGGGTGCCTGATTTGTTTTAATTAGGTGTTAAACTGAATCTTTGAATATAGAGCAGATGGATCTAAAATGAGGATTGAAAGATCTGCCAACTGATTAAAAAAAAAACAAAAACAAAAAAGCCTTAAACCCAACAATGATTATAAAAATAAATTATATTATATGAATAAATACATATAGAAATAAAACATGGTCCCTCCATATGAAGAGATACTGAGCAGCAATGATGCAGTATGAAGGTATGGGGCTCATGGGACCCCTGCACACCTCGCAAGGTATGCCAAACTGTAAGACCTGTCCTCTGACTCAGCTGTTTCTTTACCTAGTGCATTGGCAATTAAGTCAATAATAACAGTCACAGTAGGACTAAAGAGCTGTGCTCACTTCCAGGGGAGGGGCCCTGGCTTTCTACAAAAGATGGTAAGCTTGGAGTCCTTAGCTATCTCCCAATCCTGTGCCTGCGTGTGGGCCCATGATGTTGCCCAGTGGTACTTGGGGCCAGAACTGGGTTCCCTTGTGATACTTCTGCTGTTTGTTGAGTTGTGAGTAATAAAGGGTCTCTCTCAGACCCATTTTTTTGTCTTATTGCCTATTTTTGGCACTTATGGTTTAATCCTTGCCATCTTCCCAGTAGGAGGTATATCTATGTATTCTTATGTAGTGAGAACAAATTACAGGATATTATATCCTTTAAAGAACCTTAAATATAGGGGATCCCTGGGTGGCGCAGCGGTTTGGCGCCTGCCTTTGGCCCAGGGCGCGATCCTGGAGACCCGGGATCGAATCCCACATCAGGCTCCCGGTGCATGGAGCCTGCTTCTCCCTCCGCCTGTGTCTCTGCCTCTCTCTCTCTCTCTCTCTCTCTGTGACTATCATAAATAAATAAAAATTAAAAAAAAAAAAGAACCTTAAATATATCCCTGTGCCTTAACTTACCATATTTTCTTTTGAAAATATATTCTAAAGAAATAATACTGTCTAGGTGGTTCAGTCAGTTGAGTATTTAATTCTTAATATCAGCTCATTTTTTTATCTCATGGGCATGAGTTCAAGCCCACTTTAAGAAAAAGAAAGGAAGGAAGGAAGGAAGGAAGGAAGGAAGGAAGGAAGGAGAAAAGAAAGAAAGAAGAAAGAAAGAAAGAAAGAAAGAAAGAAAGAAAGAAAGAAAGAAAGGAAGAAAGAAAGAAAGAAAAGAAAGAAAAAGAAAGAGAAAGAAAGGGAGAAAGAAAGAAAAGAGAGAAAGAATACTGTGCTAAATATGGACAGAGCTTTTGTTCTAAAGATACGCATTGCAAGGGCACCTTGGGTGGCTCAGTGGGTTGAGCAGTCAGCTCTTGATTTTGGCTCAAGTCATAATCTCGGGGTCCTGGGATGGAGTCCTGCATCAGGCTCCACACTCAGCAGAGAGTCTGCTTGAGGATTCTTTCTGTCTTCCTCTGCTACTCCCTCAATTCACGTGTGCAAGTGTGCATATTCTCTCTCTCTCTCTCTCTAAAATAAGTAAATCTAAAACAATTTTTTAAAATAAATATGTGCATTGTAGTATTAGGTTTGTAGCACTGTGATGCATGTAATAATTTCATGACCTCTGGCAGAAAACTAGGTTCATGGAACCTATTATCAAATAATAATACCCCTGAGGATGCCTGAGATATGGTAAAAGTACACCATCCCAAGAGTTCTCTTGGGACTTAATAGAAGGAGAATACCACGTAGCATATATAAAACAGTAAATAGACTGCCCAAGACCCTAAAAATACAATGAGGGAACTGGTTCTTTATCTGGTGATAGATCCACTGTAGATCCAGGATGATCTCACCTTGATATCCATAACTATATCTGCAAAGACCCCAATTCCAAATAAGGTCACATTCACATGTACCAGGAGTTCAGACTTGGACATATTTTAGGGGGCCACAATTCAATTCACTATAAAGGGCCTATACATATCTTTTCTTTTTTTTTTCATATCTTTTCTTTTTGTTAGTTAAAATTAAGATAAGGAAGTCTAATCAGAGTATGTTTAAAACCCTTTTATGGTTAATTTTCCTTAACAAACATCATTTTATTGGTTGCCTAGGTCCCTATTGCCAGGTATTTTAGATTTCTGCATTGGCAATCTTTTTTTTCCCTCTTTCTTTCTTTCTTTCTTTCTTTCTTTCTTTCTTTCTTTACCAAATAGAATGGACAAGTAAACAGGTATAAATGTGCTATTTCAGCCATAAACCAATAATTTCAGAAGAATAAGCTTGAGGGGATAAACTGTGGATAGTTATTCAATATTTATATGTATTTTACTCGAGTGACTGGCTACTTAAATTATTGTAGCCACATTAAGACAATTGTAATATTGATAATCCATGTACTGTAATTGCATATTCCCCACAACATCTAGACGTTCTCAGTTGATTGTCTTGACATTTTTATTTCTGTCAATAGTGTGATCTTTCCATTAATCAATGAGGCTTGAAAACCAGACTCATTCTGAGGTTATAGATTTTTGAAACAAGAAGGGAACATAGAGATCATCTTATTTCCTGCATTTCATTTTATAAATAAGGACACCCAGGACTAGGTCAGTTTCACAGTGTGAGTTTCAGAACTAATTCGTTGAGTTATTGGATAGCAGGGTCCCAAGATTAAAATTCAGGACCCCTGATTACTAGTTCAGTAATTTTTTTTTCCTTACTCCATACACTAAGAGTAATCGTGTTACAGGATTGAGAACCAGTTCCCAACTCAGGTTTGGCTGCTCAGTGATTGAAAATCAATACCCAAGAGACAAGTGATGGTGGGAAAAGAAAAGTTGCTTTATTTAGGAAGCTGGCAACCTGGGAAGAGGATGGATCATGTCTCAAAGACCATCTTCTCCATCCAGGGGGAGTTGGAGGGTTTTAAAGGGAGAGGCACAGGAAAAAGGGGGTCATGCACAGGAGAAGGAGGTGCCCAGGCAGTTAGTCCTTTGTCGACATGACCCTTACAGACTTGCTGGCATCAGCAGTAACTGTTTCTGAATGTAGTCAGACCTTATCTTCTAGGAAAGTTGAGTCTTTCACTCCTCAAGGCCAGTGGTCTGCACAGCTCAAGGAAAGTAAGTTAGCTTTAGCTCTACTATAGATCAAAGGACTTAGGACAGCAAGCAAGGAGTGCATAAGCTGGAAGCAAGTTAACCCTTAAAACCAGGTGCTGTGGTGCTGTGATGGATCCTTAATCCTGTGACTGGTGTCCTTAGAAGAGAAAGGGGAGAGAGATTTTTGGACACTGGGAAAGGCCATGTGAAGACCCAGGCAGAGATTGGAGTTATGCTGGCATAAACTAAGGGCCACCAAGAACCACCAAAAGCTGGAAGAGCCAAAGGATTCTCTCTCAGAAACTTTGTAGCGGGTGTAGCCCTGCTAACACTTTCATCTCAAGCTTCTAGCCTCTGGTGAGGACAAATTTCTGGTGGTTTCGTTTTTTAAAATTTATTTCATGTAAACTCTACACCCAATGTGGGGCTTGAGCTCATGACACCAAGATCAAGAGTCACATGCTCTACCAACCAAACCAGCCTGGTGCCCCTGAATTTCTGTTGTTTTAAGCGACCATGGTTTTGATAATGTGTTACATCAACTGTAGGAAACTAATAATCCTTCCACCAAAATAGAAACACTGTTAAACTCTATTTGGAATTTGTATCTTATCAAATAGTAACCATTCTATGTTACTCCTTTCCCATTATTGCTTTCTTTCCTTTCATTTCTATATGTGGTGCTTATTACTTCTAAGTTTTTGAAAGTGTACTATAGAATATTGAAGATATACAGAGAAACATAAAGAATAATACAACTATCCATTCATCCAATATCAGCTATAGTTATGAAACAATGTCAAAATATTTAAATCCTTGGTATATCCCTCCCTTCTTCTCCTCTACCATCTCTTAGGGGAAATCATGTTCCTGAATGTAGACTCATTTAGTCCCAGTTATCTCCTGGTCCCATTACTAGAAGTGTGTTTAGCCCCAAGCAATACATTATCTTGTTGCACAATTTAAAACTGCAAAAATGGTGTTGTTCCATATGGATTCTTACGCAACTTTTAATTATTTCATTTCATTTGTGAGATACATCCATGTTGGAATATGTTCTCCTGATTCATTCATTTTCATTTATGTATAGCATTCTGCCGCATGCAAATAACACTATTTTCTTACTTTTGGACACTTAGGCTCTATAGATTTTTTTTTTCTATTCAAACCATGTCTATTATACTTAGAGCATAGGCACAATAATCCTCTAGGATATATACTTATTCATGGATCCTAGAATGTAGTATCTGCAACTTCACTAGATACGTCATATTATTTTAAAGTGTTTATAATAATTTAGGTTTTACCAGCAAATGTGTATGAATTTTTTTTCTATATTTACATCAACATAGACTTTTTTCTTTTTTTTTTCTTTTTGTGTGTCCCCCCCCAACATAGACTTTTAATTTTTAAATTTTTGTTAACCTGAAAGGCATGAAAGGAACCTTACTTTTTAAAAGATTTATTTATTTATTTTAGCGGGGAGGGCATAGGGAGAAGGAGAGAATCTTCAAGCAGACTCCCTGCTGAGCACAGAGTTCCACTCGTGAATTCATAAAGATATTCTCCAATATTTTTCTCTTTATGTTTTTGAGTTTTGCTTTTTCACATTTATAATTTAATACCCTTGGACTTCTGTTTTTTTTTTGTGTGTGTGTGTGGTATGAAATAGAGAATTATTTTTTCATATAGATAAACTATGGTGTCCTAGCACCATTCATTGAAAAATTTATCTTTTCCCACCGATCTGCAGTACTAGCTCTAACCTGTATTAAGTTTTACATGTGTGTATATTAGTTGTGTATTGCTGCACAACAAATACCCCTAAAGCAGCTAAAAACAACAAAAATTTGTTATCTGATAGTTTCTATGGGTTAGGAATGTGGGAATGGTCTAGATGGATAGTGCTGGCTTAAGGTTTCTCACAAGGTCAAAATTAAGGGGTCAGCCAGGGCAACAGTTCCATCAAAGCTGCATTGGGCCAGGACCCACTTCTAAGCTTACATGAGTGGCTGTTAACAAGACCCCTCAATCAGTTCCTTGCCATTGGAGTCTCTCCATAGTGTTGCTGACAATGTGGCAGCTTGCTTACCCTCTGAGTGAGAGATTGGAGAAAAAGAAAGGGAGAAAGAGCTCCCAAGACAAGAATCACTATATAATCCAATCTCAGAAGTGACATCCTTTCACTTCTGCTATATTCTGTTCTTTAGAAGTGAGTCATTAAATCCATATCTGGAGGGAGGGGGAAGGGATAATGCAAGAGTGTGACTACCTGGAAGGGGAGATTATTGGTGCCATGTTAGAGCTGCCTACCACAGTTTCCATTTATTGGTTTGTACCTACCAATGTCATTACCACACCATCTTACTATAGCTTTATAATAAATTTTATTATCTAGAAGAATAGGTTCCCCTATTTATTTATTTTTCAAATGTATTTTGCCTATTTGGGGACCTAAAAATAGAATCTAGGAGCACCTGGGTGGCTCAGTCAGTTAAACATCTGCCTTCAGCTTAGGTTATGATCTCAGGGTCCTGGGATTGAGCCCTTCATCAGGCTCCCTGCTCAGTGGGGAGCTTGCTTCTCCCTTTCCCTCTGCCTCTACCCCTGCTTGTGCTCTTTTTCTCTCTCAAATTAATTAGTTAATTAATTAAATAAATATAGAACCTAGAACCAGCTTATTCGGTGAAAAACCTATCAACATGTTTATTAAAATTGCATTACATTAACAGATTCATTTGCAAATCAATCATTATTTTGTGATATTGAGTTTTTCCATCCATTTTATATAGTTTATTTCTCCTGCATTGTGGGAAGTTCATCAGAGGGTTAGAGGGAAAGACCAGTTTAGGATGTCTTTTCAATAAAATATCTCAGACAAATTTCTTTTGTCTGGGCTTCCCATGGAAAAATTCATTGGTAGTGCACAGTGTATGGAGGGTTTGTGTTGCCTCCATTCCTGGGTTACCAGTTTTAAGTTCTATTTCCATGTTGAAGTTCGGTGGGTCCAGCACACTGAGTACTCTCCTCTTACAAGAACAGCATCCCTCTTCTTTTTGGGGAGATGCTTCTGATCCCACTTCACCCCGGTGGTTCTAATCCTGGCTCATGGCAGTGCCCTGACCACAAGAGTAAGTAAGAAGTCTAGGCCAATCATAGCTCCTTCCTGGATTTTATCAAACTGGAATTCAGGGAAGTGGTCCCTCCCTCTCAGGTAAGAGGCTGAGAGGCTGGGTGCTCTGACTCTACACTGATGAAGTAAGTATATCTGACAAAATGAAGTCGAGATCAAGAAAGAAGCTGAGATGAGAGATGGAGACATCTTGGTGATGGCCAGGTGCCACATACTGGGTATTTGGTGCTGGATGCATCCCTGCCCTGTTTCAGTTTGATTAGGTGAGCCAACAAACTCCCATTTTGCCCAACTTTTTTTTTAAATAATTTTTTTAAAAAATATTTTATTTATTTATTCATGAGAGGCAGAGACAGAGGCAGAGACAGAGGCAGAAGGAGAAGCAGGCTGCATGCAGGGAGCCGGATGCCTGACCGGATCCCACCACCACAGGATCACCCCCTGAGCAGAAGGCAGCTGCTCAACCGCTGAGCCACCCAGGCACCCCTTGCCCAACTTCTTGCAACCACAATTCCTAACATGTATCTACCTTCTTGCTGATTTACATCAACCCTGCTATTCACTTGCAACTCTTTGTCAAATCTCATTCCTCATTTACTTATTAACATAAAGCACTTTTCTAAATCACATCTATGCCAGTTATGACCATTTAGTCTTCTAACATCAGGAAATCTGTATTGAGCATGTACTGTGCCAGTCATCCAAGAACGAAGTCTTCCGATGAACACAATCTAAATATGTGCCTTAGTAAAATTAATGCAAAAACACATACTGCAAGTTGTGGAAACTCAAATCCCAAGTCGTGAAGCCCTGATTTATATGGTCAGGTTTGGTCGGTGTCAAATGACCTTTAATTCACGGCTTCACGGCTTAGGATTTAAGTGTCATTTGAACCTGACCAAAGTCCTGCCAGGAAGCTCAGAGAGGGGTCAGTAATCACTCCAAGCTTCTGTAGCGAATAAATAGTGGAACCAAAACTTGAACCTGGATTTCTGATCAAGTCAGAGTCGTTTTAATTATCCTGTACCGCTTACACTGAGAAAATACTTTTGGATCCTTATACTTCAGAAAGGAAAGCTCCCAATTCTCTTTCCACCAGGTTCCAATTTCCTACCATGTTGCAGCAGTGAGGTATGGATGTTTCCTGAACTTTAGCAAGTTAGGTCCAGGAGCGAAACGGGGAGATCACGCTTTCCAAGCCGGCAAGGTTTTTTGGGTCTTCCCAGCGCCGCTCCTTGAGCGCAAGGCACCTTGGGAGTTGTAGTCTTGAGCCGGAGTCCTGTGGGGCCCAATCAGCAGAGAGCCAACTGGCCCTGCGCACAGTGATTGGCTGAGAATCAGCGGCTCCCCCCCGCCCGGCGCCGTCCCGGCGTCGCCAGGCCGGGCCGCGCGGGGCGGGGAGGAGTGTGGGTGGCCGCGGTGTTTTCGCTAGCGTAGTCGCCGAAGCCGCAGTTGGGCCATGGCAGAACCGCAGCCAGCGTCCAGCGGCCTCACCGAGGAGGCCGCCCTCGGCTGCTGCTCCGAGCCGGACCCCAGCACCAAGGTGGGCGCAGAACCGCCATCTCCCGAGTAGCGGTCCCCGGCGGGAGCACATCCGCGGGCTGAGCCGGGCCCGGCGCGGGCTGGGGTCGACCCGGTCCTGCCGCCGCCGCCGCCTCCGCCGCCTCCGCCGCCTCCGCCGCCTTCTCCTCCCCGGGCGAGCCCGAGCGGGCTGGGCGGAAGGCTTTCCGCTGGGGGTGCCCGTGGGCGATCGCGAGAGGATCCGTTTCCCCAGGGACTGGGGCCCCGCCGGCACTAACCCGTTTATTTCGGGGACGGTCACCGGAAGCCAGGGCCAACCCAGAATCAGGCCCGTGCCGGTGGGCGTGCGTGTTCCCCGGGTCGGTGGCGATGGCGGGCGGGGCGGATTCCGAACGCCCAAGTCCGGGTTCCAAGGTCCCTATCCACGCGGCCCCCCCGCCCCCCCGGCTGCGGGCTTAACTCCTCCAAACTCATCGGCTCTCTCCGAGTATCGCTGTGCTTGGTGGCTATTGGTTGCTCACGGCCACGCTTCTGGCCTCCGCCTCTCTCCCCCTCCCCGTGCTTGGTGGGACCCAGGAGGGATGACAGTAATCGTGGAAATTCCCCCCCCCCCCGACCCCTCTCATCGCAGCTGAGACCCAGGAAGAGGAGGGACCTGTTGCATCCCTCCAGCTCGCCTGACTCGTCTGCACTGAGTCAGTGTAGCTCACTCAGGTGTGGTGCCTTCACGCCGGCAGGATCTGACACGGCAGCCGCTTGGGGGTTGACTCCAGCGCGCTTGTCAGTGCCAGTAAACGCCCTTGTATTTTTTTTTTAAATTGTGGATTTAATTATTTATTTGTTTGTTTGTTTGTTTATTTAATTTATTTATTTATGGCACAGAGAGAGAGAGGCAGAGACTCAGGCAGAGGGAGAAGCAGGCTCCATGCACCGGGAGCCCGACGTGGGTCTCGACGTGGGTCTCGACGCCAGGTCTCCGGGACCAGGCCCTGGGCTGCAGGCGGCGCTAACCCGCTGAGCCACCCGGGCTGCCCTAGATGGCTGGAATTTCTAAATTCCTTAAAGATTGAGTGTGTGTTGATGAGTTTGCTCCCTGCTTGCTCTTTACCTTTGGCGTGGAGAGTCAGACACCTCTGCTTGCTAAAGCCGTTGACTGGCACCTGGTACTTAGCTTAGGAAAAATAGTAGTCACTGCAAAATTTAAAATTTAAGCAAAATTTTAGCTTAGGAAAAATAGTAGTCACTGCAAAATTTAAATTTAAGAAAGAAAGGAAGGAAGGAAATTTCTTCTCACACGCATTTCCCCAGTATACCTAGTTATTTCTCATAGTATAAGTTGAGTCATTCAGTACAAATTAATTTCCTAGATAACTGAGGATTTTATGTGCTAGGCTATTTTAAAAGACTTCAGAGATATCTTTATAAATTTCATTAAATACATTTTCTTGCCTTCTTAATTTGCGCTACACATAATTGAAATTTCTCTTGTTTATATGGAGTAATTACATCTTGAAATCAATACTTTTTGGCCCTGAAATACCGTGTGGGAGACGTAAAATGAATATGCAGTGGCAGCTGGTATACCTCGAGTGTGCCAGGCCCTGGGGTTTTGTTTGAAGTATATTTCTTAATTTAATCCTCACAACAACCCCATGAAGAAGGCATAATTATTATCTCTGTCTTACAAATAAGGAGACTCCAGCATAGAAGTATTGAGTAACTGGCCCAGAGAGGCACCCACACTCTCAACTTCTACCTTCATTTGGCTTCTGAAGTACTGACTTAAGCAGTTATTTTGGAACTTGACATGAAGGAAAGTAAAAGACCTAAGTGAATTCAGTTCAGCCTGATGGTTGATCACCTGCTGTATATAAAGAAAAAGAACATGGTGTGTTTGGAGGATACTGGGATGAACAAGATGATGTCTGTCTCTTCACCAGACAGACACCAACTGTAACAATAAGATGGAGCTGGGAGTACCATGCTGTTGACATTATAAAGCACCCCGGGAGTACAAGAGGTAGAAACTTTCGAAGGTAGCGTCTGTGGTATGGTATAGTCACGGGGTATTTGAAGTCTCAAGACCTACACTTGAGTCCCCAGATCTATATATATCATTGGCTGTAGTGATTTTAGCAGGGCACTAGGGCTGAGTTTGTAAAAGCAGCATAAAGAGAGCTGCAAAGAGGATAAAATGTATTAGTGTTCTCTAAACTATGAAAAGTGATAGAATTCAAAGGTGCGCATCAGGGAGTACATCAACCAGAAGGTGGGGGTGGGCCTATATCTTAAAGCATGGATGGGGTTCCAAAATCATCTGTAAGACAGAGTCACATGAGAGGGGGCCATTCTAGGTAGAAGGAACATCTGAGCAAAAATGTGGTGAGATGGCAGAAATATGCAGTGCAGGCGTGTTCTGGAGAGGTGAGTTACATGTTTTTGGTCAAAGTTCAGGTTATTTAAACAGTGAAGCTGTGGTGGAGAAGGCTAGAATGGGAGGTTGGAGCCTTACTCTCCTGGAGAGAGAGAGAGAGCTTTGAATGTCACATCTAAGGAAGCTAGATTTTATGTAGGTGGTAGGGAACCATTTGGGGTCTCAAAGCATTTTGTAGAGTAGATTGGAGGGATCCAGGTCTGGAGGCGATGAGAACACCTAAAAGGTTCTTCTAGAAGGTGAAATAAGTGATGAGGGCCTGGTTTGGAAAAGAGAGGGTAGTGGTGGTAGAAAGTCAACTTGCCTGTTGATTATTTGTATCTTTGCCTAGAAGGCAGGCCAAGGAATATACAGCTGCACCATATCCTGGTAATCTTATTGGCCAACTGTCTTCATAAGGCCAAATACTTCTTTTCCCAAGTGATAATCTCCTGAAATTAATTGTTTTTACAGTCTCTATCAGTGTCCTTTAAAGTAATAATTTGGAGTCCCATCCCATCTGAGTGGTAGGTGGGTCAGGGAAAACTTTGAGTGTTGGTGACACTTAGGCCGGGTTTTGCCAAATAAAAAGAAAGTACCTAGGTAGAATTTGGTGCAGGGGTAGGTGGAAGAGAGAATGGAAAGGAGGAAGGAAGGAGAGTGGCCAGATGGACGAATGACTGTTTTAGGCAGAGAGAATCATAGTAAATATAAAAAGCACAATGACATCAGAGAACTGATGCAGGAATCTACAGATAATAGGAGACTGAAGTTGTAGGCAGTGGGAGTTGAGGGAGAAGGTATGCAAGACAATCATCAGGATGCCCAAAGAAAATATGAGCACCCACCACCACCACCCATTATGTTTGTTTTTCTCACCCTGTAAAGGTTTCTATTTGGCAAATATATTTTATTTATATTTTATGGTATATATATTTTATTAGTATATTTGTACATGTATATAATTAAATACATATTCATTGGGGGTGCATGCTCTTTTTTAACTGATAAGAGTTAAAACATTCAAAATGACTAGGGGAGTGCTAACAAATGATGAAATTAGAGAAGTATGCACTAATCATATGTGCTTGCTTTGGGGACTTCCTCTGAAGGAATGATTTTTAACCCAGAAATGACACAATTGGGTTTTCACTATAGAAAGATGACTCTGGTACTTTATGAGAAGTTCAGTGGCTTGCATTTGGGTAAGCCTGTAAGAAGCAGAGACCGGGGACGCTAGGACAATCATCCAGGGAGGAAGTAGTAAGGACGCGAGCAAGGTAGTGCTTATTAGAATGACAAGGAGAAAGATTCCAGAGGGATTTAAGGAGTCATTTTGATAGGACGCTTGCACTGGCTTACTGAGAAGTGGAAAGGGAGAAATCTAGGAAGACTCCAGGTGTCTGACTTGAGCTGACAAGGGATTCTAGAGACACTGTGCTAAGCACTTTAATGCATTATCCCATATGCTTTCCAGCTCAACTCTGTGAGCTAAGAACTATAATTATCCCCATTCTAAAGATGTGAAAACTGAGGTTCAAAAAAGGTAATGATTTACCCAAGGCAATGGTGGTAGAGTTAACATTTGAACCATATTGCCTCTGAAGAATAATTTCTCTCACACTTGTGTGTTTTCTCTCCCTTTGTATGAGATTTTAAAGGCCTCATGATCCTGAGGGCTTATAGGATTTTCCTATTTCTTTTACTTGTTGTAAGAGTAGTCTGGCAGGTGTGTTTACTAATATCACAGGTAATTTTTAAATGTAAAGAAGTTTCTTTTGTGTCTCCTAGCTATTTCTATAGCCCTTATCTGTAGGGTGGGGATCCCTGGGTGGTGCAGCAGTTTGGCGCCTGCCTTTGGCCCAGGGCTTGATGGATCCTGGGGACCCAGGATCGAATCCCACGTTGGGCTCTCCGTGCATGGAGCCTGCTTCTCCCTCTGCCTGTGTCTCTGCCTCTCTCTCTCTCTCTGACTATCATAAAAAAAAAAAAAAAAAAAAGCCTTATCTGTAGGGTGAGTATACTTGAAGTATGTCTTTGGCTGTTGAATTATAGAGTGGTAAGGAAAGAACCACATGAAACCAATTTAGATAAGCTAGAATAAAGGTAAAGGGAGTGGCTGAATTATTTTCAGGAACAATTTATCACATTCTGACATTGGTTGAGTCAGGCAAATAACACTAGAAGGAGGAAGATAGCGAAGAAAAAATATATCAAGCCATCTTGTACATCAAATATGTTTTCCAGCTGTTACATAGAAAAAAATTTCTCAGATATGCTTGGATCTACAAGTCTTCAGTCTTTCACTGAAGGCAATTGTGACTTTTAAAAGTAAGGAAAAAACAAAACTTCATCCATTTTTGTTTTATAGGAATATGATTCCTAGGCATGAAGAGCTAAGACCTTAACCCTTTGATGAGAATGTGACATTTGGTTAACTCTAGCTGTTTCCCAAGAAACAAAAATAGTGTTTGTTACTTAGCAATATTGCTTATGATAAAAATAAGAATAACTTGATTGGTAAGTTGCATCTAGAGAGGGTGAATTATCAATACCTAACAGGAAGTCACAGCTTTGGGCTTTCCTGAATGTAGTGGCTCTTATAACTGTCCCTTGTGGAGATTTTGAAAGTTTTGCCCGTGGAATTGCTACTAGAGAGATTGGTTCCTGTGGCACACAGAGCTTCTACACCAGGGTGATTCCTTTTTTTTTTTTTTTTTTTAATATTTTATTTATTTATTCATGAGAGACACACACACACACACAGGGGGGGGGGGGCAGAGACATAGGCAGAGGGAGAAGCAGGCTCCATGCAGGGAGCCCGATGCGGCACTCGATCCTGGGACCTGGGGATCACACCCTGCACCAAAGGCAGATAGATGCTCAACCGCTGAGCCACCCAGGCGTCCCACCAGGGTGATTTCCTGCTACTACCCAGTGTACATCTTCTCCTACACCTGAGCTGTATAGACTTCTTTTTGAGTACTCCTGCTGAAGAGGAACACGTAACCCTGCTCTCTTGGCAAGTTGTGTTTTCTGACTGAAACTTTCAGCCTGTGGTTGTCCTGACTCTGAATGTTTAGTTGAGCCTTAAGAAGATTCTCTGCTGGGGGTAATGCAACATTTGTGAAAATTTATTGTGACAGAGAGTTGATGAGCTCCAAAGGAAGCTTCCAAAGGCTCACTGTTCTTAAGGCCAAAACACACAATTTAGGCCAAAGAAATCTTAAAATTTCTGAAAATTTAGCTAATGCAAGTTTGAAACTTCTCTTTTTTGAAGACTAAAGGTGATAGAAGCTATGGAGATATTGACTTTGATTTTGAATAAGATGTAATATCTTAAAGAGCTCCTTGACAACAGTTCTAGAGAAATGAGTGTCTTCATCATTAGAAAGAGACCTATGGTGACGAAACATACCCCGTTGTTGTGGGGGTCAATTGTATAAAATGAATTTGGAGTCTTACTGGGAACATGGAGTACACATACTTTCCCCTATTTCTCCTGCTAGGTACAGCTAAGAACTCTAGACATTTTATATAAATATAGGAAGACAATGGAGAGGTGAAGAGAAGAAGGCAGACTAGCTAGGGACCTTGAGACCCTAGAAGCAACATGGTGGTGAGCTTCCTGAATTTTCTTTTTTGCCTCATTTAGCCCAAACTCGGAGTGACAGAAATGTCAATGAGTGCAACGAAAAAATCCACAAAAAGCCAAGAAAACAAAACACAAACAAGAAACCCACCAACAACAATGAAAACCTCTCTATTCACAGGACCAGGGAATAGGCAGTATTTCCTGATGAGGCAGAAAACTTTTAGACAATAACAGCTCTACTACAACTAAACACCACAGAAAAAAACTGTGGCCACATCCTTGCCTCTGCCAGCAAAGGCTGGGTAGGGAGCCTTGTCTTCTGCTGAACAGGCTGCAATGCGATGTGCACCCCTCCCCCTGCCAGGGTGGTATCAGAGAATGTTGAATAGGGAGCCAGAAAACTCTGATCTCACCAGACAGTAGCAAGCTTTCCCCACTTGCTGTATTAATGGAGACACATGGGGAACCTGAAATTCTATCCCACTGCAACAGTGGAAGTGTTTTAAGACAATTATAAATGGGAGAGAGTGAAGGGATGTAAAGAGAGGTGAGGTTTCTGTACTTCACTCAAATTGAAAAATGACGACACCAAGTGACTATGATAACATATTTAATTGAACACCTAGAGCAACTGCTAAGAAAGCTATACAAGAGTGCATGAAGAAACGCTACAGATAAATCAAAGTGGAAGTATAAAAAAATGTTCTAGTAACCCAGAGGAAGGCAAAGAAAAAATTAACAAAACAATAAATAAAATACTTAATCCCTAGTATTTCAATAATTACATTAGGTATAAATACACCAATTAGAGATTAGCAGAGTGGATTTAAAAACATGCCCCAACTTCTCTATTTATGAGGTGATGGATATTAACTACACTTATTGTGGTAATCCTTTCACAACATGTATGAGTCATTAAGCTGTATACCTTAAACTTACACAGTGCTATACGTCAGTTGTATTTCAATATAACTGAAATAAAAGAAAATATTCCTCAAATATATGCTGTCTGCATGAAAACTCACTTCAAATATAATAATAGAGGCAAATTAAAAGGATGGAATAAGATTATTATGGAAACATTAATCAAAAGAAAGCAGGAATGGCTTATACCAAATTAGACTCCAGAGCAAAGAAAATGATAGTAGGTAGGGAAGTATTTGTATAGTGATAAAAGGGTCAGTTGACCAAGAAGATACAACAGTCCTAAATATATGTGCACTAAAAAAACAACTGAAAAAAAAAAAGAAGCAAAAACTGATTTGATGGAAAGGAGAAATAGAAAAATCCACATTTATAATTGGAGATTTCAGTATTCCTCTCTCAACAATTGACAGAACTAGAGAGAAAATTAGCAAGGACATAGACAAACTCTACAGCACCATCAGTAAACAAGATCTGATCAACCTTTAAAGAACTCCACCCAATAACAGCAGAGTACACTTTCGTTTTCAAGTGCCCATAAAGTATATACCAAGATAGACCATGTCATGGGCCCCAAAACCAACTTCGACAAACTTAATATTATTAAAATAATACAGAGCGCATTCTTTGACCACAATAGAATCAGACTAGAAATCAGCAGCAGAAACTAACAGGAAAATCTCCAAACACTTGGAAACTAAATAACACTTTTCTAAATAATTCATGATCAAGAGGAGGTTTCAAGGGAGATTTTTAAAAAAATAGATTGAATGAAATGAGAAAGGAATCTCAGCTAACACAGTGCTGAAAGAAGGAAATTTATATTACTAAACCATACATTAGAAAAGAGAAGTCTCAAATAATTCGTGTTCCCTCCTCAAGAACCTAGAAGAGCAACATAACTGAGAGAAAGCAGAAGGAAGGAAATAATAAAAAGCAGAAATCATTGAAATTAAAAACAGAAAATAGAGAAAATCAATGAAACAAAGTTAGTTCTTTGGAGGAAAAAAAAAACCCCAATACATTTGACAAACTTGTAGCAAGACTGACAAGATGAAAAGAGAAGATAGAAATTACCAATATTAGGAATGAAATAGGGGATATCATTACAGACAGCAGACATCAGAAAAGATAATAAGGGAATATTAAAAACAACTCTGTACATGTAAATTTGACAATTTGTATTAAGTAGACCAATTCCTTAAAAAACACAAACCACCATAACTTAACCTAATATGAAATACATAATTTGAGTAGCTCTATAACATAAGAAAATTTAATTCATAATCAATAACTTTCCCCAAAAAATCTCTCGAGGCCCAAATGATTTCACTGGAGAATTCTTCCAAGTATTAAAAATGAACATCAATTCTGTACAATCCCTTTAAAAACTGAAGAGGAGGAACACTTCCTGATTCATTTTATATTTGTTATACTTTTTTTTTCTATTTTTTTTTAAATTCTAGTTAGTTAATATGTAATGTAATACTGTTTTCAGGAGTAGAATTTAGTAATTCATCACTTACATATAACACCCAGTCCTTATCATAACAAGTGCCCTCCTTAATGTCCATCCCCCATTTTGCCCATCCCCCACCACCTTCCATCACCCCTCATTTGTTCTACCTGATTCATTTTATAAAGCTAGTATTACTCTGACACCAAGAACCAGATGAAGACAATACAAAAAAAGAAAATAACTAATCTTCCTCATGCATATAGAGATAAAAATCCATGATAAAATATTACCAATTATAATCTAGCAATATATAAAAAAAATTACCCTGACCAAGTGGAGTTTATTCAGGGTGTGCAAAACTAGTTCAATATTTACAAATCAAAGTAATGTGTTCTATTAGAGGCTAAGGAAGAAAAATCACATGATCATGTTAATTGATACAGAAAAGACATTTGATGAAATTTAATACCATGTCCAATTTTTTTTTTCAGAAAAAAAATAGGAATGGAGGGGAACTTAATTCAACTTGATAAAGGTCATCTATAAAAAAATTTACATTATACTTAATGGTGATGCTTCTTCCCTATTTTGTGGAATGTGACAAAGATGTTCGTTCTTACCACTGTAATTCAACATAGTGCTAGAAGTTCTAGCCAGTGCAGTAAGGTAAGAAAAGGAAGTAACAGTCATACAGATTAGAAGGAAGAAATAAAACTGTCCCTATTTGCAGAGGACACGATTGTACAGAGGAAATCCTAAGTATTTTACAAAAAACTCGTCTAGGACTAAGAAGTGAGTTTATTGAGGTCACAGGACAGAAGATAAACCTACAAAAAGCAATTCTATTTCTGTATACTAGCAGAGAAAACATGAGCACCATGATTAAAAATATAATTGCAACCAAATTTCTTAGGTATAAATAAATTCATCATGCAGGATTTACATGCTGAAAATCACACAGTACTGATAAAGATTTTAATAAACAGACATAACAGCATTCATCTTTGGAAGCTTCAGCATAGTAAAGATGTCAATTCTCTACAAATTGATATACATGTTTAACACAAAACTTTTTTTAGATATAGGTAAGATTATTCTAAAACTTCTATGAAAGGCACATGAGCTAGAATAGAATAACTAAACTTTGAAAAGAATGAAGTGGAAGGAATCCATCTATCTGATTTTAAGACCTACTATATAGCTACAGTAGCCACGCCTCTGATATTGGCAGAGGAGACACAGATTTAATGGAACAGAATAGAGAAACCAAAATAAGACCCACACTAATACACCCTACAGATTTTCGACAAAAATATGAATGCAATTCAATGGAGAAAGGGTTGGCTTTTCAACAAATTGTGCTGGAGCAACTGAATATCCATCAGTAAAACAAAAATGAAGATTAACCCAAGTCTCACATCTTAACACCAAAAAAATCCATTTCGAGGTGCTCAGAGGGACCTTGACCCTTTCATTTTTGTCCCTGTCTAAAGTTTCGACAGGATGTTATTACAAACACATAGGATGTGCACTAGAAATATCCTTGATTGTAACATTATAGTGTTTTCAAAGTAATTTTGAGCTAATTAAACTTGGACCAGGCTCTCCAAAGCCTGATTATTTATTTTAGCTTTTTTTTTAAAGATAGATTTATTTATTTATTTATTTATTTATTTATTTATTTATTTATTTATTTATTCAGAGAGAGCGAAAGAGAGGCAGAGACACAGGCAGAGAGAGAAGCAGGCTCCATGCAGGGAGCCCGAGTGGTACTCCTGGGTCTCCAGGATCACACCCCGGGCTGCAGGCGGCAACCGCTGCTGCACCACCGGGGCTGCCCTATTTTAACTCTTTTTATAAGGTAAAGGAGCAAATTTTTGTTAACCTAGTAGCCACCCCAGAAAACCCAAAGATAGTTTAAGCATACAAGATGGCTTTGTTCTTCCAAATTTTGAGCATGATAAGGGAAAGACAAAGTTAGGAATTGTCCGATGAATGGTGCCTGGGTAGCTCATCGGTTAAGCATCTGCTTTCCACTCAGTTCATAATCCTAGGGTCCTGGAATCGAGCCCCACTCCCTGCTCAGCAGAAAGTCTTTCTCCCTCTCCCTTTGCCCCTACCCCTGCTCCTTCTCTCTCTCTCTCTCTAATACATAAATAAAATCTTAATTATCTGATGAGACAGGACATGAATGTAAGTCCTACTTTTTTAAACACAAGATATATTTATTTTAAACAGTATTTTAAGACCATAGGAATAATCATTTTTAGGGATTTTGTTTTGAGGAAGGATCATTCAGGTGTTTACCAGAAGTACAGAGTTGAAAGAATATGTTGGTGTTGAAAAGCAAACTATTAGCATAGAATAACTTGAGCATTTTATAAAAAAGCAAGATGTGCTTGTTTTTTTTTATATCATCTAAATAACATTTTTGTAGCAAAAATGTTATAAGCCAGTTCTTATGAATAAACCCACTAGTACTGATTATACCTTTAATTTTTTTTTTTTTTGCCATGTATAGACTTATTTTAAGGTTAAAATGGCATTAAAGTGTGTTTTCATCTATACATCTATACGTTTCGGGATCCCTGGGTGGCGCAGCGGTTTAGCGCCTGCCTTTGGCCCAGGGCGCGATCCTGGAGACCCGGGATCGAATCCCACGTCAGGCTCCCGGTGCATGGAGCCTGCTTCTCCCTCTGCCTGTGTCTCTGCCTCTCTCTCTCTCTCTCTCTCTGTGACTATCATAAATAAATAAAAATTAAAAAAAAAAAAAAGAATTTTATACGTTTCATCTATACATTTACTTGGAAATAATCTATCGTATTGAGTCTTCACAGTTGGAACAATGCTGTAGATGCCCTCCCCCCCACCTTTTTAAAGATTTTATTTATTTATTCATGAGAGACACAGAGAGACACACAGGCAGAGGGAGAAGCAGGCTCCCTGCAGGGAGCCCGATGTGGGACTCAATCCCAGGACCCCGGGATCATGCCCTGGGCCAGAGGCAGACGTTCAGCCACTGAGCTACCCAGGTGCCCCTTTTTCTACCTTTTTGAAACTATTTTTCCAGCGTTATTGAGATATAATCAACATATGACAATGTATAAATTTAGGGTGCACAATGTGGTGATTTGATACACATGTATATTGCAAAATGAATACAGCAAACTTGGTTAATGTGCTGATCACCTCACATAATTAGACTTTTTTTGTGTGTATGTGCTGATAGCTTTTAAGACATGCTCTGTTAGGGGATCCCTGGGTGGTGCAGCAGTTTAGCGCCTGCCTTTGGCCCAGGGCGTGATCCTGGAGACCTGGGATCAAATCCCACCTCGGGCTCCCGGTGCATGGAGCCTGCTTCTTCCTCTGCCTATGTCTCTGCCTCTCTCTCTCTCTCTCTCTCTCTCTCTCTCTGTGTGTGTGTGTATGTGTGACTATCATAAATAAATAAAAATTAAAAAAAAAAAACTTAAAAAAAAGACATGCTCTGTTAAATCTGCTCTTTTACAACTCTCAAGTATACATACAATACAGTATTGTTAACTATGTATAGACTTTTAAGAGTTCATTTTAATATTTATTTTTATGTATGTATTTAGATAGTTTTAGTACATAGCCATGTTAACAGGAAATAAAATTAAAGGCTTTTAGCATTACTTTTAAGACGTAATTAATTAATTTGAATAGCATATTAAATGAACTAAACATGTATGTATCTTTTTAAACTTAATATACCATGCATTTTAAATGTATTCATTATATCATGTTATGCCTGTGTCATTATTTATCTATTTCTTTGTTGTTAGAGGCAGTTTAGCCAATGTAGTTGAAAGCAAGGACTTTGGAGCCAAACTGCTTGAGGTGGAATTTTTTCTAACGCTTATTCTTTCAGCAGTAAAATGGGATGGTTATAATACATATCTCATAGGGTTGTCGTGAAGATTAGATGAGTTGATTTCTGTAAATAACTTAGAACAGTACGTGACACACAGTTATTATTTAAGTGTTACGATGAATGTCTTTGCACATAAATCTTTGTCAGAGTTTGTAATTATTTCCTTAGATAAATTTTTATTTATTTATTTATTTTTATTTATTTTTTTTTTTTCTTAGATAAATTTTTAGAAGGGAAACATCTTGGTCAAGAATATGAGCTCTCAGTTTATGAACTGAAGTAATGATAAAGTCTTTCATATTCTGACAATACTAATGTTGGTACTAGAACGATGTTGAAAAGATGAAATATGAATGTGACCAATGTCATTGGTAGGATGGTAAACTGGGCCATACAGAACAGATTTTAAAAGGGTTTTAAGGGCCCCTGGGTGGGTCAGTAGATTAAGCATCTGTCTTTAGCTTTGTGATCCCTGGGGCCTGGGATTGAACCCTGTGTCAGGCTCCTTGCTCACCAGGGAGTCTGCTTCTCCCTCTCTCTCTGCTGCTCCCTCCCCCCACCCTACTCCTGTACTCTTTCTCTCTCAGTCTCTCAAATAAATAAATAAATAAATAAATAAATAAATAAATAAAATCTTTAAAAGGGTTTTAGACTTAAAATTTTTTTCTTTTAATTGAAGAAGAAACTGGTAATGTTGGAAAGAAAAGATCATAGTGCAAGTTCATTTACTCCTTCAACAAATATTTATTGGTTATCTACTCCATGCCAGATTCTGTTCTGAGGTACATCAGTAAACAAAACAAACACCCTTGCCCTTATGGAGTTTATATGCTAACAGGGAAAGAAAAACAATAAAGATAAATATAATAAATAGCATATTGAAAGGTGACAAGTGCTATGGGAAAAGAAAATGAAAAAAAGGAACAAGTGGAGAGTTATGGTGATCAGTTAGGGCCTCATTGGGAAGATGGCATTTGAGTAGAGTTAAAAAAGAATAGAAGTGGCTCTGGGAAGGGTTGCCTGGCTGGCTCAGTTGGTAGAGCCTGCAATTCTTGATCTCAAGATCATGAGTTCAAGCCTCACATTGGGTGTGGAGCGTACTTAAAAAAAGAAAGAAATGTGTCTGGGGAATGAGCCTTCTGGCAGAGGCCCTAGGTGAGCTGTTGAAGACTACAGGGGAGCTGAGTGGGTGGGGGGGGGGGGAATGAGGTGAAAGAGGCAACTGGGACCAACCGTAGAGGGTCATTGTAGGGAGTTTTGTTTCACTCTGAGTGAAATGGGAGCCTTCTCACTGTTTTTGAGTAGAAGAGTGATCTGAATTAACTTTACCAGATCTCCCCAACAATAGGTTGTAGGGGACAAGGTGAGAAAGAAGAATACCACCCAATCTGGGTGGAGGTGGGGTAGCTGGGATCAGGGTGCTAACAGGGGTGGTGAGAAGTGTAGAGTCAGAGTTTAGGGAAATTAGGTTTCTCGTGACCAACAAAGGAGAATTTTGCTGATGGAATTGACAGCTAATAGCTTAATGGTGAGTGAGGGAACAAAAAAACTCACTGAAAGAGTAAAATAAAAACACGAGGGGCAGCCTGGGTGGCTCAGTGGTTTAGCTCCTGCCTTCAGCCCAGGGCGTGATCTGGGGATCCCGGATCGAGTCCCACGTCAGGCTCCCTGCATGGAGCCTGCTTCTCCCTCTGCCTGTGTCCCTGCCTCTCTCTCTCTCTCTCTCTCTCTCTCTCTCTCTCTCGCTCTGTGTCTCTCATGAATAAATAAATAAAATCTTTAAAAAAAAAACAAAAAACACGAGTTCCAGGGACCATCCTACTATAGGGACAAGTAGTAGGAAATGTACCAGGAGCTCCTCTATCTATTACATTGTAAGACTGTAACTGACGTTTATAGAAATGTCCTCGAACCATCAAAATAAGTAAATTCCGTATGCTTTTAAAGCAGATAAGTAAATAGCTGAGGTTTTGTGTATGTTATAACAGCTAATATTTTTCAGATATTTTAATCATTTGAAAAACCTGTGTATAGATCCCACCTATTTCACCAAAGTTCAAACAGTACCTTGTTTTAATTTGTGCCAAACAAGAATATGAAGTGAAATTTTATTCGCTGCATTTTGATCTCCCTTCATTGCAGTCACAGGGTGACTGTGTAGGTGTTTCTGCGATTTTGTTCAGTGGGGAAAACCAGGGCCTAGTTGTGAGTGCCGGGCCAGTACCTGGATGTCAGGAGCTGCTTTTCCCTTTTTCAGCTGCTTGCTTTAGGAGTGCAGCACCTGTCTGAGAAAAGCAATCCAAGTAATCTAGAAACATAATTTCTAGGCCAACTGCCTTATATGTGACTATAAGCTGTGGATGAAGAATTATTATATTCATTAAGATCTACTTATTAAAATGTTTAGGTTAGTTTTGTTTTAAATGAGGATTTCAATGCCTAAAATAAGAGTACATTTTGGTCACTTAAAAATTTAACAAAATAGAAAAATACTTCCTAATGATGCTGAGTGAATAAAATATATTTATGTTTTATCTGATGCTAGTTATAGGGAAGTGATGTGGATGGGTCTGCAAAGGGAGAGTTCAGAATTTTCAGGCCTATTTTGTCAAGCTGTGGGTATAACAAAAAAATGTGTTAGGAAGCACAAATATAGTTAATGGACTCATGGTTTGGAAGGTATCTATGGTAGAAAGATACCTGAACTTAGAAGTCTGTGACAATTAATTTAATCACCTTGAGTGTGTCTCTCATCTATTAAATGGGGACATTAGTACCTATAATCTTTTTTTTTTTTTAATTTTTATTTATTTATGATAGTCACAGAGAGAGAGAGAGAGAGAGAGAGAGGCAGAGACACAGGCAGAGGGAGAAGCAGGCTCCATGCACCGGGAGCCCGACGTGGGATTCGATCCCGGATCTCCAGGATCGCGCCCTGGGCCAAAGGCAGGCGCTAAATAGCTGCGCCACCCAGGGATCCCCATTAGTACCTATAGATAGTAATACTTTATAGTTACTGTGCCTAATGAAGGCAAAGTATTGTAATTAATGTTATTAATAATCTTAACTCCATGAACTCTACCCTTTTCTCAATGAAGTCAATCAAGCTTTTGTTTCCTGATTTGTAAATTGAATAGTTTTTTTTTTTTTTAAGATTTTATTTATTTATTCATGAGAGAGAGACACTCAGAGACATAGGCAGCGGGAGAAGCAGATTCCCTGTGGGGAGCCTGATACAAGACTGGATCCCAGCAACCTGGGATCACAAGCTGAGCCAAAGGCAGATGCTCAACCACTGAGCCACCCAGGTGCCCCAATTGGACAGTTTCACAATGGTGTTAGAAACAGTAGCTTTTTACCCTTTTAGTTATTTAGGAGTCTGATCTTGTAACTTCTTGCAATGGTTACCAATAAATAGTTCTGGAAAGGCATTTATACATTCATGGAACACATCTTACAGTAATTGAATTCTTTATTTGTAACATCACTGTCTTATTTTGGGTCATTTAAAGACCGGACATAAAGATTTAGTTGTAAGTAGTTTCTTTGGGAGGTAGTTGGAGGAGGCTCTGTGGAGTGGGGAATGGAGGCAATAAAAAGTATGTAAAAGTGGATCACCACTGAGGGCAGCTGGGCTTTATTCTGCAGGGAAATCTCTGAGACATGGTATGGAACATGCCAGGGGCAAGGGAACCAGGTTTTTTTTTTTTTTTTTTTTACCCACTATTGGTTGAGGATCATTTGGGGGGTGTAAACTCGCTGACACTTTGGGCCTGCCTTCGTAACCAGAGAACATCCTTGGGCAGAGAGAGTTGTAGAAAGTGTAAGTGGTAGGTCTGGGAACCAGGTACAGCTGAGGGGACAAAGTTGCTTTCTTTTTAAACATTGTGTTAGAAAGTCGGACTGTATCTTGCAACAGAAAGCATAATTAATGTTGATAACAAGTGCCAGAAGCCAAATCTGTTTAATATGCCCTGTTTTCTCCTTAGGATTTTCTGTTGCAGCAGACCATGCTACGAATTAAGGATCCTAAGAAGTCACTGGATTTTTATACTAGAATTCTTGGAATGACGTAAGTAGACTATTTATTGGCACCTATGATGTTTAAATGTATAGCTTTGCAAATATAGGGAATGTTTTTGGATCCACTTAAAAAATGGATTACACTTTTCTTCAAAAATCACAGAAGTTGGGCAGCCCAGGTGGCTCAGCTGTTTAGCGCCGCCTTCAGTCCAGGGCGTGATCCTGGAGACCTAGGATCGAGTCCCACGTTGGGCTCCCTGCGTGGAGCCTGCTTCTTCCTCTGCCTGTGTCTCTGCCTCTCTCTCTCTCTCTCTCTCTCTCTCTCTCTGTCTCTCATGAATAAAGAAATAAAATCTTAAAAAAAAAAAAAAAAAAAACACAGAAGTCCTTTTAGCCAGATGTCTGGGACTAGGCTTGACTGGCCTGGGCTTCTATCCAGTTCTTCTAAATGCCAGCCAGGCTCACTGGCTGAGTGCTTGGGTGTTCTTTCCCTCCCTTCTCTGTGAGAGCTGCCAGTTTAATCCTTAATGTGTTCAAATCCTTTTAATGTTATGGCCTTTTATTTACTTTGGAAAAGATACAGTTACAAAAATGCATTACTTAGAAAATGAATGAGTTTACCTAAAACTGGCCATCCATTCCATTTTAGTAGGATGGAATCTCTTTTGCTGAATAGGTAATATCCACTGATCTGGAATCCTTAAAGCATAGTTGTTTTTATTTTTATTTTTTGTTTCTATTTTTACAGATTTTATTTATTTATTTGAGAGAGAGAGAGCACAGGCAGGAGCAAGGGGAGGGGCAGAGGGAGAAGCAGGCTCTGAGCAGGGAGTCAGGATCATGACCTAAGCCAAAGGCTCAACCCACTGAGCCACTCAGGCGCCCCAAAGCATATTTGTTTATTTTTCTTGTTTTGTTTCCCTAAAGAACATGAAGGGTTTTTTGTTTGTTTGTTTCTGACAATATAGATAAAGAATAAAATTAAGCAGTTTTTAATTTATTGCCTGGATAAACCTCCATCAACATTGAGTAATATAGTATATGTTTGTTTAGGTTCAGAAAAATACAAAATGAAAAGTGGTTACCTTCCATTCCCAGTCCTTGTCCCCAAAGATAATAGTTGTTAACAGCTTCTTATAATTCTTTCCAGAAAAAATAGTTTAGCAAATGTTTATAGCACATTTAAAATCAGAGTGAAAATAAATACATTGAACATTAGGTATTTGCCAGACTTTACATGTTTTTCATTCAGTCTCCATAGTAGCTCATGAAATAGTTTATTCCCCACTTTATAAATGAAGGAAGAAACCAGAGTTTAAAAACATTAAGTTACTGGCCCCAAATGCTACAATGGGCACATGGTAGAGTGGGAATTCGAACCCAGGTCTGATTGACTCCAATCATGACCTTGTTTTTCAAGATCCCCCCGCCCCCAACAGGGTGCAACTTGACATTATACTGAAAGATATGCTTGTTGGGAAAAACACATTACAACAGGTTCATTTGCCCCACTTCCCACCTGATTGGTCTGTAAGGCTTGTGTAATCCGCATTACCAGGTTGTTAAACAACATGCTAAATGTGAACTGCCAACCCTCACTCTAAACTTTCCCTGTTCAGAGCATCACGTGAAGACTTCATTGGGTTTTATAGTGGCTTTCTGATTTTGGTAGTCCATTGAAGAAGGGAGTTTGAAAGTTGTTGTATACTGTTAACGATCGTCCGCCCATGTCCTGCCTGAAATACCATGATTGTTTATGAAAAGTATCTTTAATAAAGCTGGATACAGTTTGGCTTGGAAAAAAAAAAAAAGGTACAGAGATATTTTTTCATGACTGGAGTATGGGAGGTGTCCGATACTTTATTATAAACATGTTAGAGTAAATCTTATTTGTGGTAAGTCGGTGTCTGTCTCAGTAGGCCAAGGTGTATTACATAGCAGTAATAATTAAAAGATCTGAAATCAGGACACCTGGGTGGCTCAGAGGTTGAGCGACTGCTTTTGGCTAAGGGCATGTGGGATTGAGTCCTGCATCAGGTTCTCTGCATGGAGCCTCCCTCTCCTCCCTCTTCTTATGTCCCTCTCTCTGTGTCTCTCATGAATAAATAAATAAAATTTTTAAAAAATAAATAAAAATAAAATATCTGAAATCAAGCTTAGAAACTTTCATTTGTTAGGTTAGGCTTTAACCATTCTCTCTTATTATGAATAAGGTCATCTTTGAGCACTTAGTCCTCAATAATCTAAATAAAATTATATTGTGTGCGTCCTCATTATACCCTACTCCTTGCAAAATAATCTTATGCTCTTTAAATTCACTTTATAGGTCATGACTTAAGCTATCTTTTTGGGGGGGGCGGCGAAGGGGAAGGGCAGAAGGAGAGGGAGAGAGAATCTTAAGCAGGCTCCATGCCTAGTGTGGGGTCCAACACAGGGCTCCATCTCCTGACCCGGAGATCACGACCTGAGCTGAAATCAAGAGTCAGGTACTCAACCAACTGAGCCACCCAGGTGCCCCTTCAACTATCGTTTTAAAAACTTCAGGATTTAAAAAAAAAAAACAAAAAACTTCAGGATTTTTAAAAACTTTTTAAAAACACTATCTCACATCAGTCTCTGCCTTTCCACTGGCTCTTTCTCCTCAACCTACAAACAAGCTTAAGTCTTTATTCTGGCATAATTCTTGCCCTCTTTCCCATCATCACCCATCATCTATATAGGTCAGTCATGCTTGCTACTTTACTTGCTCACTTCGCCTTGCCTCCATCAGGGTGGTCCAGCTTATGGCATCCCATGCTGCTGAAACTGCCCTCAAATACTGCAGAAACTGTAAAAAGGCTGCAGAAACTCCTTATCTCCATATCTAGTGACCTGTTCACAGTCTTAATGCTGTGTGACCTTTCTTCAGTATTTTATATGTTTAACCACTTTATTGTTGACATTCATATTCTCTGTGGTATTCATCTGTCCTTCCTTCTCCCTTACCACCTATCCTCACTTTCTTTTCCTAGGAGTTTTGGCATAGTAAGAACTCAATAAATGTATTTATATATCTGAAAGAACAATAAGATAATGCATTGTATTTTTCATCAAAAATGGACAAAAGTTTTCTTTTGAATATACCTTTAGCCATTTATTTATTTTTTATTTTTTTAAAGGATTTTTTTTAAAGATTTTATTTATTTATTAGAGACAGAGAGAGAGAGAGAGAGAGAAGCAGAGGGAGAAGTAGACTCCATGCAGGGAGCCCGACATGGGATTCGATCCTGGGTCTCCAAGATTAGGCCCTGAGCTGAATGTAGCGCTAAACTGCTAAGCCACCAGGGCTGCCACCTTTAGCCATTTATAAACAAATACCATAATTCCAGTTAAGTTTCAAGTTTGCTTTGTAAAAACTTTTTTATTTCACTGATATTTACAGATTAATAGGTTTTTTGAAATGAGATATTTTCATTTATTTCCCCTTGGTCTTCCTATTTAAATAGCCTCACTACATGCGGCTTTTATTCTTAGTGGAACTTGAATATTGGCATTTTGATTTTAATATGAATCAACCTTTCCTGTTATTAATTGATTTAGGCTTGTTGTTTAATTTCAGGCTACTCCAAAAATTAGATTTTCCCACCATGAAATTTTCACTCTATTTCTTGGCTTATGAGGAAAAAAATGACATCCCAAAAGATAAAGATGAAAAAGTAGCATGGGTATTCTCCAGGAAAGCTACACTTGAACTGACGCAGTGAGTATGAGTTTTTATTTTTTTATACAGTATACGTTTTCCAAACGTTTTTTTTCCTTACTTACAAGCTTACTTCAAACCAGATTTACCTAATCACTTTGCATTTGTAACAGTTCGAGTATTTTATAATGGACTTTTTGGTCTTTGTTCTGTTCTGGTGCATAGTTAGGGGCAAGTAAGATCATTTGTCTTTTAGGTAGGTAATGTAAGGCAGAATTGGCAAGATAATTGCCAAATGATACCTAATGAATGTTTAGGCACTATGAGTAAGGCCTCATAATTTCAACATTTTAGAAAAAAAATTCTTTTTTAATTTATGTTGTTTCTGTGTCCTCTTGCACAACTAACAGAAGAGCATTTATTTCAGGGTATGTGATTTAGTGTGTCCCTGATTCAAAACAGCTCTGGAATCACACAGATCTAGAGATGAGTGTTGGCTCTGACGGTAGCTGTGGAACCCTGAACAAGTTCTGTTACCTCCTTAACTGGCAGTCCCATTCATGAAATGGAGTCTCAAATCTAGCCCATGGAGCTGTTTGGAAGATTCCATTTGCCTTTTCTTTAGTTGAAAACTTAATATTTATAGTGGCAAAGAGGAAACCAAGTCTATAAACTTGCATACATACACAGTGAGGTTTCAAAGAGATTGTTGCAGTATTCTTTTCAGAAAACTATTTGCCCTACAGGTCACTTGTAATTCTGTTTTCCCTCCTTTTGTAGCAACTGGGGCACTGAAGATGATGAGACCCAGAGTTACCACAGTGGCAACTCAGACCCTAGAGGATTTGGTATGTTTGCCTATTCATATGTAGTATACATGGATTTGTGTGATTTGTGCATTGTACACTTATTAAGAAGAATCAACTTCTTAGGTGTATGGCGGTTTTAATTTTCCACAAAAAATTTGATTTAGGAGTGGTTTAATTTCATGGTCTTTGTCTAAACCCTACATTTACTCTCTCACAATGATTTCACTTTTCAGTCTCAGTATTCTATTTCCAGGAGACTTTTCAATTTAAAAAACAAAAACCGTGGTTGATAATAATCCGCATTTCTGCTAGCATACACTTCCGCCCTGATGTAGAATCTGTTAAGATGACGGGATTGCTGGCTTAAATTGGCTGCTATAGAGTCAGCGGCCACAACAAACCTATTAAGTATGAGTAAATGATTACTCTTTCTTGATAGTTTTTCTTAATAGAATGAACTATACGTGAGCCCAATTTTGGGTTTATTTTAAATAGTTGATAATTCAGAGCTCCTAATTAGTTTATTATACCCAGCCACTTAGACTTAGATTCTTGTTCTTTAATACAAGTTTTGAACACATTTGATTTAATCAGTCTTCAGGTGCCTTATGTTTTGAAATAAACTAGTTTTGGAAGCTACCTGTGGCACTTGGGTACCCTGAAATAATTACTTCTTCCTTCTGTCTGCCTTGTTTGGGGATGGCCACCTAAGGTCACATTGGAATTGCAGTTCCTGATGTACACAGTGCTTGTAAAAGATTTGAAGAACTGGGAGTCAAATTTGTGAAGAAACCTGATGATGGTGAGTCCACTGCTTGTCTTCTCCAGGCCCCTCTTTCGTTATGTAACAATGACTAAGCACCCACAGAGGGTACTGTTCTCTAGTCAATCCCTCTGGTTGCAAGTAACCTTGAAGAAGTCTGCTTCAACCGGCTTAAGGAAACCAGAGGAATTATTGGGAAAATACTCGGGTGTCTTCAGGAATGAAACAGCAAGTAGGACAGCTTCACAGGGAACCAGGCACAGAGTCTAGAGAGCCATCAAAAACCTGGTTTCTCTCCCCACACTTGGACCGCACCACATTCTCTCACTGGCCACCATTTTTCACTATTTCAGGGTATATCTAGCCACCCCAAAATAAATTCCTTAAAGCCTATGTTATCTGATTTTAATATAACTACGCCACATCTCCTTAGTTAATAATGGCTGGTCTTTTATTTCCATTCTTCTACAACCTTTGTGTGTCCTTATGTTTTAGGTGTTTGTCTGGAAATAGTGTGTATATATCTTGATTTTGTGGAATTTTACATGTATTATAGTTAGTTTACTTAAATCTGTTTCTGCCAGCATATTACTCCAGTTTTGATTTGAACATTTCACATTTCATTTTAATCCTTTTCTTTTTTTCAATTAAAAGATTTGATATCAAGATACCCTCCCAGACTGGGATATTACTAATTTATTTTTCCTTTTTCTTGGCCTTGGCTTGCTTTCTTTCTTTCTTTCTTTTTTTTAAATATATATATCAAATTATTTAACCACCTTTTTTTCTATGTATCTCTTGCAGCATCTTTTGGGTTTTTCTGTCCCTTTATTAAGTATCTTAACCAAAACTGTTTTCAAAGGGTTTGTGAGGCAAAACTTCTGCGGCTTTGTATGCCTCAGACCTGTATCTTTATATATGGATGACAGTTTTGTTGAATATAAAATCTTAGGTTTATTTTCCTTTGATCTTGAAAACACAACTCCATGGTCTTATTTTTCCATCCAGTGGTGCTATTGAAAAATCTGTTTCTGATTCGTGTTATCTTCTATTTTGTTCTGGGAGCTTTTGTTACATTTGTTTTTTCTTTGTTCTTTTTCTGGGAGATCCTCATGCTAGCATACCAGGTTAGCTAATTTTCCCTCAAATGTATCTGTTCTGATACTCATCTTTTGTGTTCTCATCTACTGTATTCTTAATTTCAGCCATTCTAATTTTAATCCCTAGTTTTTGCTCAGCTCCTTAAATATGTTCTTGTTCTTGTTTCATATTGGTTATATTTCATACTATTCAACACATTTGCATGTTTTAATAGCCTTGGTCCATTGCTTTAATATTTGGCCCTCTATTTGAATCTATAATCCACTGTTTGTTTTATGGTTACGTTCCTCAAACTCTTGTTACTTTGATCTCTGAGGAGTTGTTTTCATTGCATCTCTTAGTGTTCCAGTGCATCAGGCACTGCGAATGGTGGGGGAGGTTAGACCCCAACCCTTTAACCGCCCACAGGCTCTCAGGAAAAGGGGCCAGGCACAGATCCCTAGGCATCTGAAGTTAAACACCTTGCATTCAGCAGAACAGCTCTTCAGTGATGTTTTCCCCTGTGTCCCTCAGAAAGGAGTCTTACCAGGAGACCCTTCCTTCTAGGATGGTCATTCCCTAACTCTGATTGTGTGGAAAGTGAAGCTGGGGGGATCCGGTTGGTTCTCACCTGTGCTTGTTAGTTCCTCACAGGCACAGAACTTCTGCACTGCCCCTGTTTACTCCGGAGGACGTGTGAACCAGTAGTTTGAACCTTCCCTAGCATGGGGGTAGGAGCTGATGCCCAAGGCACTGGGAGGAGCAAGAGGCAAACTAGCAAAACCCCTTCTGTTTATTCTCCCACAGCCATGATGGACTGGACTGCTTTCTGATCCAGGCCAAAACTGCCCCATTTCCACACAGACCAGATTAAACAGTCTCTCTCTCTCTCTCTCTCTCTCTCTCACACACACACACACATACACACACACACATACACACACAAAATACACACCACCCCCAACCACCTCTTCCTCTCCCCTGACATCACCCCAGGGGTTCCTCACCTTTTCCCCCCCCCTGTTTTCCATATATGTTCCTCTGGGGTTGATCTCGGGGAAAAGAGCCAGAGAGAGACAGGGGTCAAACTAACTTAGCATCTTGGTCCCAAAATAGATTGCTGAGGTCACATTTCTCCATTTAAGCAAAGAACTCTACTACTAGACCTACTAGCCTCTCAGTCCCGGTTATAAATTCCCAGGAGAAAGACTGATTGACATAGCCTAAATGACCCGGAATAGTGTTTAAAGAGTCTGTTACGACCCAAGCCTCTGGATTCTTTTGGCTGTGTGGGTATGCCATGCTACCTGCTTGAACACCTTCCTATTTTCTTTTCCTCTTTAAAATAAGACAATCTCTATGACTCTTCAACAGGGAGCATGACATGTATCATGAAGGTGAAGTAAAAATCTGATGCCCAGAACTGTAGCCAGTGCCACAGTTTATATCAGGGGAGTTGGCTTCCAGCTATGGGTAGAAGATAGTATGTTAGTCATTCTGAAAAGCATGCATTTGGGCAGTGCTGATGAGAGAACTGTTTAAAAGTTAAAACTATATAGGGGATCCCTGGGTGGCTCAGTGGTTTGGCGCCTGCCTTTGGCCCAGGGCACGATGCTGGGGTCCCGGGATCGAGTCCCATGTCGGGCTCCTGGCATGGAGCCTGCTTTTCCCTCTGCCTGTGTCTCTGCCTCTCTCTGTCTCTCTATCATGAATAAATAAATAAAAAATCTTAAAAAAAAACATTTTAAAGTTAAAACTATAAACAAAATAATATACTTTATTAAAACCAAGTTAAAAAATACTCTAAATTTTATATTTCTTAATGAAAATCATTTCATCTTACAGGTAAAATGAAAGGCCTGGCATTTATTCAAGATCCTGATGGCTACTGGATTGAAATTTTAAATCCTAACAAGATGACAACTATAATTTAGTTCTGTGAGAATACTGCTTTGCAATTTCAGTGAAGACCTTGTGGGAAATAATAAAAAAGGAAATGGTGTAATTCAAGATATTCAGATAACAGAAATATCTAGGACTGAAGGATCATTGTCCCAATTCAGACTATTCTGAAGTCCATTTCCCTTTCCTATTTCAGCTATGTTTTTTACCTAACTGTTCAGTCATTTTCATTTTAAAGTAGTGCTTTGTCTTGTGTCCTTGAATGTACTTCTGTAACTTTACTTTTTTTAGGTAGTAATTAGAACATTTCCCTTCAGAGGGTGCATTTGCCTTCTTTCTCCTAAATATGATGTCTTTACAAGTCTACCTTTGAATAATCATTCTAAAAAAAAGAAAAAAAATTAACAAGTTTTTGTTGTGGTTACCTTCTGGGGTTTCAATTCCTCAGAAATCACTTTTCACAATGGAAAGTAAAGAACACTGAACAAAAATGAAACTTCATTTATACTTCAAATGGTATAAAATGTTTATTTTACAAAAGAGAAGGTAGTCTTGGGAGCAAGTCAGAATCAGACTGACAAGGATGTTGATAGGAAAACTAATTTATTCTTACTGACAAAGTACTTTCAAAGTTCAAGGACTAACCTCTTTATTTTGGGATGAGATGGTGGGATGGGAATAATATTAACTGGGTATGCAGACACTGGGCTTGGCTGTCACATACTGTATCTCATTTAATCCTCCCAGCTATCCTCCATTCTGTGAGAAAGAAAGCAGGCTAGATGTATAAACTGACTTTGTGAACTGAAGGCAATATAAATAGGCTCAAGTACTCGAGATCTGATTTTCATTTTTGGTTAGATTGTACCTCAAAAATTAGTACCTAACAGGAACTTTTCTCCACTTGCCTCTGCTGTGAAAACCATACTTGAGCTTGAACGTTGTCCTCTCAGCCCTAGGGCCTGAGCACCACAGAGAGAGAAGAAGCAGTGGAGGGAGTCTGTAGCACACAATTGTTCTGAGGACACCTCCTTTTTCCTGGGCAAGCAGTGCCTGTATTACTTGTGAAGACCCCTACCCCAAGGTCATCCTGATGCCAGTAATCATTTAGGATGAATGATGTTCAGTGATAATAGTACTTAGTTATTAGAAATTAGCTTAATGGGATGCTTGGGTGGCTCAGCAGTTGAGCCGCCTGCCTTTGGCTCAGGGCGTGATCCTGGAGTCCCGGGATTGAGTCCCACATCAGGCTCCCTGCATGGAGCCTGCTTCTCTCTGCCTATGTCTCTGCCTCTCTCTCTCTCTCTCTCTCTCTCTCTCTCTCTGTGTCTCTCATGAATAAAGAAATAAAATCTTAAAATAAAAAAAATTAGCTTAGTGGCCTTCCTTGCCATGATTGATATTTGATGGGTTTTAAAAAATCAAGCTGATTTTGACAATCTCATGGTCCAGAGAATAAGAACATCCAGTTTGTGGTTTACTGAACATTTAGATTTTCTGTTGACTCTAGTGGAAGACCTTTGGATAGGCTGTGCCAACTGTGCTTACACCTGCTAAAAGCACTTGACATTTCCTTTTTGGATGGAATGGATTATGTGAGCAATTCAAACAAATAGCAGTACTTACAGACTGAAATAAACTCTTAAATAAGGCTTTGTTTAATTTGTAAACTGTCCAGCGTATTCTTTTTAAAAAAGCCTACTGTGGGGCTCCTGGTGGCTCAGTCGATTGGGTGTCTGACTCTTAATTTCAGCTTAGGTCATGATCTCATGGGTCCTGGGATGAAGCCCCACATCACCTTTGCACTCAGCAGGGAGTCTGCTTGATCTCATCCTCTGCCCCTCTTCCCACTCACATGTGCGCATGCGTGCTCTCTCTCTAGAATAGATAAGTAAATCTTGAGAAAAAAAAGCTTGCAATGATTTGAAAGGGCTTGCAGGCTTGTTCTGAAACGGGAATAGCTGTAATTTTGTCTATCCTGGAAAGCAGATAGTTTATATGGATAAAGAAGTGTGGAAAAGGTGGGAAGAGTAAACAGGGGTAAAGAAATGTGGTAGAAAAAGTACAAGGAAGAACGACTATCAAAAGGTGAGTTGTGGGAACCAGTGAAGACCAATTTCACATGTTAGGTATTAGAATTATCAAATGGCAGGGTGATCAAATTCATAAATCATTTAAACCTTATTTCCATGGAAAAAAGCTTTCTCTACTTGCTCGGTAAAACTTGCCAAAAAGATAACCCTTGCTTATTGCTTAAGTTCATCTCTGTATGCACTGAAAGGATGTATATTGTATTACCAGGTAAGGGATTGGGACAATTCACCTACTTCCAATTAACTTATCTAGAAGTTGTGATATGAAAGAGTGTAGTAGAGCACAAGAAGTTTGCTTGTTTCCACAACTGGACCACAAGACTGTAGCTTACTGTCAATGTAAAATCAGTCTCCCATGAGCCCATCACAGCTAAGCCTGAGACTCAGTTATAATACAGTGGTTGGAATTCGGCGCTAAGGGCCGGAATTATCGTGGCTTTCCTACATAGCATTCTGAGCAGGATTGCATATGGTGTTGCATATGTGTGTACAAGTATTCCTTAGTAACACAACAGCTTGTGAAGAGGGTTATATTAGTAAGAATGCTGCTGGTAACCAGAGAAGACCCAATTCTGTGGGCTCATAAAGAGTTTAGAGATACCGAGAACCCTGGTTTCCTTCCTTCCTTCCTTCTCAACCTGTCACTCTCAGCATTTTCTTTCTGGGCTAATAATACTCCTGATCAAAGATGCCTACCATGATTTCCAGGTGTCATGTATAAGCCAACAATGTCCAGTGAAAGAAAATAACCTGTTTTTTCTTTGCCGTTAGTGATTGTAAAACCTTTCCCAAAGCTTGGCATACTCCCCCTTGTGCCTCGACTACATCTGGCTCACTTGCCTGTTCTAATACCTGACAAAGGGAATGAGACCACTCTGGTTTAGATGGGTCATATTTACTCAAGTTGCCTGCATGAGAGTGGGCACTGGATCAAAACAGACGGCCAAAATGGAGAAGCAAATAAGGGCTTCCGAGCAGGCATAACCAAACTGCAACAGGGGGAAATGAAATGTTGAGGACCGATAAGATATCAGACTTCTTCTGCCCTGGAAGAAGAGATTGGTCTAAGACTGGTTCTCAACCACATCAAACTTAGCAGATCCATGTTTTACTATAACATGGGAACATTTGTTACCTCGATCACACCCACTATCCTAAAAAGAAATTTATATATAGCTCACCTATATACACAGTTTCAGAAAGGGTCAGTCTCCTGTCTTTACTGTGAAGGAGAAATGAAATCAATTTGCGATAAAACATGCATTTCAACATATAAACGCCCAGATACTACTACACTAGAAAACATGAAGTAAGTAGTCGGGTGTTTGCTCTTAAGCATGAAAGAAGTGAAATTGCTCAATCAAGTGCTGTTAACACTATTGGATATTTTAAAATGAAGACTGAATTCATGGGGCACCTGGTGGCTCAGTGGTTGAGCATCTGCCTTTGGCTCAGGTCCTGATCCCAGGGTCCTGGGATAGAGACCCATACCGGGTTCTCTGCAGGGAGTCTGCTTCTCCCTCTGCCTGTGTCTCTGCCTCTCTCTCTGTGTCTCTCATGAATAAATAAATAAAATATTTTAAAAAATAAGGCTGAATTCATGATTCATGAAAGCTATAAGGGTACATATAATGTGTACTCACAACATGTATGTTTTATTGGCTAAAGAACATTAATAACATTACTGTTGGAAATATCATTTTCCAATTAGTGATCAAATTCTTGCTGAAGTCTTTATTTTTTTTTTTTTAAGATTTTATTTACTTATTCATGAGAGACACAGAGAGAGACACAGACACAGGCAGAGGGAGAAGCAGGCTCTATTCCATGCAGGAAGCCTGATGTGGGACTCGATCCCTGGTCCCCAGGACCACACCCTGGGCTGAAGGAGGCACTAAACCACTGAGCCACCCAGGCTGCCCTCTTGCTGAAGTCTAGATTAAAAGAATAATATTCCTTCTGTTGGTAGCATAGTTTGTCTCTAGAGAATATTTAAATTATATAAGTAACAAGATAGTAGTCCTAGGCTCAGATAAAAAGGTAGCTTGATATTTTTATTGAAGTAATGTTGACATTTTGTAAGTTTAATGTGTACATTTGGTACATTTATATATTGCAATATGATTACTAGCGTTAGCTAACACCTCTATTATGTCACATAAATATCATTTCTCTTGGGGTGCCTGGATGCCTCAGTTGGTTAAGTGTCCCACTCTTGGTTTCGGTTCATGTTGTGATCTTAGCCCCACATTGGGCTCACTGCTTAGCAGGGAGTCTGCTTGAGATTCTCTCTCTCCCTCTCCCCCACCCATTCCTTTCCACTTGCATGCACATGCTCTCTCTCTCAAATAATCTTTAAAATTTTTTCTTTTATGTGATGGAAACAATTAAGATCTAGTCTCCTAGTGACTTTGAAGGTTATAATACAGTATTGTTGCCTATAATCACTATCCCATGCATTAGATATCCAGGACTTACTTACCAGTTGAAAATTTGTACTTCACAATTTAAAAAAAATTAATAGTTTTTATAATAGTTTTAGATTTGTAGAAATGATGCAAAGTTCCCATATATCCCAGTTTCCTTTATTTTTAAAGTCTTACATTAGTATGCTAACTTGTTACCACTAATGAAACTACATTGATGCATTATTATTAACCAAAGTCTAGACTTTATTTAGATTTTCTTAGGTTTTTTTTTTTTTTTTAAGATTTTATTGTATTTGAGAGAGAGTGTGTGTGTGTGTGTGTTAGTGAGAGAGAGCGAGCACAAGCTGTGGGGAGGGGCAGAAGCTGAGGGGAAAGCAGACTCCCTGTTGAGCAGGAAGCTTGACAAGGGGCTCCACCCCAGGACCCTGGGATCATGACCTGAGCTGAAGGCAGACACTTAACAGACTGAGCCACCCAGGCGCCCCCAGATTTTCTTAGTTTTTAGCTACTTTCCTTTGTCTGTTACAGGATTTCATCCAGGATCCCATATTACATTTAGTCACGTCTCCTTAGACTCCTGTAGAATGTGATGGTTTTTTAGACTTTCCTTGTTCTGGAGAACTTTGATAGTTTTGAGGAGTGCTGACTAGTCAGAGTGTTTTCTCAGCTGGGATTTTATTAATAGGAATTTTTTTTCTCATGATGAACCTGGGATTGTGGTTTTATAGGAGAAAGCCTATAGAGGTAAAGTGTCTTTATCACATCTGATCAAGGGTGCACATAATCAACACGGTGTATCACTGATGTGAATCTTGATCACTAGGCTGAGGTGGCTTTGGTTGTTTCTCTACTGTCAAGTTAATCTCCACCTACCCCCTTTCCATGCTGTGCTCTTTGAAAGGAGGTCAGTAAAAAAAAAAAAAAAAAGAAAAGAAAAAGAAAGAAAGGTCAGTTATGTGAAGCCCAACTTCTTAAGGGGAAAAGCAAGTTTTTTACCTATACGAATACTCAGTAAGACTTTTTAAAGTTGTGCAGGCCTTTACAGAATGTCTCACAACTCTGTCCCACGTCCACTAAGGAAGGACCAGTTGTGAAACTCAGCCGGAAATGCCCCATGAGTTTCCAAAACTACCCCTAGGGGTCAGGATTGCCCTGTGGAGAACCACTGGTCTCAGCTCTCAACCACTAGTTTCTGTAAAGTGGAGTGTGAACTTAGAGCATTTACAAAGGAATCTGAGTTCAGAAGCAATAGTTTCATGCTTTTCTCTGTGGGGTTTTTTTTTTTTTTTTTTTTTGCCTCTAACTCAGGAGCAGTTTTAGTTTTTTGTCTTTGAGAGTTCTTCAGAACATTCCATTTTCCTTTTACATAAACTTTCTTTGTTGCTTAAGTTCATTTTGCATTTTATTTCATTTTAAAAGATTTTTTTAGAGAGCATATATGAGCAGGGGGAGGGGCAAAAGGAGAGGGAGAGAGAGAATCTCAAGCGGACTCTGCGCTGAGCATAGAGCCAAATGTGGGGTGTGATTCCAGAGACCCTGAGATCATGACCTGTAGTTGAAGTCAAGAGTCCTACACTTAGGGCGCCTGGGTGGCCCAGTGGTTAAACATCCACCTTCAGTTCAAGTCATGGTCCTGGGGTGCTGGGATCAAGCCCCATGTAGGGTTCCCTGATCAACAGAAAGCCTGGTTCTCCCTTTCCCCAGACCCCACTCATGCTCGCTCATTCTCTCTCTCTCTCTAATAAATAAATACATACATACATACATACAATCTTTAAAATAAAGACAGAGAGTCCCACACTTAACTGACTGAGCCACCACGTGCCCCTGTATTTTATTTTAAACTAGAGCCTAAAAAATGGACCACAAATCTATGGCACACTGGGAGCAGAAGCGCCACCCTGTGTTTATTTGAGAAAGTGCTAGTCAATATACACAGAAAACCAATGTAGTGTAGTCATCATATTGAACAGCCTCACTCTTCCCCAGGGGTGGTCTCTGTACCAGCAGCAGCAGCAGCACTGGACACCTAGTTAAAAATTAAGATCTTCAGGCTTCACCTGAGACCTCCTGAAGGCGAAGCTTTATTTTCAAAGGATCTCCAAGCAATTAGTAGACACAATAAAGTTTGAGAAGCAATTATACAGACTCTTTTCTAAAGCCACTAATATTAGTGTATCTCCAAAAATATGAATTATTTTTCTCCCACTATTATAAATATAGTAAAACACTCATTATTTGTAGCAATGAATATAAGGGACATGTATCTAATCTACAGACTTAGAGGTGTAAGAAATGGAATTTTTATTCTAATTACACATAATCTAAAGGCCCCATTTTCTAAAGGGGTAGGTAGAAACTGAATCTCAATAAATTCAGGCTCTCTCCTGCTGCCTTTATCTGAGGTAAAATCTTAAGTTCCTGTAATGTCTGGAAGATTGGAGGAATGTGAGCATCTGATCTTTCCACAGCAGAATCACTCTATTGACATTTGCTAAAATGTCAAGAATCCTTTTTGGTCCTTTGTTATAGATCTATGTAGTCTGCTGTTAGACTATCCTAAATTCTTAAGGTTGAGGCTCTTTCAGGTCTGTCACCTTTCTTGCTACTTCATTCTTCTATTTCCATGCTGTGTCAGCTATTTCCCCATTCTGCTGTTTCCAGGTTATGTCAAGGAACTCCCTAGGGCTAAGAGTTCTTCTCTATAACATTTACCCAGGGAACACTAGATCGTCCTGCAGCTCCTATATCACATGAGACCATGGGAAACTAAGTCATGAGGTTTATATATGACCCACCTATTAGACATCTACCACGGCCATTTCCTCAGGGATCCACTAACATCCAGGGTTTCTACCCGGGATGCCAAATAGAGGGCCCCTTTCTATTCCAGAACTGCAGACACTCTGTCCCAGGACTCTGATTTCCCTTGACCTTAACCCACAGGTGCAGAGGAAGGTGGGGATTTACCAGGTCTCAGAGCTCTCCCTCCTCACAACTCGAAGCATGAAGTTTAGATTTTTAAAAGTCAAAGGCCCTTTTCTTTTGTAACATTCCAAATGCCCGTGTTGTAGCTGCCTGAGAAGAGAAGGGCCATGGGTCACAGAAATGTAGGGAGAAAAGTTAATGTTTTAAAGTACCATGCCACATGAATAATAGGATATAAATCCTTTAAGTTTTTATACAGCATTTATAAACTCTTATATTATGTGGTGTGCTCAACATGAGTGGGGACACACAATCAATAATATTAAGTGTTCTCAAAGAATCAGAAGGTATGAAATAAGGGATGCTTTACTGAACATTATAATTTGTGGAGCAAACTGCACAGAACAACTACAGCACAACACTGAAGCAAAGTCAAGAGTAAAATAGGTTTATTTATTTATTAAATATTTTATTTATTTATGAAAGACACAGAGAGAGAGGCAGAGGCATAGGCAGAGGGAGGAGCAGGCTCCCTGTGGGGAGCCCGATGTGGGACTTGATCCAGGGATCCCGGGATCATGTCCTGAGCCAAAGTCAGATACTCAACTGCTAAGCCACCCAGGCATTCCATAAAATGGGTTTAAAAGCAATAATAAATAACCTACTCAGGGCTTTTAGTGGTAAGTTGTAACACCCAAAGGACTACTTTGAAGAATCCACCCTTAAATCAGTGCTCCCCTTTTGGGAGCAAGGACCCCTAGACAAGCAGGGCCTAGTGTTGTGGGGGTTGGAAGCAAAGATGCCCCAAGGGAATAACTAAGCAATGGTGGTAGGCAGGGGCTGCTCATATTTCCACCCTTTGGTTCCTAAACCCATATAATGCCTATTGGGACTACAGAACTAATAATGATACTTGATTCAGGGTATACAATGTGCCCTGGCAGATGGCATCATATCACTGCAGGGTTCTATCTCCAAGCTGACACCTCAGCTACATCTTTAGAAGAGTATCTCATCATACTCTCACACCAGCAGCTTCTCATCTCTCCAAATCTAATTTAAACTGGCTCAAGCACCCACATGCCATTACAAGGGAAGTTCAGAATCACTCTTGGTGGTGCAGTATCTGATAGCGGGTTCCATGGCTACATGTCCACTACTACATCTCCTTTGTTGTAAAATGGACCCTTCGGCTGTCATCACTATGAGAAAAACATGCTCCAGGCAGCCACTGCCCTTCTAGCCTAGATCCAATCATGGGATGCATGAAGCAGAGCCATCCCAGGTGTCCCATACACTGAAAAAGAGTGACCTTAGCTGATCTGCATGGGCAAGAAATAAGTGCTTACTGTATGCTACTGAGATTTTGTGGCTGTTTGTTACACAGCATTTTTGTGGCAATAACTACTTGGCACACATTTATATCTTTACCCCCCAAATTTCTTAGTTCATCTGGTTCTTCTTTCTAACTTCTTAAGTGGAATGATTACTTATTAATACTATTTTTAAATCTCAAAAGTGCACTTAAAAATATTAGGTTTTCCTGATGATACAAACAAATGGAAAGATATTCCATGCTCATGGATTAGAAGAACAAATATTGTTAAAATGTCTATGCTACCCAAAGAAATCCACAGATTTAATGGAATCCCTATCAAAATACCAACAGCATTTTATACAGGATCAGAACAAATAATCCTAAAATTTTTATGGAAGCACAAAAGACCCCAAATGGTCAAAGAAATCTTGAAAAAGAAGAACTGGAGGTATTATAATCCCAGATTACAAGATACACTACAAAGCTGTAGTAATAAAAACAGTGTGGTACTGGCATAAAAATAAACACACAAATCAACAAAGAGTCCTGAAATAAACCTACAATTATATGGTCAATTAATCTATGACAAAGCAAGCAAGAATATGCAATGAGAAACATATAGTCTCTTCAACGAATGGTGCTGGGAATACTGGAAAGCTACATGCAAAAGAATGGAACTGGACTACTTTCTTACACCACACACAAAAATAAACTCAAAATGAATTAAGGACCTAAATATGAGACCTGAAACCATAAACATCCTAGAAGAGAGCACAGTCAGTAACTTCTCTGACATTGGCCATAGCAACATTTTTCTAGATAGGTCTCCTGAAGCAAAGGAAACAAAAGCAAAAGTATACTATTGGGACTACATCAAAATAAAAAGCTTCTGCACAGCAAAAGAAACAGTCCATGAAAGTAAAGGACAACCAATTGAATGGGAGAAGATATTTGCAAATGACATATCTGATAAAGGGTTAGTATCTAAAATATATAAAGAATTGATACAACTCAACACACACACAAAACAAATAATCCAATTAAAGAATGGGCTGAAGACATGAATGGACATTTTCTCAAAGACCTACAGATGGCCAACAGCCACATGAAAAGATGCTCAAAATCACTAATCAGCAGGGAAATGCAAATCAAAACCACAATAAGATATCACATCACCCTTGTGAGAATGGCTAAAATCAACAACACAAACAACAGGTGTTGGTGAAGATTTGGAGAAAGAAGATCCCTCTCGCACTGCTGGTGGGAATGCAAACTGGTGCAGCCACTGTGGAAAACAGAATGGAGGTTCCTCAAAAATTAAAAATAGAGCTACGTGTGATCCAGTAACTCCACTACTGGGTATTATTCAAAGAATATGAGAACACTAATTTGAGAAGATATATGTACTCCTATGATTACTACAGCATTATTTACAATAGCCAAATTATGAAAGCATCCCAAGTGTCCATTGATAAACGAAAAGATAAAGATGTGGTATGTATACACAATGCAATATTACACAACCAGAAAAGAATGAAATCTTGTCGTTTGCAAAAACATGGATGGAGCTAGACAGTATAATGATAAGTGAAATGAGTCAGAGAAAGACAAATACAGTGTACTTTCACTCATATATGGAATTGAAAAGGCAGAACAAATGAACAAAGAAAAAAAGAGAAAACCACAAAATAAATTCTTTTTTTTTTTTTTTTTTTAAATTAACTTTTATTGGTGTTTAATTTACCAACATACAGAAAAACACCCAGTGCTCATCCCGTCAAGTGACCACCTCAGTGCCCGTCACCCATTCCCCTCCAACACCCGCCCTCCTCCCCTTCCACCACCCCTAGTTCGTTTCCCCGAGTAAGGAGTCTTTATGTTCTGTCTCCCTTCCTGATATTTCCCAACATTTCTTTTCCCTTCCTTTATATTCCCTTTCACTATTATTCATATTCCCCAAATGAATGAGAACATACACTGTTTGTCCTTCTCCGATTGACTTATTTCACTCAGCATAATACCCTCCAGTTCCATCCACGTTGAAGCAAATGGTGGGTATTTGTCGTTTCTAATTGCTGAGTAATATTCCATTGTATACATAAACCACATCTTCTTTATCCATTCATCTTTCGATGGACACCGAGGCTCCTTCCACAGTTTGGCTATTGTGGCCATTGCTGATAGAAACATCGGGGTGCAGGTGTCCCGACGTTTCATTGCATCTGAATCTTTGGGGTAAATCCCCAACAGTGCAATTGCTGGGTCGTAGGGCAGGTCTATTTTTAACTCTTTGAGGAACCTCCACACAGTTTTCCAGAGTGGCTGCACCAGTTCACATTCCCACCAACAGTGTAAGAGGGTTCCCTTTTCTCCGCATCCTCTCCAACATTTGTTGTTTCCTGCCTTGTTAATTTTCCCCATTCTCACTGGTGTGAGGTGGTATCTCATTGTGGTTTTGATTTGTATTTCCCTGATGGCAAGTGATGCAGAGCATTTTCTCATGTGCATGTTGGCCATGTCCATGTCTTCCTCTGTGAGAGTTCTCTTCATGTCTTTTGCCCATTTCATGATTGGATTGTTTGTTTCTTTGGTGTTGAGTTTAATAAGTTCTTTATAGATTTTGGAAACTAGCCCTTTATCTGATATGTCATTTGCAAATATCTTCTCCCATTCTGTAGGTTGTCTTTTAGTTTTGTTGACTGTATCCTTTGCTGTGCAAAAGCTTCTTATCTTGATGAAGTCCCAATAGTTCATTTTTGCTTTTGTTTCTTTTGCCTTTGTGGATGTATCTTGCAAGAAGTTACTGTGGCCAAGTTCAAAAAGGGTGTTGCCTGTGTTCTCCTCTAGGATTTTGATGGAATCTTGTCTCACATTTAGATCTCTCATCCATTTTGAGTTTATCTTTGTGTATGGTGAAAGAGAGTGGTCCAGTTTCATTCTTCTGCATGTGGATGTCCAATTTTCCCAGCACCATTTATTGAAGAGACTGTCTTTCTTCCAATGGATAGTCTTTCCTCCTTTATCGAATATTAGATGGCCGTACATTTCAGGGTCCACTTCTGGGTTCTCTATTCTGTTCCATTGATCTATGTGTCTGTTTTTGTGCCAGTACCACACTGTCTTGATGACCACAGCTTTGTAATACAACCTGAAATCTGGGATTGTGATGCCCCCAGCTAAGGTTTTCTTTTTTAAAATTCCCCTGGCTATTCGGGGTCTTCACAAAATAAATTCTTAACTCTAGAGAACAAACTGATGGTGACCAGAGAGGAGATAGGAGGGGGATGGGTGGAATACTTGAAGGGAATTAAGAGTACACTTAACCATGATGAGCACTGAGAAATGTACAGAGTTGAATCACTGTATTGTATACCTGAAACTAATATAGTACTGTATGTTAACTAAACTGGAATTAAAAAAAAATAGGTAATTAAGTTAAAATGAAAAACTAATTTAAAAAAATAAAAATATTAGCTTTTCCTTAGAACGGTTTTGCTCACACAGCACAGCTTTTATTTACTATGTAGGCATACAGTGTTATTCTTTTATATGTATTTTTTAAATGTCCATTTTGATTTCCTCTTTAACTCTAGAAGATAAATTTTATCTTGTTACCATTTTGATGTTAATTGTAGTTTACTGCATTGTGGCTAGTGAATGAGAACTGTGTCATTTCTTCCTGTTGAAATTTACTATAATTTTCTTTGTGAACAAGCATATGCTTGATTCTTGCTACTGTTCCTTGGACAAAAACGGAATGTATCTTGTTATGGTACACTAAGTTCTATTTACAACAGCTAGATCAAGCTGAGAATTTAATTAAAATACTCCACAGTCACTGCTATCCCCTCCCCCTCCTTATCCTTCCTCTTTTTCTTCTTCCTCTTCCTCCTCTTCCTCCTCTTCCTCTTCTTATTTGTCTACTTGGTGCACTGAATTCTAAGAAACATATACTGAAGCCTCTTAAAAAAAATGTAGTTTTACAATTTTTTTTTATTTTTGGTAAGTTTTTGCCTCCCATAGTTTGCTACTATAATTTCTGATACATAAAGGTTTAGAACAGATCTTCATTTCTTGGACTTTTATCATAAAAAATACCCTTTATTTTTCTGTGTAATGCTGTTGGTCTTGAATTCCATTATATGTGAAATTGATATTGCCACCTGTACTTTCTTTTTGTTTGCATTTAGGTGGAATTTTTGCTCTTCTCTTCCTCCTTTAAAATTTTTCTACTTTATTATTTTTAGCTAGTCAAAGTACATAGAAAAAAAGTGAATCGTTTCCTTCTCTTCCAATAACATCTTTTTTTTTTTCTTTACGATTGTTTATTTATTTATTCATGAGAGACACAGAGAGGGAGACGCAGAGACACAGGCAGAGGGAGAAGCAGGCTCCTTGCAGGAAGCCCAATGTGGGACTCTATCCCAGGACTCCATGATCATGCCCTGAGCTGAAGGCAGATGCTCAACCGCTGAGCCACCCAGCAGGCGTCTCCAGCAACAGCGATCTTTTTTTTTTTTTTTTTTTTTAAAGATTATTTTATTTATTCAGGAGAGACACAGGCAGAGACATAGGCAGAGGGAGAAACAGGCTCCTTGAAGGCAGTCTGATGCAGAACCCCATCCCAGGACCCCAGGATCATGCCCTGAGCCAAAGGCTCAACCACTTGAGCCACCCAGATGCTCCCAATAACAGCTATCTTGAATAAATTAATGTTAAAAAGTTGGTGTATACCTATCCTTCAATACCATTCCTTAAAGTTCATAAGTAAGTATAACTGTGTTATGGTAGGCTGAATAATGGTTCCCCAAAATACTCAGGTCCTAATCTCTGGAGCCAGTGAATGTTACCTTCTATGGAAAAACAGTCTTTGTATATGTGGTTAAGTTGGGGATTTTGAGATCAGGAGATTATCCTGAATTATCCAGGTGGACCCTAAATGCAATCATAAATGTCCCTGTAAGAAGAGAGAGAGACATTTGACACAGAAGAGGAAAAGACAATCTGGCAATGCCAGTAGAGACTGAAGTGATATGGCCCCAAGCCAAGGAATGTTGGCAGCCACCAGAAGCTCGAAAAGACAAGGAACAGATTTTCCTCTAATGACTCTGAAGAGAATATAGAAATTCAACATATTTATAATACTCTTTGATATATCTTTAGACACATAAGGGTATATAGTGCTTTATAACTCTCAAGGTACGAATATAGGTCCAGGACTCCTATCTCTGCAAATCAAATTTAAATTGGCTCAATCATCCAGATACCATTTAGGTAGGAAATTCAGAATCACTCTATTGGGCTACTCCTATTGACCTGAAATTGATTTTTCTCAATGAAGTATGTGTGCCTTCTGTATCACAACCATCTGAAGATATTGTTAAAAACAGACTCCCCTGATATCCATCAATTAGAATCTCTGGCAGATCATTCTATGCACAACCAACACATAATCTTTCTTAGTCTGAAATTTCCACATGACTTCTAGACTAGCACTCCCCAATAGAATTTTCTACAATGAAAGAAATGTTCTACACGTGCATTGTGTAGCCCCTGGCCACATGTGGTTACTGAGTTCTTAAAATGTGACTAGTGTGACTGAGGAACTGAATTTCTAACTTAATTAAATTTAAATAGTCACATGAGGCTAGAGGCTACCTACTGGATGGTGCAGTTCCAGATGGTTAGTCCTTGAGAGCAAATGCTGCATCTTCAATCTCTGTATCCCCTCTGTGCCTGGCACATGGTAACCTGTAAATAAAAACTGAAATAGGAAGCAGGCCTGCACTACTTTCATTTTTTGAGGTTCCTGGTATATTAAGAAGAAATGACAAAACAGGATTACAAAATTTGTGGTAGATTTTAACTGTTTACACTCTTTTTTTTTCTTGTAATGAGGAATTTTAACATTTACTCTTAGCAACCTTCAAATATGCAATACAGTATTATTACTATTTTTAAAAGATTTTATTTATTCATGAGACACACACACACACACACACAGAGGCAGAGACATAGGCAGAGGGAGAAGCAGGCTTCCTGCGGGAAGCCTGATGCAGGACTCAATCTCAGAACCCCGGGATCATGACTAAACCTAAGGCAGATGCTCAACCACTGAGCCATCCAGGTGTCCTGCAATACAGTATTATTAACTGAAGCCACCAATGCTGTACATCCCATCCCCACGGTTTCTTTTACAACTGGAATTTTGTACCATCTGACCCCCTTCACTCATTTCACCCATTCTCCAGCCTCTGCCTCTGTCAACAACCAATTGTTCTCAGTATGTTTGAGCTCAGTTTTGTTTTTGTTATTGTTTTAGATTCCACATTTGAGTGCAATCATATGGTATTTGTTTTTCTGTCCGACTTATTTCACTTAGCATGATGCCCTCAGGATCTATCCAACTTGCTGCAAATAACAAAATTTCATTCTTCTTTTATGGCTTAATCATATCTATTGTTCATACATACTACAGTCTCTTTATTCATTCAGGAACACTTTGTTTCCACATCTTGGCTATTGTAAATAATGCTTTAATGAACATGGGAGTGCAGATATATTTTTAAAATAGTGTTTAGGGGTGCCTGGGTGACTCTGGTTGAGTGTTTGCCTTTGGCTCAGGGTGTGATCCCGGGGTCCTGGGATGGAGTCCTGCATCAGGCTCCCTGCAGGGAGCCTGTTTCTCCCTCTGCCTGTGTCTCTGTGTCTCTCATGAATATATAAGCAAAATCTTTTTAAAAAATAGTGTTTACATAAATACCCAGAAGTGAAATACTGGATCATATGGTAGTTCTATTTTTAACCTTTTGAGGAAGCTCCATACTGTTTTCCATAGTGGCTGCACCAATTTACATTCCCACCAACTGTGCACAAGGATTCCCTTTTCTCCACATCCTTGCCAATGCTTGTCATTTCTTACCTTGTACTTTCTTTTTTTTTTTTTTAAGATTTTATTTATTTATTTATTCATGATAGAGAGATAGAGAGAGAGGCAGAGACACAGGCAGAGGGAGAAGCAGGCTCCATGCCAGGAGCCCAACGTGGGACTCAATCCCGGGACTCCAGGATCACCCCTGGGCCGAAGGCAGGCGCTTACCTGGCACTTTCAAAGTGCCTTTTTTGTCTATTCTCCAGATAATTACAAGATTAAAATATTATATCATAGACACATTGTAGTCTGATGAGAATGCCTAATTGTTACCGAGTATTCAATTGCCTTTGTACCTTCAACTTAACAAATATAAAAGATGTAGTAAGACAATGGCAAATCCTGCTTTAAGAGTTTCTGTGTACCTTCAGGGATCCCGGGGTGGCTTGGCAGTTCAGCGCCTGTCTCCGGTCCAGGGTGTGATCCTGGAGTCCTGGGATCGAGTCCCACATTGGGCTCCCTGCATGGAGCCTGCTTCTCCCTCTGCCTGTGTCTCTGCCTCTCTATGTCTATCATGAATAAAAAAATATTAAAAAAAATTTTCTGTGTACCTTCAGTTGAAGCATATACGTGCATATATACATATGCCTGTGAATACAAATCAGGTCACTAGTACATGGTAGAAAGAAATTTAAAACAAATAATATGATTTAGATTAGCTAGTAGAAAAGATAATTCTTCAAATTCTGGCCTACTAAAAGAATATATTGAGAGAGGCTGTGAGAAATTATTTGATTGGAGAATTAGGGATTTTTTTTTTTTTTAAGATTTTATTTATTTATTCATCAGAAACAGAGAGAGAGAGGCAGAGCCAGATGAGGGACTCCATCCCAGGTCTCCAGGATCACGGCCTGGGCTGAAGGGGGCGCTAAACCGCTGAGCCACCCAGGCAGCCCAAGAATCAGGGATTTCAAGTTTCCTACTTATGCTTGCCAATTACCTTACCTATCGACTTCCATCAGAAGGGGGAGAGAAAAGACTGACATCGTATAGATTGGCAATAGCATTAAAACTTCTTTGAAAATAATTCATTTTTCTAGCTGAATTGAAACCCTGGAGACCTAATAAAACAAGACATTCTTATCAGCATGGAAGTTTCCAATCCTGCTTGAAGTAAGGGCATGTGGCTACATATAAGGCAGTCATCATTATAGGTTTATTAATAATTTCTCTAGCTTTTGCCACAATCAACTGAGGTGGCCAGTGCAATTGCACACAGAATATAGAGAATTATAACTAAGTCCAAGCAAGAGAAAACCCAAATTTAAATAGGTTAGGACCAGGGAACAAATTAGAATGCAAATATGTAGGTCACAGGTTCCTATGGAGGCTCTAAAGCTGAGATAAAGTTTGACTCAGAGCTTCCTGATGGCCACAGTGAAAAGGGAAACACATCTAGTTACATAATCTATTTGTTTGTAAGGAAGACATATTCAATTATTCAAGGGTAGCCACGCATTTCATGTCACTTGGCTCTGAAAGATAATTCTCTCACAGAATTTTCCATGGGCAACATAAAATGACCAAATGCACAAGCGCTGCAGTAAATGCATTAGTGGGCTTTGTGGAGGAGTCACTTTCTCCTCCTATGTATGCTGAAGACACAATATTCAAAAGACAAGTCAGTAAAACACTCCTGAAAGGGGGTGAGAGGGTTTCCGTGTGTATGAGCTTAGGATAATATGATCAGGTACGTAGTTTTCTGAGGGACCGGCGAACACTCCGTCATTGAGTAATGGCGAATTCATATTGTTTAGAATTCAGTAATCCAATTAGCAGATGGCAGGTTGTTGACAACCTCCTGTGAAGAATGAGTCATCCCATGGAGATTCTCACTTAGATAGAAACATATCTCTCTATGTGGTGGTGAACAGAGGGAGAACCTGGAGGGAATCCAGGATTTTCCTTTAAAAATAGCTCTTCAAAAATAAGAAAAATAGGGGTGCCTATGTGGCTCAGTCAGTTGAGCATTCAACTCTTGATTTCAGCTCAGATCATGATTTCAGGGTTGTTAGATTGAGCTCCCTGTTGGGCTCCGTGCTCAGTGTGGAGTCTACTTGTCCCTCTCCCTCTGCTCCTCCCTTGCTCTAATAAATAAAATTTTAAAATAAGAAAAATTAATAAGTGTTCAAGTCCATAAAGTTCTATCTGATAGAACAGATGGTCTGTGAACTCACATACAAACCTGGTTTGTGTGTGTGTGTGTGTGTTTTCTTCATTTTTACAAAGTCAACTAGGTATCTAACACATTAGTTACCAATACTTAGAGAGCAATAGATTTCAAATCTGGCAACCCTGATAGTGGTCCCACCACTTGGCAACAATCTGCTGGGTTGAGGGTAGAGCATTTAGGTATGTGAGTGCCCTGTTTGAAAATGAAGATTTGGACTGAAAAAATTTCAAAGAAATGATCAGTTGTTCACTTTGGATATAGGAAAATCTGTATAATGTTCCCATGAAATGTATGGCTTTTAGCAAAGTGGCCAGCAGGTCTACCTGAAAGAATAACTTGCAGCATATATCTTTAAATAAAGAAATGAATCTGGTATTTTATCGGATCTAAGCCAATTAAACTTGAGAACATGTACCAAAATAATTATTTTGATTTTAGAACAAGTGATCAATATCCATTCTTTCAGTCAATGGTAAATCACAAAATCAACTGTATATGAGAACTTCATTATAATAAAATATCAGCATTAAGGAAGATAATTGACTTTTTATCTTTAAAGCAAGGTAGTGTATGTCAAAATAATCCAAAAGTGGTTTTCAAATTATTTAGAAATAGTTTAAAAACAAGGAGGTCCACAACATGCATGCTACTTGAAATACCTTATGATCTGTTTGAACACAAATTCTATTGATCTGGACCTCCAAGAAATGCAGAAGTCCTGGTTTTCTAAGAACTAGAACTCTATACTGAACACGTGGAATTCAACTTGAATTAGTTCTTGTTCACAGAATAAAGCCTGAGAAATCATTTAAAGCGGCAAACATTGCTTTATTTGCATTTTCTAATTATAAATGTACACTATCAAAAATTTAGAAAATAAAGAATTTAGAAAAAAAAGAATTTAGATTATTTTTTCCCCAACTTTTTATTTTGAAAAATTTCAAACCAACAGAATACAGATACACAGACCAACAGTCCTCCCAGTTACTAATTAATGCTGAGCCACAATTTACTCGGAGCTTCTTGGCAAAGTGAAAGGAGAAAACAGTTATATAATTCACATGGCCTATAAGGAGAAAACATATCAGTTACTCAAGGGTAGCGAGTGTATTGTGACATTTGGCCTGAGAAAAAAATTCTCTTGTGTTCACTTAATAAGGAATACAAAGCATATCATACACAACAACCTACAGTTACTGCATCGATGAGTTCTGGAAACTATGTCATCTAGTATCCCTCAATGTTAGCAGAGGGTATGAAAGTAGCAGCCTGGAGGGAAAAGCATAGACTCTAGTCTCTCACTGCCTAGGGTTGAATCCTGGCCCCATCAATTATTGTGTGACCCTGAGTAAATTATTTAATCTTTCTGTGCCTTACCTTCCTGATTTATAAAGTATTGTGATTAAAACCACATACCTCGAAGAGCTGTTATGAGACCTAAACGAGTTAATGCCTAGTATCTACCTAAATCAAGACCTGGCATATAGTAAGCATCATTATTATAATAAATGCTAAAGAAAAAGTGTGCACATGATGTGGTAGTATAGAGGAAGGGCACTTAAAGCAAGGGCTGAGGAAAGATGGATGCCTGTGCTGGGTCCAAATCTAAGTCTACTACTTAATTGCTGTTAGTATGACCTTGACCAGATTACTTCAACTTTGTTTTCTCGCCCGCTATAATAGAGATATAATGTCAGCTGTTGCTACAGTAAGCGTATGTCTACAAAATTAAATGAGATACTGAGGAGTAGATAAGCAGATGTAATAGAACATGGTATGTATAATAAATAGATGTTTCTTCTTGGATCTGGTGGAAAAGTCAATGAATTCCTCTAGCATTCAACTTTTACACAGGTCCATTTTTTCCCAATTAAACAGTGTAATTTGTTTAGAACTGGTTGTACATAATCTTTCAGATCACAAAACTACTTAGGAGGAATGTTTAATGATTGACATTGGCTTAGCACAACCCTGTTTTTTTAAATAACCGCTGAAAATGTTGTGGTACGGTTATATCCATTTCTGAGGCATACTGTGCCTGAGAGAGTAGGTAAATACCTTGATTTCCATTAGACAAAACTGCCGCCTTATCTGTATCGCTTTATACATCCCTCATTTCATTTCATACAGGTTTCTACTATAGCATGTGGAATACTGTGTTACAGATAATAGTTCAATTTGTACCTTGCTTTGTTTGAAAAAGAACTATGGTGATTAGTTACATACTTACTTATGTGTTTACCTCCCTTCCAAAATCTGTGAGCTTCTCAGATAACTATGTCAGAGCCATAGTGTCTACACAGAAGCTGGCATATCAATGTTTGGTGAAGTAATCTGAGTAGGATTTGAAGTGTGCTGTTATAAGCAAATGAGTTTAATATAAAGTTGGGGGGATTACCCAGGAATTTATGTGAAAATCAGAGACAGCCTGATCTCTCTTTGGGTGGATGAGAAAACCAAAGCATGGAATAGTTAAGTGATTTATTCAAGGTTATATAGCTAGTTTGTTGCCAGAACCCAGACTAGAGTTTTAAAATTCCACTTGAAAACCACTGCAGGGTCCAATCCACTATATTGACCTGCCTTTCAGACCCTAGTGATTCGATGTCTATATCTACTACCCCACTAAAGCCATTATTATTGGTCACCAATCATTTTTGTGTTGCTAAATCTAATCAGTGCTTTTCAGCTCTCGATATACTTGAGCTATTTGTGATCTCTGACTCTGCTGACCTATCTCCATCTTGCAATTCTTTCCAATTTTGGCTTTTGAGGTATTATGCTCATCTAGTTCCTTTACCTCTCTGGCCATCATTCCTCAGGCTTTGTAGGCTTCTGTTCATCTGCCACTCCCTTTTACAGTTAGTTTTACTCTCTCCTTGGTGTTCTTTATTGCTTCTTCTATATTTTCTCCCTGATTGATCTCATCCATGCCTAGGACTTAAATCACCAATTAAAAGTTAATGTCCTCTAAATCTATTTTGTTTTGACTCGAGTTCTCTCCTCATTCATAGTGTAATTCAATTTCTTATTGGACATTTCCCTCTGGATGTGCAGGTTCCCTCCATCAAGTCACAGTCACAATGTCTCTGAGGGAGCCTATGAAACTGCACCCTTCTTTTTCACATAAAGGATAATGTAGCAGAAGACCAAATATCATCTTTACTACTGATTGTATTAGTTTCCTATTGCTGTTGTAACAAATACCACAAACTTAGTAAACAGCAGAAATTTATTACCTTAGTCTGAAGATTAGAAATCCTAAAACCAAGGTACTGGCAGAGCTGCATTTTCTCTGGGGAGTTTAAGGGGGAATCCATTTCCTTGCCTTTTCCAGTTTCTAGAGCAGTCTGCATTCCTTGGCTTCATCTTCAATGCCAGCAGTACATATTCTTCAAATCTCTCTTTTTCTCTTACCTATGTTTCCATCTTATCTTTCTCCCTGATTCCTATCTTCCTACCTCCAAGCCCAGACAGATAACCTAAAATGATCTCTCCATCTCAAGATCCTCGACTTAATTACAACTGCAAAGTCCCTTTTGCCATGTTAAGGGAGGGAACATATTCACAGATTCATTCACATGAACATCATTGGGGGACCATTGTTCTGTACAAGACAACTGACGAAGTTGGTATTGGATATTACCTGAAGGCAGAGAGCCTCCTAATGCCAAATTCTGAAATTAAACAGGTTTACTAACTTTGTAGCCTGGGACCAGGCACCCTCAACCCCACTCAGGTCCTGCTCCTGGAGGAGCAGAGAACACACCGAGGCAATTCTTTGAAGACAATTTTCTTTTAAAAGAAAAGAATGGGGGATCCCTGGGTGGCGCAGCGGTTTGGCGCCTGCCTTTGGCCCAGGGAGCGATCCTGGAGACCCGGGATCGAATCCCACATCGGGCTCCTGGTGCATGGAGCCTGCTTCTCCCTCTGCCTGTGTCTCTGCCTCTCTCTCTCTCTCTCTGTGACTATCATAAATAATAAAAAAAAAAATAATTAAAAAAAAAGAAAAGAAAAGAATGGGGTGGGCAATACTATGTCCAGTTTCTCCTTTTAGATTCACCAATCAGGAAGTCACTCCTTCAGGGAGGAGTGAGCTGGGGCAGGTGCCACGAGAGGGCATATTATATCAATGGATATCACTTCAAATGGAAGAGTATCATGAGTGGAGACTAAGCGTTCCCACAATAGGCATATCCGTATTTGAACTCATCACCAAGTAACTCATCCCACAAATCTCATCATCCTCCACCACGGTCACCACTACCACCTGGTAACTCAGCACAGAAACCGTGGATAACCCAGACTCATCTTCCTTCCCATCTTCCTAAATGGTTCTACCATCTACTCCAGCACCCATACTAAAAACGTACGCCCCCACTCAGCGCTGGCCACCCTAACAGCACTCACACGCCTTCTTTCTCCTACATCTCCATAGCCAAAATCTCTGTTTTTTTTTTCTTATAAAGACTTTATTTACTTATTCTTGAGAGAGAGGCAGAGAGAGAAGCAGGCTCTATGCAGGGAGCCCGACGTGGGCCTCGATCCCGAGTCCCAGGATCACGCCCTGGCTAAACCGCTGCGCCACCCAGGCTGCCCCGCCCACACCTTAGTTAGGGCCCTTATCACTTGACTGGAGTAGAGCAGTGGCCTCAATACTGGCCTCCCGCTCTTAAGTCTTACTCTTCTGTCCATGTTCACTCCCATATCTTTGTTTATGAAACAGCCTTTGCCTGGAATTACGCCCTTTAGAGTTAGTCTCCAGCCCCCCACAGCCTGGTACCCCAGTTTGCCCAAGCGTCAAGCAAAACTTGAGTAATCAACGTCAGCCAGGATCGGACTTGAATCTAGGTTTCTCTGACTCCAAAGTCCCTGCTCTCACCTGCTCTTGCTCGACTGCCTTCTCCTACAATAAAAATTAATTTTAAGAAAAAAAAATCACTTAGAGCCTAATGGGCTTTATACTTCCCAAAGCGCCTCCGCAAACATTCTTTCCTCTTAGCCTCACAATCCTCCAACGTAGGCAGGATGGGTCCTGCCGCCCCGGTTACAAAATGAGGACCCCGGGGAATTCGAGGCTCGGCTCATCCCCCCCCCGCCCCCCGCTGCCGGGCTGAGGAGTCACTGAGCAGTTCCCCACGTTAACCACGCCCGCAGCCCCCTCTGGTCCCGCTCCCCGCGGGACCTCCCCGCGGGACCTCCCCGCGGGACCTCCCCGCGGGACCTCCCCGCACTTCACAGAAGCGGCCGACGGGATCCGCGCCAGTCCGGACGAGGCCGCTGCTCCTTCCACCGCAGGCTCCCTGAACCTCGCGACAGGGACCGTCCCGTCCGCAGTGACGAGTCGGTGACGCAATACGGTGACGTACGGTGACGTGACTTACCGGAGCCAGGTGCCGGCAGGGCAGCCACACCCTGGGGCCCCCAGCTCCGGAGGGCCACGGGTCGGGCGGGTGGGGAAACGCCGCGAAACCAGCCTGGGGAGACACCTCCCGCCCCGAACCGTCAGACCCCGCCCGCCGCCGCCGCCGCCGCCGCCCGGTTGCTAAGTGACGCCAGCGCGCAGAGGCGCGTGCGCGGCCACGGCGCTGTGCGTGAGGGCGGACGCGCGCCGCGGCGGCGGCGGCGAGGACGGCGGCGGCGGCGGCGGCCGAGGGGGCGGTGGCTACGAGGGGCGTGCGGAGCCGGCGGAAGAGGCTTCTGTGCGGGCTGCTAGGTCGCCGAGGAACCTCGTTGGGGTGAGTGGCCGGCGCCTCGCAGCGGAGCTGGGGCCTGGCCGCCCCCGCCGGCGGGCCCGGGGCGGTCCCCGCGCGCGCCGCCCCACGCCCCTCTGCCGCTTTTTCCGGGGGCGGGGGAGGGTCAGTTCCTGGGCACGGGCGCTCGGGGAAGCGGCGGCGAGGGGCCGGGCGACGGCGTGTGGTCCCGGAAGGTGTGGTGGGAAGTAGGTGTCTGGGGGCGTCGGACCGAGGAGCCGCAGTCTGGAGAAGCCCAGGCTCTCCCGGAGCCGCCTGGCAGCCTGCCTGAGACCCGGTGGACCGAGCCCGAGGGGAGGCGGGGCGCGGGCGCGGGGCGCGGGGCGCGCGGTGGGGGTGCGGAAAGTTTGGCGCTGCGGGGCCCGGCCTCGCCCCTGCCCTGGCTGGGATGCGAGGGGGAGCCGGTTGTTCCGGAGAGAGTTGTGAATCCGTGCGGGCGAGCGGCGTCAGACACACCCACGGCCCGGGGAAGGCGATCTGTCAGTGCTGCTAGGGGGCGGCCAACCTGTTGCCCGGACTTTCCGACTTCACGTGTCTGTGCACGTGCCTGATGCCCGCGGACAGCTCTGCCCCGCGCATCCCGTCACGCTGCTGCTACGGGTTTTGAGGCCGGGGGCGGATATCCATCCTCGTAGACTGCAGTCAGCTGTTTTTTATTTCCCCGAAGTCTCTTGTGTTTCTGTCGTTATGAGGACCGAGGAAGGATGGAGGCGCTGCCTTTTTTGTTTTGTTTTGTTTCTAATTTCCTTTAAAAGGAGTACACACTTGCTAGTTACCGGGCGGAAAAATGCATATTCTCTTCCACGTGCGGGCTGGAGCATGGTGGTGGGCGGACAGGCCCGGGGGTAAGGTGCAGCAGGTCGTCAGCCCAGTGGTCCCAGTGCGCCCGCTCCCCTCGTGAGTCAATGTGTGGTGGTTGTCGTTACCTTTCTTGGGAGAAAAGAGTATTGGAGGCGGGGGAAAAGTGGGTATTTCCTGACTTTTGATGAAGACAAAGCGTGGAACTGGCACAGAGACTGTACTGAAATTCAGTCGTATAATCTGTGCAGGAGAATTGAAGAGAGTAACTTGTAAGTTTTCATTCAGCTCTAAAATATTGTGGGCCAGTTTCCTAAGTAAGGATCCGTACAGTGTGCTGCCTGAGGTGCTTGCATCTTGGGACCAATAATAACCTTGCTCTGTAGCACTAAGAGTAATGGAAATTCAGTGTCTCCTGCTCTCCAGACTGCACCAGCTTTTAGGACAGGTATCATGTCTTTTTTACTCATGGCCATATCTTAAGCATCTACAAGAGCCTTTGCCACAGAGTACGCAGGTTATAGGTATTTGTTACACATTGCACTATGAGTGTTTATTGATGTAGAGCAAGCGTTTAACTTCGTCCATCTAGTAGTTAATACATGTGCCCCTGTGCGTATATATAGTCACGTTACATGTGGGAGAAGGGTTATGGGTACAAATGACATAGAAGAGCTGGCTTTTTTTTTTTTTTTTTTAAGAGAAATCTGGCTAGGAAAACAAAGCATATGTATGTCAAATCATTATGAAACCAAATGAGGCAGTATGTAAACAAGTGCTATGTGAGGTGCTGTACTTTAAGTGCAGCGGAAATTTAGAAAAACCAAGACCTGTGGTGGGCTGAGGTAGTGAACTCTTTGGAAGAGTTAACAAAATTTGAATTAGAAAAGAGATAAATCATATGTTGAGAAAATAGTGTGAATCTGCTGGATGAGGGCTATATTGAGGAGACCTTCGTGTCATGTCTGGTGAGTGGAGTAGAAGATCTCTGATAGGGAGATATTGGAGAGAGAAGGTTTAGCAGGCTGGAGAGGGAATGTCTGAAGACTAAGGCAGGCGGGGATGCCTGGGTGGCTCAGCGGTTGGGCGTGTCTTTGGCTCAGGCTGTGATCCCACGGTTCTGGGATCGAGTCCCATATCGGACTCCCTGCAAGGAGCCTGCTTCTCCCTCTGCCTTTGTCTCTTTGTGTGTGTGTATTTCATAAATAAATAAATAAAATCTTAAAAAAAACCCAAAAAACAAAAAACTAAGGCAAGCTTATCAGCATCACACTGATAGCAGGATAGGGCCTGCTTGCTGGGTGGGATGGGAGTTGTGTTAAAGTAGAGTCCTAGACAAAAATAAGTGTTATCCTTGCTTAAAATTAAGAGATATTATGGTTGAACCAGGATCAGGTTGTTGTATACTTCTGAATTCAGTTACTGATTTGAATAAATGCCTCACAGTTTATTCAAATCACTAATGTGAGTGTGTCTTATGTAGTCGGCAGTGCATGTCCCCATTTCTAAAATCTAACTGTCATGCTTGGGCCTTTCCATTGGAAATCTGAAATGATGTACCCAAAGCAATTATCCAGCCACTCTCAGTAACACAGTTTTGCTTGGGATTATCTCTTATAGTGGTCTGTGAGGATTGTAGTTACTGCTGATCCTGTAAAATACACAAATAATGTTTGCTAGGAAAGGAGTCTATTTGAAGAAAGACACTAAAAAATATTGACAGAAAGATTTGAGAAAATTAAAGATATTGCTGCTGAATATTGAACCTTTGATCTTTATAATATCTTTTGTTGTTAATGTGGAAGTTCTTTGGAGTGGTGAATAAACCTGAAGTTGGATTGCTGACCTACCATGTGTAAAGTTGCAGCACCATATGTTGCATTATTTAACAACTCAGCAAATATTTATTGGGTGCTGGCTATGGCTAGAAACTGTGGTCAGTGCTGGGAAGACAAAGAATAAGACACCTCTTGAGATACTAAGTGTTCATTAGACTACGGAACCCCTAACTGTCGTATAAGAGTTAATCACTTTGGAATAAGTAAAATGCTAAGGGCATTGATCACTTTGGCTGGGGAAAATTTGATAGAATCAGGGAAAGCTTTCACAAGAAGAGGATAGAACTTAACCCTGGAGGTTGCGTAGAATTTTGCACATGTAAAAGGGAAAATGAACATTCCAAGCAGAGGGGAGAACATAAGCAAAGTTGTCAAAGATTAAAACTAATAGGGTTTTTGGAAAACCTTGAGTTGTTTCTTGATGAGACAGGAAAGGAATGTTTGGAGCCAAATTACATTGGGGTCTTTCATTCCATTCTAAAAAGCTTAGACTTACCCCCCGCCCTGCCAATGCCCCTCTCATGTTGGCGATGGAGAGCCTTAGAAGGTGGACTCATCAGACCAGAAAGTTAACTGACAGGTCCTGTGCAGAATTGCATGAGAGTGAAGAGGCAGGGAAACCAGTTAGGATGTAGATGAGAGCTGCTGGGAGCTTGAAGAGGGAAGGTGGGAGTGGATGGATTGTAGAGCTATTTTAGATGTTAAAATCTCTAAATGTTATGACCAGCTAGAGGTGAGAGAGTGAGAAGTCAAAGATGTGTCTGGCTTGAGTAACTGATGATTATGATGACATTAAATTAATGGAGGAGGAACAGATATGCAGGGGAGAGAAGAAATGATGTTAATGTTAATTATCGGGTCCCTGTGTAGTGTTTAGAGAGAGCCACTAGGTGATTGGAAATTCTACTCCAGAGTTGATGAGACAGTTTAGGAATAACTGTGACAGTCTTCAAGGATATGTTTCCATAGTACTATTCTAGAAGTGGACTTTGGGGTCAGGAAAACTGGAGGTCAGATCTGTTTAACTTATTGGTTGAGTTGGGCAACCTTGGGCAAGTTATTTAATATCTCTAAGCCTAAATTTCCTTTGAAAAGTGGGGTTAGTAATACCTTAAAGAATCGTTGTGGAGATTAATATGTGCATGATGATTAGCATAGTGCCTAGCTTATAAATACTTAATGATAACTGCTGCTATTAGTAGTGGTAGTTATAGTTAGCATTGTAGAGGTAGTAGAAGAATATATAACTACCCAGAAAGATGGAGAATGAGAACTAGAAAGGACAAGGAATGGAACTTTTGGACATTAACGCTTGGATCAAACTTTGAATGGTTCTCAAACTTAAGCATGCATCACAAATACCTGAGGCCTTGATAAAACACAGATTGCTGGGCCCCAACAGTCTGAGTGGGGTCAGGAATTTGCATTTTGAAGAAGGTCTCTGGTGATGCTGATGCTTGTGTTCCCAAGGCCACACTTTGAGAACTACTGACTTGGAGATTGGTTGAAAGAAGAGAAATCAGCATAGAGACTAACAGAGAGATTGGGCAGCTGGAAAACCAGGAGAGAGTTCAGAGAAGGTTAGGGAGGTAGCAGCCTGAAGACTTTAGATCCACCAGTGTGCTTCCAGTTCTGTAGATCTCATCCCATTCTTATTTCTGTCTTCTCCAGAATGTGGCACAATGCTTGGCACATAGCATTGCTTGAATGAACCTTGGAAGCCCCTTAATACTGTCCTTGTGCATGATTGCACATACTTTACATGCAGATTTCATTCATCCTCTTATATCTCTGCTGAGTCATAGAGAAGTTACTGTTTCTGGTTTTACACATAGACACAGACGCATGTGCTCGTGCGCGTGCTCAGTAACTACAGAAAATTTCTTCCAAATGATGCATTAGCTGGGTTCTGTGACTTTGTGTTGGATGTCCTAACTCCTCCCTTTATTTTTAATGTCAGAGTCCAGTTTGCAAAATATTTGTCCATAACAGATGTCAAGATTACAGTCTATGTCTTGTATTAGGCACTTTGCAGGTTTATTAGGTATAGGTATACTCCCTGTACCTTGGAAGTTTATAATAAGATGGGCAAAGGAAAGGAGTAGAAGGTGATAACGATTACAAAAATGTTGATTGAGGGGTACCTGAATATAAAGACTTAGTCCTTGTTTGCTGATATACCTTGGATCTTATGTGTCTCATATACTGAGGACTTTTGTCTGCAGAACAAATATTAGTTCTAATCTCTGACAGGAATTTGTAAGAGAGTTCCACTGTGTAAGAAAATCAAACAGTAGTTGCTTGTATAAGATACAAGCATGTTATAAAGAGATTTCAGGAGGTAAGTTGTAGTTTCATGACTCACTAGTTAGCTACTCACCATGCTTCCTGGTCTCTTGTTTTCTCTCAGTTATTCTGTTAACATTTGTTAAGTATCTACCATGTGCCAGAAACTGTATAAAGTGCTGGCTGTAGAGAAATAATTGCTCTGGGTATCTAGCACTGGCATTAGTTGGGGGTATAATGTGTGTGAATGAGTGTGTACACACATTGTCAGGGGAAGATCTGATACTTGCATTTTATAATTTTAAGAATATATTGATATGAGCAGACATCAAGGACTTGAAGTTAAATTCATCCAGCCTTATGTATGCAAGGAGCCATGAAAAAATATAGAAATAAAAGGTTTTGAATATATATTTCTTTTATTAGAAAGAAGAGCACAAGCAGGAGGGCCAGAGGTGGGGCGGGGGAGAGATCTCAAGCAGACTCCATGCTGAGTGCAGAACCTAACATGGGGCTTGATCTCAGGACCGTGAGATCGTGACCTGAGCCAAAACCAAGAATGGGGTGCCTAACAGACTATGTCACCCAGGCACCCCAATAAATACAAAGTTTTAAGCAAAGAATGTATACTTCAGTAGAGGAGGAAAAATGTATTTATAATACTATTACATAGAATATGATAAGTACTATATAAATATTGGTCACAGACTAGAGTCTCCAATGCTTATTGAGTACCTGAGTTTTCAACTGTGATTTCAATTCATACGTTATTTACTAGGTGTTCCAGAAATTATAATATCATAAATCCAAATTAATATCCTGGAATGCCTCTTGCATCTTTATATGATACCAGAAAATATCTGGTAGTCTGTGTCTTTGTTTCTTGGTTTGGGAAATATTCTTCTAGTACATGAAAGCAGAAAGGTTATTAACAACTGGCTATTGTTTGTCAAGTCACTGCATTATTCTAGGGCTCTTTTCTATATGTCGTTTAATCCTTATAATAACAGGTTTGTACATTGGGTATTGTCTCTACTTTACTAATAAGGCGATTGAGATTCAGAATGGGGAGAACAGTTTGCCTGCCATTTGTGGCCAGGGAGTTGAGGCTTGGACTCCAGAGTCATTATTGCTCTTCATGTCAACTACTGGCATCGGCGTGGGGCCTAGCACGCAAATATCCAGATGGAGGAATCCAATCTTGTTTTTGCTGATTTGGGAAAAGTTATTGGAGGAAGTTAGAATTTTAATAACTGCCTGAACAATTGAAGACAATTTGATAATATTTTTGGGATAGAGGGGAAAAGGAGGTGGACTTTTAAAAAGCCTCAGTGCTAATTCTTCTGTGATGACATGGCTATATTTGACCCCACATTTTTTTAGTTCTGACAAGAGATTTTACGTAAACATCAGATTTCCCACTTTTCTATATATAGGTACAAGTCTTCAAGAGGAGGAACTAACTGTACTTTTCCAAGCTAATGACATTTAAAATAAATTCAGAACTCCTTTTTTTTTTTTTATCACTTAGTGAAAAATATCTTGCTCTTCACCCTAAACAGTAAGGTGTTCTCTCCACACCACTCATTCCTTCTATCCCTCCACATGTTTATTTTTTAATCTGTTTACAAGTTAAATAGTTGTATATTCTATTTGATTTATCCCTTTTGGGTCCTATTTTATATATTCCTGAAATAACAACTGTAAGCATCTTTGTAAAGCAGAGTCAGTTCTGGCTAATTTCACAATTAATACCTTTATAAAATTATAATTATACCGATAGATATCAAATGCCGTATTACCTGTTGTTATATAACAAATTACCCCCTCCAAATTAGCAGCTTAAAACAACACTTTTTTTAAGAGAGAGGAAGTGGGGAGGGGTGGGGCAGAGAGGGAGAGAAAATCTTAAGCAGGTTCTACATCCAGCTCAGAGCCTGACAGGGATCTCTACAACCCTGAGATCATGCCCTGAACTGAAAATCAGAAGTCAGAAGCCCAATTGACTGAACCACCCAGGCGCCCCAGACATTTATCTAATGATTTCATTTCCAATGAAATGAATTCTAATGGTTTAGGAATTCATTTGCAGCTTTGCTGGGTGATTCTGGCCCAAAGTCTCTGATGAATTGCTCTACACCTGTTGACCAGCACTGCCATAGTCATCCAAAGGCTTGATTAGGACTGGAGGGTCTGCTTCCTAGATGGCTACTTCACATGACTGTTAGCACAAGTCCTTAGGTCTTTAATAAAAGAGGTCTTTAATAAAAGAAGTCTTTAATAAAAAGGGGCTGTTTGAGTGTATGTCAGCTGATTTCACCCAGAGCAAGGGATGCAGGAGTGAGGAAGGAGGATACCACATGACTTATATGGTCTGTCTTGAAAACATACACTGCCACTTCTGCTCTATCCCATTTGTTATAAGCAGGTCACTAAGGCCAGCTCGCACTCTAAGAAAGACAAGTAGCCTCTACTTTTTTTGGGGGGGGGGATGGGTCAAAGAATTTGTAGACATATTTTAAAACACCATAAATCCTTTGTCATATGAAGCTGTATCGTCAGCTGAAATTATATCTATTTTTCAAAAAGATTTTACTTATTAGAGAGTGTGCATGCAAGAGCGAGGGGAGCGTCTGGGGAGAGGGAGAAACAGACTCTCCACTGAGCAGGAAGCCCGATTCAGGCCTCAATCCCAGGACCCCAAGATCATGGCCTGAGCTGAAGGCAGAGGCTTAATGGACTGAGCCACCCAGGCACCCCTGATTGTCTCTATTGTCATATGTGTAGTAATGTAGTAGTTTTTTTGACTTGTGTATTCACAGTATTTTCTGGAAATGTTCAGAAGGTGGTGGTTTTTTAAATCTAAAGCAGGTTTTCACATATTACAGATTTGTTGGTGATATCATGAGGTTTTGCATCTATTTCATTAGCTGCAGTTCCAATACCACTGGAATACTTTGATTTTTATCCTATTTTATTAACTTGTATCATTTCATTTACACTATTTAATGGTTTTTATGATTAATCATAAAGGTTTTTTAATATTAAGATTTTATTTATTTACTCATGAGAGGCACACAGAGAGAGGCAGAGACATAGGCAGAGAGAGAAACAGGCTCCCTGTGGGGAGCTGGAGGCAGGACTTGATCCCAGACCCCGGGATCACAACCTGAACCAAAGGCTGAGACTCAACCATTGAGCCATCCAGGCATCCTTCCAGGATTAATCTTAAATAGAACCAAACATTTCAAGACAAATTAATTTACTTTCTAACCTTTTTTTTTTTAAAGATTTTATTTATTCATGAGAGACACACACACACACAGAGAGAGAGAGAGAGAGAGAGAGAGGGGCAGAGATACAGGCAGAGGGAGAAGCAGGCCCCATGCAGGGAGCCTGACTCGATCCCGGGTCTCCAGGTTCACGCCCTGAGCTGAAGGTGACGCTAAACTGCTAAGCCACCCAGGGATCCCCACTTTCTAAACGTTTAGAAGAAAAGTCCTTGCTTAATCCATGTTTGAAGGCACTCATTTCAGCTTCTACAGAGCACAGTGACTTTGGGTTTCATGGTTTGGATGAGGCTAACTTTGTTCACGTCCTTTGGGTACTTGAGAAATTCTTCTTGAGTGAGATCCTTAATTAGCTCCATTGGATTCCAAATCTTGTTCTTTAGAAAATATATGTAGGATATAATTGGTTTAGTCGGAGAACCTTTTTTGGAACATCACAGTTAGGTACATATTTTGGCACTTTATTTCTTTAGTTTTTTTTTTCAATTTTTAAAAAAGGTTCTTATTTATTTTGAAGAGAGAGAGGAAGCGAGCATGAGCAGGGGAAGGGGCAGGCGAAGAGGGAAAGAGAAAATGTCAAGCAGACTCTGTGCTGAGTATGGAGCCCGACATGGGCTCTATCTTACGACCCTGAGATCATGACCTAAGCTGAAACCAAGAGGTGGACACTTAACCAACTGAGCCATCCAGGCGTCTCTATTTCTTTAGATGTTAAATAGATTTAGACTTCACTGTCCCTACCCCCAGCAGGTATCCATTACCTTACTTTTTTCTTTTTTTTTTTTTGACCTAATTTTACACAGACAGAAAAGAATTCTACATTCCTCCAAATGTTAACATTTTACCACATTTGTTTTATCCTTTCTCTTTCTCTCTCTCTCACACACACACACACACACACACACATTGTTCAAGAGTAAGCTACAGAGCATTATTTACAATAGCTAAACTGTGGAGGTAGCCTAAGTGTCCCATCAATAGTTGAATGGATAAATTATATAATAGAATATTATTCAGCCATAAAAAGAATGAAAATTTGCCATTTGTGCCAACATCTATGGATATAGAGGATATAGATGAAATAAGTCAATTAGAGCAAGACATATACCATGTGATTTCACTCACATACGGAATTTAAGAAACAAACAAACAAACAAAAAACCCCAAATGAACAAAGAAGAAAAGACAATAAATGAACTCTTCACTATAGAGAACAAACTGATGGTTCCCCAGGGGGGAAGTGGGTAGGGTAGGGTGGGTGGAAAGATGAAGAGGATTAAGATCACTCTTACCTTAATGAGCGCTGAAGAAATGTATGGAACTGTTGAATCATTAACTTGTACACCTGGAACTACTAGAACTGTATGTTACGTACCCTTGAATTGAAATCAATAATAAAAAGAGTAAGTGGCAGATACAATACCCTTTTACCCCAATCCTTCTGTGTGCATTTCCTTAGAAGAAAAAAGAATATTCTTATACTAACTACATTCTAATCATCAGGAAATTAGTATTAATGTAGTATTGTTATTGTCCCGATTGGCTTATGAGTGAATGCCTTTCATAGCAACAACAAAAACCACTCACACACTACCTTCAGTTGTTTTCCTTTGGTCTCCTTTAGTCCGGAACAGTTCCTCAATAGTTGTCTTTGTGACACTGGCATTTTTGAGGAGTATAGGCCAGTTTTGTTTTGTTTTGTTTTAATATTTGTGCTGCCGAAGGGAGCACTTGTTTTGCTTTAAAACAGTGTCCCTCATTCGAGGTTTATCTGGTGTGCCTTCATGATTCAGTCCACGTTAATCCATTTTTGGCAAGGCTACCACCATGTGTTTCTCGGTGCGTCACCTCAGGAAGGCCAGTGATGCCGCTGTTACTGCTGATGTTACCTTCCGATCATTTTAGTTAATAAGGAGTCTGCCTGGTTTCTCCACTGTAAAGTTACTATTTTTTCCTTTGTAACTGATAAGTGTTTTCTAGAGAAATTCTTTGAGACTATGAATATCCTGTTACTTTTAGACATTTACCTACTAGTTTTAGCATCCATTGTTGATTCTTTCCTGAATCAATTTTGCCAAATGAATATTTCCTAATTCCATTATTCCTCCTACATTTATTAGTTGAATTCTCCCCGTTAGTTAATATCACTATGAACTCACAGATTCTTGTGTTATTCAGTGGGTTATGGTTATTATTTATCTTTAACTTTCTGTAAGTGTAGTTAGCATACAGTGCTGTGTTAGTTTCAGGTGTACAATATAGTGATGCAGCAGTTCCATACATAACCCAGTGTTCCTTACAATGCACTCCTTAATCCGTATCACCTGTTTCACCCAGCCTCTCTGGTAACCATTGATTTGTTCTCGATAATTAAGAGTCTATTTCTTGGCTTCTCTCTTTCTCACTCAAATTGCTGCGTATTCACCCAGTGGGAACTTTTTCAAGCTGGTTTCTGTCTTTGTGATATGTCCCCAATATTCTTTGAGCACGTCTTTATTTTCTGGTACAACAAGATAGTCCTATTTTCCTTGCCCCTCCTTTGGATTCAGTTCTAGATTCTCTTAGCAAACAGAGGTGTGTGTGTGTGTGTGTGTGTGTGTGTGTGTATGTGTTTCTGCACACACACCTCTATATCTAGTTTTGTGTATCTCTGTGTGTGTGTGTTTGTGCCCACACACCTCTATATCTAGTTTTGTGTGTCTCTATTAAACCCATGAGCTTACACTGACACTTCCAGTTTCAGTCCTACAACACAGGGTTTTTTCTGTCATTATTCTTTTCATATTTGTAACTCCCTTCGCCTACAGTGAGAACCTGGTTCCCCCCTTTGACCTTATATTTATTTATTTGTACACTTAATATACCTAGAAAGTAGGTTCAAAATAGCTAGCCTGTGCCTCTGTGAAAATGAAAGCCATTAACAAGAATTCAGTATTTAACTTTTAACCTTTAGCCTGAAGGCATACAGTACAGCCACTTTGTTCAAAAGTTACATAGTTATGTATCCCCTTCAGTGTGATTATGTTATTTATTTGAAATAGTTTGGTTCATATAATTCTCTGTATTTCATGTCACCCTATTATCTCCCCATTTTTAATTTTATTTACTGTCCTTTTTTGAGCCTGTGAAACAATAACATGGTTGCAGAAGTCAAGAAGGCATTCTCAGAAGTGTCATTCCCATTTCTTCTGTCCTGTCTACCCTCTTCCTAACCACTTCCTATAATCTATTCATTTACCCTGCTTTATCCTTATTATATTTCTTTTTGCACAAATAACCAGATGATATGTATATTTTCTTATTTCCCCATTTTTTCTTACCCCAAAAGTGCTGTAGATATTCTTTTGCATTTTACTTTTTACACTTAGCATTGTATCCTGGAAACCACTCAACATAAGTTCCTAGACATCTTTCTGTTATTTTTTTACAGCCTCATAAAATTTCTTTGTGAGGAGGTCACCTGCTTGCTTCTATGGGGTTTCTTATATTTATCTAGTACTTTGGAACACTTTCCTCTTGTTGCCTCATTCCATTCATGCTTCCTTGTATCTTTCCTGTTTGGGTTAGGTGCCTTTCTGAGGCTTCCTTACCCACACTCTCCAAGCCATAGATTAATTTCTTAGCAGATTGAATTTGCTTTTCTTCCCTCTCAATCCTTTGTCCTGATGAATGCTACATTATTCATCTAAGCTGAAAAGCTGACTGTCCTGAACGCCTTTGCTCTTGTACCCTCGTATTCTTGTTAATAATCCCTCATACTCATTTTCTCCTTTCCATTCTTAGGGCTTTTACAACTTCCCTGAAGTCCTCAATTTCTTGCCTAGATTATTGCATTAGAATCCTAACTATAGAGCAGTGGTTCTAGGACAGCGTTAAAGTCACCTGGTAATTTGTTCAAAATGCAAATTTGAACACCTCACCTTTTGAATCAGAAACTCTGGGGATGAGGCCTGGCAACCTGTGTTTTACTGTTCCCTCTAGGTGGTTCTGATACAACTAAAGTTTGGGGACCATGGACAGAGTGTTTACAAAATTGTAGAAGGAGATTTTAAAGAAATTAGTAGATACTGAAAGTGGAGAAAGAAGTAAACAAGCTGTGAAAATGGGAACACTTGAACTGAGGAACCTCCAAAAAGGAGGGAGGAAAGCTCTTTGGTTCCTTCCTGGCTTTCGTCTTTTTATCCTGTAGAACATGTAGTCTTTGGCACAGGATCCTACAGCTTACACTGATACTTTCCCTGCCTGGGTCCCAGCTTGTATAGAAAATGTCTATATCTTTTAAAACTTTTGTTTCTGTTGTCCAGCAACACATATACAGAAAAGTACATGGAACGCAAATGCTGAACTTAATGAATTACTTTAAAGTAACATCTAGTTTATTTCCACTTCGTTAAGAAATAAAACCCTGCTAGCCCCCAGTCACGCATCAGGTGCTTCTTCTCCATCTCAGCCCCTCTCCTAAAAGTAAACACTGTCCTGACTTTTTTTTTTTTTTTAAGATTTTATTTATTCATTAGAGACACAGAGAAAGAGAGAGAGAAGTAGAGACACAGGCAGAGGGAGAAGCAGGCTCCATGCTGGGAGCCCGACGTGGGACTCGATCCCGGGTCTCCAGGATCACACCCTGGGCCACAGGCGGTGCTAAACCACTGTGCCACCGGGGCTGCCCTGTCCTGACTTTTATAATATTACTTCCTTATTCTTTTTTTTCTTTTTTTAACATTTTATCCTTTAAGTATACACAGAAAACACTTATAGGTTACTAGACCTATTTTTGAACTTTATATGAATGAAATCATATGTGTGTGTTCCTTATGTTGGGCTTTTAAATTTAATATTACATTTTGATATTATTCATCTTGTTGCATACAGCTAATTTTTTCATGTTCACTGCTGCATAGTGAACATAAGTCCATTTCAGGACTATACAATTTATCCTTTCTGCTTTTGATGGACATATGGGTTGTTTCTAGGGACTTTTGTGTTTTAGCTAGGATGTTCTTTTATATGCTCATGAATATATCTTACCTTAGTGTATAATAGAGTAAAATACTGAGTTTTATGGAATGCAGATCTTCAATATTAGTAGATAACAGCAAACTTTTCTAAAGTGGTTAAACCATTTAAATATTTCTGTTTATTTTTGAACCTTTATATTATCAGTATGAGTATGACCCACATCAAGCCACCTAATACTCATACCATAGTTTTCAGTACCTTGCTGAAGTCCTAGAGATGGAGAAGGCAGCTTAATGAAGAAATCAAACTGCTTAGCTAACATCAACTCATTATCTTTTTGAAAAAATCTGTTTTAAGGAGGTAATATATGGACATGGTACAAAATTCAAAAATACAAGGGGATATACTGTGGAAGGTAACTCTTCCTTTCATCCTTACCTGACAGACATCCAGTTCTTCCTTCTGGAAGCAGCTGCTATTACCACTGGTATATTAATTTGTTCAACAAATTTTTATTGAGTGCCACTTAAGCACCAAGAACTGTTCTAGTGTTTGGGGATAGAGGGCTGAACAAAATAGGCAAAGATCTGCTGTCATTTATGAAGGCTCCCGTTCTATTGGAATGATTAAAAGTAGTGAAGATTTCTATATGTCTTTTCAGAAATATTCTGTGTGCATATGGCACATTCTTATGTTTATTCCTAAATATAAATGTCACATACCACATTACTGTGTCATGCTTATTCCTCATTGCATCTCGGAGGCTGTTACATATCCATATATGAAAAGGCTGCCTCATTCTCTTTAGCAGCCCTTACAATGTTGCATTGTATGATTATTGTCAGGACCGAAAATTGTAGAAGACTGAAATGGGCATAAAAAAAAATCACAGACTGTCATATCCAGTGCATTCGTCTGGACTCCCTGTGCCTTTCATTGTCTTTGAGCTGTTTTATAACTGTAAATTGTAGAAAACTGACAGTTATGCAGATGATTCTTGTTTATAGAAACACAAGCTGATTTTGTCCAGCAGAATGCAATTGAATGTTGCCCTGGGGATAGTGACTAGTTTTGCATCTATTTGTAAAGCAGTGTTAGCATTCCAGATACTGCACTCACCTGTGTGTGTGTGTGTTGACTACTTTGGATTCTTTATCTTACTGACTGCTTCATTAATTATTGATTTAAATAAAGTCTTTGATACGTTTTATATTTGTATCATGATTTTACCTTTTTATTTTTTATTTTATTTTTATTTTAATTTTTTTATTTTACCTTTTTAAAACATTATCTTTTAACAGATACATTACAAACTAGGGGTGGTGGAAGGGGAGGAGGGCGGGTGTTGGAGGGAAATGGGTGACGGGCACTGAGGCGGACACTTGACGGGATGAGCACTGGGTGTTTTTCTGTATGTTGGTAAATTGAACACCAATAAAAATTAATTTAAAAAAAAAACAGATACATTACAATGACTCCCTTTTTAATGGACATTTCACTTCTTTATAAAGTGGTTCCTACCAATTTTAGATGGCTTTAATGACTAGGAAAATCTGTGCTATCATGAAGCAGTACTTTTTGATGCTTTGACAAGGAAATTAATGGATGTGAGAGTTCTAGTAATTTTTCCATTAAGCATTCTGACCTAGCCCCTGCCTTCAAGGAGTTTATTGTCTAGCGGAGGAGGAGTAGGAATGATACAGATGAAGTGTATAGTACAGATATTGGGTAATCTACTGAGATAGCTAAGATGAGGTTCCCCGAAGGGAGGAAAGAACTGCATGGTTTCCTCACAGCATCTGCTTTTTCTCACAGGCTGTGCTTGCTAAGGCAACTGGACGTCTCCCTCTTTGTGATGCCAGGTGCTAGCACACTTGTTTTTAGGCTGACTATGGAACTAGTTAAGTCTTTGGGACTCAAATGGAATCCTGTGGCTCCAACTACGAGCACAGTGGTTTGTCTATTCCTATGATGGCATTAGCAAGAGAATATAGTGGAGTCACATAGTTGGGGTGGGAGTGGGTTAGTGGTTATATTCTAAAGTCAGGACAAAATGTAAAAATCAAGTACTGTGAAAATTTCCTGTAGCAAACCCTTTAATGTCTATAAAATACCCTATCATGGTTCTCTTAGTACAGGAATGTCCTAAAATCAGCTAATTTGAGTTATGATAATTTAATTTTACTAGTTTCGTTTGACACCCCTAATTTGGCTTGTCAACACCTCACATTACTAACCATTTCCTGGCCTGCCTCTAAAGCACCACCATGAAACAGTCTTTGCAGTTAGGCAGTTGGTGCTTGATAGAGTTGTCTCAGTTACTTCGTTTCTCATTCTGTTGGTAATAATCTTTTGTGCAGTTGCATTGTTTTCATTGATTTCTTTGCTCTCTCACTGTTCTGTCACTCCTCCATTAAAGGTTTAATTATCCCAGCATTAACATACGTACACTTTGTTAATTCCTGAGAAATTGTGTACCTTTTATTTCAGTAAATACTATTAATTTGTTTTGATGGGAAGAAATAACCCTCTCAGAGTTTTTAAAGGATTGGTTACTTTTCCTAAGGCAGGATAACTCTGTTTTTCCACTCCTCTTCCTCTGTTATCACTGTTTCTGTTGGTCCTTCAATTAATTTTTTGCTGCTTCCACTTATTTTTCAATGATTGAGAAACTTCTGAAATCACTTATACCTTGTTTTAAGCTTAAGTACAGCAGGGAACATTGAGTGGGTTCACTGAGTTTTCCCACTATTTCTGACTCTTCCTTCTATATAAGTAATTGAATTCACATAAGTTAAATTCGAATATGATGTGATACTCTCATGGTAAAAATCTGACCTAATTCAGGTGAAATTGGAGAGAAGATTCCCAGGCAGCTTCTCTCTCATCCATGCAGACATCTGTTGAGTTCTTGCTAGGTTATATTAAGTGATGTGGATACAAAAGAGAATGATTTATGTTTCCTGTCCACAAAGAACTTGTAACTTGGTGGAGGTGGTAGATTTCAAGGTAGATGTTTGTGATATAAAGTGGTAAGTGCTGTGAGAACAATATATCCAGGCAAAGTGGAGGCTTGTAACTTGTAACTTGGTGGAGGTGGTAGATTTCAAGGTAGATGTTTGTGATATAAAGTGGTAAGTGCTGTGAGAACAATATATCCAGGCAAAGTGGAGGCTAGAGTGGTAAGTAAGGGTCAGTTCAGAGAGGGCCATGGATGCCCTGTGAATATGTATACCATTCCATTGACAATAATATGATTTGTGTTAATAATATAATCACTAAGAGCCATTTGTTAAGCATTTACTAAATGCCAGGAACTATATTCAGTGTTTTATAGTTATCTCACTTCTCTCACTCACTTATCTCATTTAATCCTCTGGGACATTCATAAGTGAAAATAATGGAGGTGCAGAGAAGTTGAGTAACTTGTTCAAGGTCATGTCTTGACCTTGCAGTGAGTGCAGAGAGGGGATTCCAAAGTACAGAGGTCTGACAGCAGAGCCTTTTAATTGGAGAATAATTTAAAAAGTGTTAAGCCAGAGAGTAGCTTGATTATATCTTCATTTTAGATTGGTTATTGTGCAAAATGAGTGGAGATGGAATTGAGGGGGACAAAATAGGAGGTGGGGAGATAGTTTGGAAGCTGTCATAGTGTAGGTAAGAGATGATTGAAACCTGAATCAGAGTAGAAGTTATTAGGCATAAGAGGGATGAATTAAAGGAATAATATTTAGGAGGTAAAATGAGAAGATAATGGGGCTCCTGGGTGGCTCAATCAGTTAAGCATCTGACTCTTGGTTTTAGCTCTAGTTATGATCTCAGGATTGTGGAATCAAGCCCAGTGTTGGGAATCCGTGCTCAGTGGGGAGTCTGCTTCTCTGTCTCTCCCTCTGCCCCTCCCCCTGCTCACATGCTCTTTCTCTCCCAAATAAATCTTTTTAAAAAAAGGTTAATCAATTAGACTTTTTTTTTTAAAAAAGTTAATTGATTAACTTTTTTAAAAAAAGTTAATTGATTAACTTTTTTTAAAAAAAGTTAATTGGAAGGAAATTAAGGGAAATGTGCAGGTTTTTAGCATGGGCTACTTATGTGGCATATTAAGACAAAGGACACTGGAGGAAAACAGAAATTAAGAGAAGATTAGTTTGATACTGAGTATGCTGACTTGAAATGCCAGTGGGGACATGTGGTAGAATATTGCAAGCATCTGTACATATGAATCTGAAGTTCAGAAGGGATATCTGGCCTAGAGATAAGAGATATTTGGAAGTTAACAGGTAGTAGTTGGAATCTGGAGGAATGATAAAAGGAAGGCATAGTCCTGGGGAATATGACTCTTAAAGAAACAGTAGTGAAAGAAAGAGACACAAAGGTAAAAGGAGAACCAGGAGAGAAGAGTGTCACAGAGGCTCAGGGAGTAGAGTTTCAAGAAGGGTATGTTCAAGAGTGTCACATGCTGCAGAGAGGTCCAGAAAGGTAAGAATGGAAAAGTGAATCTTGGATATTCCAATTAAGACGTCATTGATGACCCTGGTAAGAGCGGTTTCAGTGGGGGTGGTAGGCTGATAGTGAGGCTTCAGTGGATTCAGGAGTGAATTGGAGGTTAAAAAGAGGAGACCGGGGGTGTGGATAACCTTATGAAAAGTTTGAATAAAAACTGGAAAAGGGATAATAAAGTATGTGTGAAGTGCAAGACTGAACAACTAGCTCTAAACTCTTCATACTCCCAACCTTGGGGGAAGCTGATGTGGGCTCAGTTCAACAAGTTGAAAGTTATTGAAATCTTTGGAATATATAGATTCAAATCCTGGGGTCAGCTGCTTCCTTTGTGGCTGCCTGGTAGTCTTTCTATTCTTGAATGGAATAAAATTTGTGCTCCAATTTGTTGTCAGTGCTATATGTATATCAGAAAGTCATCACCAAAACACATTGTTGCGCCCAAGATTGCGAATCTGAGAAACCACTAAGGAGCCGACACATGCAAACACATGAGGGTTTATTTACAAGCTCAAGCTTGGGTCCAAGTATACCTGACACAGCGGAGCAGGGACTTGGATCCTGGAAGTGGGTTACAGCTGGGTTTTTTATAGGCTAGGCTAGGGGATTTTCAGAAGGGGTGGAGGAATTTCTCAAGTTCTGTTTACATTTTGATATGGGGCTTTCAAGGGCATTGAGCTCTGTTCTTATTCTAATAGGGGCTTCCTGCCCTTGGCTTGGGCTCTGTTCTTATTTTCTAGGATGTTAAGCTGCTGTTTTCTTCCTGTAACTGAAGTAATGTAAATTTCGGCTCTTATTCACAGGGGCCTGGGATGGCTGTACTTGTGCTAACGCTGAACTTGAGGTGGAATGGCCTTGATTTTTCTCGGCCTCCACAGCATCATCCTAAATGATATTTTGGCAAAAACAACAACAACAACAACAACAACAAAAAAAAAAACAAAAAAGTGATGGGAGAGATTAGTGGAGGAATCTCTGGGAAGGAAAATATGTCAGGCATTATACTATGTCCTTTATGTGTTTTATTTTGTATTTTATTGCTTCCTCATAGCCATCATAATGGGGGTGGGCTTATCCCCATTTTCTCAATGAGGAATTGAGATCCTATAGCCCTATCTCTCCTTATCTTATGCCAGGTTCTGCCACTGATGACTGACCTTGGACAAGTTTCTCCGTTTCCTGTCTATAAGGAGCTGTGGGTTTTGATCTTGAGATCCTTTCCAGCTCTAGGGTTCTAGGAATCTGTGAATATTTATTAATAATGTTGCTATTTGCGCATGAAAAAAGGCTATTCAGGGAATTTCCCCCCTTTCAGTGAATTAATAACTTAATAGTAACACTGTCAGATTGTTCAGACTAAATAATTTATTTTCCCATCACAGAGTGAATACCCATTATGCATGTGGCCTTTGAAGGGTAGTGTAAAATAAATCAAGTAAATAGGCTTGGTGACAGGCTCTCCATCAATTGTTACTAGCCCTGGGCACATGGGCAAATAGCTACCTGCAAGATTGTGTGATGATTTGAAAGTGTGTTATAGGTTAAGTGCTAAGTATTTTTATTAATTTAGGAAGTACTTTGGCATGTGGCCTTTAAAAATTACATTATTATATTATCATAAATCTTGATTAAGGCAACAAAATGTATTTACTATGGCCAGCTTCACAGCTGGGGTGAAATATTTTATAGTGTGTATAATGAGCCACTCGATGATGGTGATTTTCTGTTCACATCTGAAAGATGAGAGTTGGGAAATGAATTAGAGGCTTTAAAGGGCTATTTAATTGTGAAGATTAATTTCAAGGAACAGTATCATGTGCTCGGTGAGTACTTAATAATTGAGGAGGAGGAGGGGAAAAAAGGGAATTTTGAGGCTTTTGAACCTTTGTAAGTCCCATTTTGGAAAAAGGTTAGGATAAAAATATGCTAATGTGCTAATGACTTTCAAAGACATGCTCTAAAACAGTGATGTAAAAGAAGCAAAATTAACCAATACTAGGCATTTTGAGAGTAAATATATTCTGTTTGAAGCCAGTGTATTTCAGATATACTGATCCTGGCAAGCAGAGGTTTTCAGTGGGTGTGGGTAGAATCTCCCTTCAGAGGGCATCTTGAAAATTTATAGGGAGATTTTTGTTTCCCTCCCTCCCTCCCTCCCTCCCTCCCTTTTCTTTCTTTCTTTCTTTCTTTCTTTCTTTCTTTCTTTCTTTCTTTCTTTCTTTCTTTCTTTCTCTTCTTTCTCTTCTTTCTCTTCTTTCTCTTCTTTCCTTCTTTTTTTTTAAGATTTTATTTATTTCAGAGAGAGCAAGCAAGCAAGCATGAGCGGGAGGAGGGACAGAGGCAGAGGGAGAAGCAGACTCCCTGCTGAGCAGGGAACCGACTGTGGGGCCTTATCCTAGGACCCTGGGATCATGACTTGAGCCAAAGGCAGATGCTCAGCCACCTAAGCAACCTGGGACATTTTTGTTTTCTAATGTGGTTGAGATATATATTATGTTATTATAAATTATTTTCTTTTGATTTTTCCCTTCTATTTTAGCCTATATATATATATATATATATATACACATACACATACATATACATACATACATATATATATACATACATATATATATATACACACATACATACATATATAAAGTGTTTAGTAGGTTCTAAATCTCAGCGTGTTGAGGGTATGGGTGTTAAAGTATTTGTTATAAAAAGTAAGCTTTGGGTCTGATGGGATTGATTGCCATTGTATTAGTTTTCTTTGATGCAGAACAATGTACCTCAAACTTCTAGCTTAAAAGTAATAGCCATTTTACAGTTTCTATAGGGCAGAAGTCCAGGCACTGTATAGCTATATTGTTTGCTCATGGTCTCCCTAGGCTAAAACCAACGTGTCTTTAGGGGCTGCGATCCCATCTGAGGCTTGGGGTCCTCTACCCAGGCTCAGTGGTGGTAGACAGAACTCAACTCCTTGCCCTTATGTGACTGAGGTCCTCATTTTCTTGGTGGCTATAAGTGGGTGGTGGGGGTCACTCAGGCCCTAACTATGTGGCCTGCTCACAGCTTGGCAACTTCTTAAGTGCCAGCTGGAGAATCCTTTTAGTCTGCTATAATAGAGTGTGTATGTATCAATGTATGTATGTATATGTGTGTATATATATATATTTGCATATCTGTATGTAAGATAGCCTAATCACATGGACAACTATGCCATATTCACAGGTACTGCCCAAACTCAAGGGAAGGGGATTGATTATATAGGATGCGTACACCAGGGGTGGAAATCATGGAACCATCTTGGAATTTTGCCTACCACATAGCTACTAGTATCAACCTTTCATACCTCTATCTCCTTTTCTTTTTAATTTAAATTTTTTTAGTGTAAAGATTTTATTTCTTTGAGAGCAAGAGAGCGTGAAAGAGAGAAAGAGAGATCTTGAGCAGGGAGTAGGAGTAGAGGGAGAAGCAAACTCCCAGCTGAGCAGGGAACACGATGCAGGACTCAATCCCAGGATCCTGGGACCATGACCAGAGCTGAAGGTAGATGCTTAAGGCAGTGAGCCACCCAGGTGCCCAGGACCTCTATCTCTTACCTATGTCAGTGCAGTTCACTTATTTGAAATGAGACCCATTGAGCTACTTTAAGCATTTGTATATGTGTTGAGTACCTGCTATGCAACAGGTACTTTTCTAGGCACTGAGAGGAACAGGGCAGAGTCTTTACCCCCATGGAGGTTATCTTCTAGTGATAAGTGCTGTGAAGAGAATATATTATATAATATATATTATATATCTGTGGAATAGAGGGTTAGAAGTGGGGTGAGGAGGGGTGTTCCCTTCGGGAACGCAGTCAAGGAGCAGACGTCTGAATGGTGATAGTAATGTGGATCCAGAGAACAAAACACTCCGGCAGAGGGAAGGTAAATATAAGGACCCAGAGTTCAGGGACAAGCTGGTCTGTGTTTAAGGAACAGCAAGACTAGAGTGGACAGAGTAGAATGTGTGAGGAGAGGGGGAGGAGAGGAGTTCAGGGCAGGTGGTTGAGTGTCAGCACATGCAGAGCCTGGTAGGCCTTGGTAAAGGGTATGATTTTTATTTAAAGTGAGCTAAGGAGGCATTGGAGGTTTGTAAGCAATGAAGTGACCAGTCTGATTTGCAAAAGATTTGTGTTGGGAAATGGCCTCTCGGGGAAGGCTGATGTATAAATACTAAGAAATGATTCTACAAAGGAGATGATTATAGTGTATGAGTGCAGATGACAAGGGGCCCTGGCTCCACCAAAGTCAGAGAAGGCTGACTGAAGAAATGGTACCTGAGTCACACGTAAGGGTGGAAGGTGAAAAAGGAAGGGTGGTCCCAGAGGGGGAGCAACTTATGCCAGGGCTCCATTGCACAAGGGAGCTTGTCATGGGAGTGACTGTTGGGGGAAGTGATGGTGGAGTTGACAGGAGCAGATTCCACAAGCTCTGAAAGCCTCATAAAATGTTTTTCCTGTATTCTTTCAAATCAATAACATTGGAAACCACTTAAGGGTTTTAAGCGGGAGTAGGTATCACAAAGAGAAGGGTTGAGGGGAATAGTTCAGAATGTTTTATAAATTGACAGATTCCAGTTTGGCTGTTGTGTGGAGGATGGTTTGGAGTGGATTAGTTAGGAGCTAAGTGATGGTCTCAGGGAGAGACAAGTGTGGTATGGACTAGAATGGTAGCATAGTTGTTAAGAAGTAGTAAATCAATTTCAGAGCTCATTTAGGAGGTAAAACCAAAAGACTTCCTGCTGGATTGGGTATGGGAAGTGAGGTCAAAGGAGGTGTCATTCTGGTTTCCATGATTGGATTCACTGAGCTGGGAACACTGCATGGGGACAGTGTTTTTGTGGGAGAGAGGACATGGAGAGTATGAAGTGAGTTTTGAAGTACCTTTGAGGTAACTAAGTGAAGATGTAAAGTAGGCAGTGGTACATAGGGGTCTGGAATTCAGAGAAGAGGTCTCTTAATATCTATGTGGCCTTTATTGGTTAATTTTGAGGACTTAGATATGACTGACAGTGTATTAGATTCTGGGGACGTAAAGAGGAGTAAGATGTTCATTCAGTATTTATTGAGTACCTGTGGGCACGATGTCATGGTTATTGCCCTCTGTGAGTTACTTCACCATCAAGGTGAGTCAATAACAAAATCCCAGTATGGGGTGTGGGGGCAGTGGTAGAGGGAAACAGAGCATATAACAGGGGCATCTGACCTAGATTGGCAGCATCAGTGAACGCTCTTGCGGAAAGGCATGAAACCCGTTCTGAGCCTTGGAAGTAGAGGCATATTAGCCAGACGGGAGAATATAAGAGGTTCTGGCAGTAACCTGGTCATATGAGAGAAGACAGTGGCATCTCAGAAAAACCATCCAGTCTAAATCCCTGGCTTTCATTAGACGCTGAAGAAGTGGGAAGGCAACATCTGTGAATGGAAAAATAGAATAATGATATATCAAAGATTCTAAGAGAATGTTGACTCTCAGGATTATACTGTTGTTAATATTTGTTTATGCTCCATTGAAGTACTTCTGGAATCTACAGTTGAAAAAGCCATACATCATGAGAGCCTTAGAGAACACCAAGAAAGGTGCTGTAAACTAAAGTGGTTTTATAAGTTTAAAAATATTTGAAAAAATTGAGAAATAAGAGACACATTATGTAAAGTGATACAGGAGTATAACCTTGGTTAGTAAAGTGGAGATTAAGAAATCAAATACCTGCTGAATAATATGGGGAGGGAAGACTTATTAATGAAAACATTTGATTATAAATAATTGAGAGATATTTTTAAGATGAGCTCATATATTTTTATAATCTCTGAGAATGACACAGAGTTGTGCCTTTGTGTCTATAGCTTGTGCTTGGGTCATCTCAGTGTCATATTTATGGATTGAATGTTGTCCTTGTGGGACACCAGGGAGCAATACCTAGCCGCTGTTCTTCAGGAATTTGTGTTTTGACTCATTTTTAGCTAACTCTTAAAAATCTGTTATTTGCTAAATTTCTCTCTGCATCAGCGCTTGCTCATTCCTCCTCATATTGCTGCTTCTCAGTAAACTGCAACAAATCACATCTGGGGTTTTCATGCTTTTCTTAAAAAAAAAAAAAAAAGCCTCCTTCGATAAACATAAATATCTCATCACCTTTTTTAAGTTAACACTTTAAAGTTTCTTGAAATACAATTTATGTAAAAGATAAACCAGTTCTTGTTTTAAAAGAAGGAAACACTTTAGAAGTAAATTGAGTTTAAATGTAAAACTTGCCACCATTCGCTTGTGGGTCCCGCACACCCATTCCCCTCCCTGAAAAGTATTGCTGTTACTTTCCACTTGGGGTACTGATTGGATGTTTTTGCTGTTAAAAGCAATGCGTAATTATAACCTTATATATTCCTGGAAGTACGATTGTGGGGTTATGGGAAATCGATATTTAGGAATTTCGTAAATTCAGCCAAACTGACCTCCAAAAAGCTGACCAGTTTATACTTCCAACCATGTATAAGAGCATTGTTTCCTATACATATGACTTAGCTATAGAGTTTTAGAACTTGAAGTTACCCCAGAATGTTGCCTAACCACTCCCACCCCTTTTCCAAGGTAGAAACTGAGTCTCAGGACTCGAAATAATTTGTCTAGATCTTACCTAGCAGAACTTATGAGTACTTCCCAGTCTCAGATCTGTGTTCCCTTGGGGGCATCTTAGTTTTAGACACATTTTATATTATAAGGTTCTACCATACTGTGTATGTGTTTCTTTCTCTGTTGTTTCTCAAAACAAATTTCCTTTTCAGTCTCACATTTTCAGGTATTGCCCTAAGACTCCTGCCCTTGCCATACTGTCTGTGTGGAACATCTTTTATGTAATAGCCTTAAAAAACTACCTTCTTCCATTATTTAAAACCCACCTTATCTACAGGGTGTATGGGTTACCTTAGATATACTCATGGTATAGCACAGTATTTTAAGAATCTTGTTTCCTTATCAGCAGCTAAACCCTACCTGGTTGGCTAAGTAAAACATAAGCTGCTTCATTCTTTATAACTTTACACTATTTCTGCTACACTTGATCGTTTTATGTTTGTCAAATAATGTAATGCCATTTCAATTAAATGAAATCCAGCTTAACATAAAAAACTTTATTAGTTGTAATTTTTTTTTCTCTTAGAAATGACCTTCAGAAATATTCTTTTTTTGGTGGGGTGGGGGGAACTTCAGAAATATTCTACTTAAGAAGTATGAATAGATTCTCCTCCTCTTGTGTCAAAATATTTATTCCTAGGGTGCTTGCCTTGTAGGCTTACTTTTCTTATAAAGGCACGGTCCTAGTATCTTTTCTTGATGGGCTGTGAGAATTTGTGTCAATGACATCCCAAGTTGGTGCTGTAGCTGAGCTGGTCACATGTCAAGATTATGACTTTAGGTAAAGAGTCGACTGATGAAATTCAAAGGAACAGAGATGAGCCTCGATGCGTATTTTGATCATGATAAAAGACATAAAATGCAATATTAGATGTGAATTAAATTTGGTCCATGAATGTTGTTCAAAACCAAGGATAGCAGTCTAATCATAAGCTCATCAATTATTCAGTAGCATCTTGGGGGTATTAGTGCACAGAATATAGAAGACCTGTACACTACCCTTTAAAGTTTTTGTTCTAAAACAGAATGACAAAAACATACACTATTCTCTTATTTTATGGGTTTTATTCTCCCACAGTGTAAGTGAAGTTTATACATGCACCAGAAGAGGGTGAAAGGCAGGCCACCTATTTGCCTATTCACAGGGGATTCTGAAAGATTTGGGGTAAAATTAAGATTGGAACATGACAGGGTGACAGTTTTAAAGGAAATGTCCATTTTACTAATCTTAAGAGGCATGGACTTCTTAAACTTTTTGCCTAAGTTTTTCTGTTGCTAAGATGAAAGTTATTTGCTTGACGTGCTATTCATTCCCTTATTGTTATGTATACACTATAGTTTTAGATGTGGCTATAGATTTGACTTTGGTTACAAATTTGGATCAGTGGCTGTCATTTTGGCCAGTTACTCCTAATCTACATGATAGTTATCTCTGATTTTTATTTATTTTTATTTATTTTTGCACTGCAGTAGGAAATGTTATGTTGAAGGAATAAAGAATGCTTATAAAACTAAAGGGAAAGGGATAACAAAAAGGAAGATTAGTATAATTTGTGAACATTTCCTTTAGATTATGTTCTAGAATGGCAACAAATTAACTTATAAATCAAGATTTTGGGTGAATTAACTTCTCAGACTTGATCTTTTTTTAAAATTCACAATTTATAGAAAATAGCCTGTATATTGGAGTTTAACAAACTGCGTTAAAGTATGCACAGTAGAACATTTTTATAACATCTACAAATGAAAAGCCAATTTTCTTTACACAGACGATAATGCAAATGTTCACAGTAGCTTTGCTACAAAGAAATTAGATTGTTGCAATTGATTATTCCACTGTTTTAATGGGAGTTCATGCTATTATAATGCTTATTAATTAGAAAAATATTGTATAATTTAAGTCTAGGCAAGAATATTACATACCCATAAGTTGCCACTGAAGAAATTAAACAGAAATGGCTTGTCCTGTATTTTCAAATATTATTACAACTAATAACCTCTGCACTCATCGTGACTTTTTCATTGCTTTTTGGCTCTGGGTGCATGTATTTTTTTGCTCCCAGCATACAGTTCATGCGGTTTTCAATGGACTTGGGACCAATAAGGCTGAGAACCTGGAAAAGGATAGTTATATAAACTCCGAGAACTATAAATGATAGTTACTTCTTAGAATTGCAATCTGTGACTTGTCATTCCCAAAAGGTATCCCATTGTGTAGAGATTGCATTATAGAGGCTTAAACAGTGGAAAAAATGAGCTGAGAGACTGAGGGAAGATTGGTAACTGGATAATGCAGGTCTTTGGGTAAACGTTCAGAACTTAGATTACTAAGATCTGATGATGTTTCTGCACCTTAACGCCTTTCTGAAGCATAAGCTCAAGAAGGTTTTTTTCAGGGAAGAAAGAAGCAGCAAATTTCAGTATCTGGGGAAACTTTAAAACATAACAGAGGGAAGCACACTTGGGCCATTTGATACTTTTTTTTTTTTTTCCTAGGATAGCTGATTTAAATGCTTTTGTTTGCAGGTATTTGGGAAAGTTTTTTTTTTTGGAAAGATTGTTTTAGAGATTGGATCCATAGAAACTGAAGACAGCTTGAATTGAATAGAAAATAAAATTAATATTGCAAATTACATACTGGGCTGTTTTGCCTCAGGAGTCTTAGATATTTCGTGAATGAGTGATAGAATAGCTTCTCACAACCACCACAGAATTAGATATCATTGCCAAACTGAGCCAGAAGCATTGCCTGGTTTAGGAGAATGCTTCTTAAAAGATGGCCCAAGGCCACTGGTGAGCCCTGATCAAAAAATATTGGCAAGTGTCCGTTGATCTCATAGTCTTTCATTTATATATATCCTTTGGCTACTTATTAAAAACTAACCAAGTGAAGCATTAAGGATATGCAAAATGTGGAATTCATAAATCTACATTAGCATAGTACTAGAGTTTATAAAGGATTCTATTTTTTAAAAAATGTTAGCGGTATTTTAATATGTGTCTGAATAAATGATGTGTATGTGATGTTGCTATCTTCTAAATTTATTTATTTATTATTTTTTAAAAGATTTTATTTTTTTGAGAGAGCCAGCCTATGCATGGATGCACAAGTGGGAGAGGGGTAGAGGGAGAAGCAGACTTTCTGCTGGGCAGAGCCCAACACGGCTTGATCCCAGCACCCTGAGATCATGACCTGAGCCAAAGACAGACGCTTAACCAACTTAGCCACTCAGACACCCGTAAAATTTTAAAAAATATTTTTAATTTAAGTATAATTAACATACAGTATTAGTTTCAGGTATACAATTCGATGTTCTGCTAATAATTCTGGCCACTATGGAGCCTGTAAAACATTGTAAAGCTCCTGTTTCAGATATAAACATGCGTAAGTTAGAATTATTTTACGTCTTCAGGAAGATACATATTATCAGTGTACATCGAATTGGTTGTGCTTTTCACAGTTGTTTTTATACTTGCTTTTTTTAAGTCTAAATTACTGTTCAGTTGTATCATCAGTTTAGTTTGTTACAGGTTTTTACTTCACCCCACAGTGTATATGGATGCATATTTGTATTAACAATAGTCTTGGTAAAAAAAAAAAAAAAACACACACACACATTAGTCTTGGTCTGTAGTTTTTCAGTAACTAGAATTTAACAATGTTGCGACTAAAGTCTGAATTCTTCTTCCTATATCATTAAAGCTGATGTATACGTAATCTCCAAAAGTTGACTTGAAAAGGGACACTTCATTCTTATCACCCATGACATATTCTACCTACTCTGAATAGGGTATCTTTAAAAAGTTTGAGAACTGGTCAGGGGAGGTAGTTGACAGGACTCAAAGTGAGAATCATTTCTGATTTCTCCCATGTCACTGTGGCATACATAGCTCTTCTACATTCAGGAGTTTGATAAACCTTGGTTTGGATCTGCTATTTACTGTTTGTGTCCTTGGACAAGTGCCTAATCTTGTCTGTGTCTCAATTTCCTATCTGTAAAGTAGGATAAAAAACAGTACCTTCCCAAACCAGTTATTATTTTTTTTTCCCCAAACCAGTTATTTGAATAATAGATAAGATGTTGTGTGTAAAATGCTTAGGACTCTGCCTGGTTTATAGTCCTCTGTAGATAGCATTATTATTAGGTGAAAGGTCCTTTCTGTGTCCTCCTGCAAAATGGTTAATTTGCTACTAAATTGTAGTTTTGTTTTAAGCTTCTTTTTGAGTTAAAACATTCAACCAATATTTATTTATTCAATGCCTTTTATATGGAGGTTCATTGTTAATTATAGTGTATACTTCCAAGTTATCTTGATTATTTCAAACTTGGGGGTCATTTTTACTGCAATATACTTGACATATAACAGATTTAAAGTGTATAACATGTTAATTTGGTACATTTATATAATGTAATATGATTGCCATCGTAGCCATAATTACCACCTTTATCATGTTACATAATTAGCATTTTTTTTAAAGATCTTTTTGTTTATTTATTTATGAGAGACACAGAGACAGAGAGGCAGAGAGGCAGAGACACAGGCAGAGGGAGAAGCAGGCTCCATGCAGGGAGCCTGACGTGGGACTTGATCCTGGGTCTCCAGGATCACACCCTGAGCGGAAGGCGGCACTAAACCACTGAGCCACCTGGGCTGCCCAGCATTTCTTTTTAGTGGTTGCAATAATTAAAATTTAATCTTCTGGCAAGTTTGATGATTATAATATAGTATTGTTGTCTGTATTCACTGTAGTATGCATTAGATCTGTAGGACTAACATTGGCAGGGGTCACCTTCTTATAAAATCTAATTACTAGGAGTGGAGTTCTCATAATGGCTATTTACTTGTCTCCTTATTTTGGCAATGTTACATTATCTTCTATCAGTGGTTTCCTCGAAGGAACTGTTTTTAGTCCACTTGTCATCTTGTGAGCAATAATTTAAAGTCAGATAATATTTAGAAAATTCACATAAGCAGACACAGGTAAACCTAATATGTCCTTGAACAAATGAGAACACTTCCTTGAGTCCTGCCTCTGTGGAATTCCCTAGACATTTATCTTATGACACAAGTGACTGTTTTTTGACATACAGATCATGAGAGGAGGCAGCATCCATCCACTTACTAAATATTGCTAAAGTTTAATTTCTCCCCTCATTTTTCTACATTAAAAATACATGTCAACAGAGTGTTAAGGTTTTCTCACCAAATTCCTATGGCTTGTATTGTAATCATTCTGGCATGCGAGCATCCCATTTTGGAGAACAAGTAGCTAACTGTTAGAATATTAACTTTTATTCTGATATAAGAGTGTAACATAATTTTCTGAGTTTCTGTTCATTTAATAATCTATTCAGCATAGTTATAGCTTTATTTTTTTATTTTTTATTTTTTAAAGATTTTATTTACTTATTCATGAGAGAGAGAGAGAGAAAGAGGCAGAGACGCAGGCAGAGGGAGAAGCAGGCTTCACGCAGGGAGCCCGATGCGGGACTCGATCCCGGGTCTCCAGGATCACGCCCTGGGCTGAAGGCAGCACTAAACCACTGAGCCACCGGGGCTTCCTAGTTATAGCTTTAGTATGGTACTTAGAGAAGATAACTGTATTTTGCTTTCTAAAAATCATAAAATTATGGCTTACTAGTTCTAGAATTGATATTGTAATCTAGTCCTAGCTTTCTCAGTAGACAGTGAGTTCTTCAAAGGTAGTAACTTTATCTTTTATTAATCTTTGTGTTGCTATCACTTAGCAGTGGGCCTGTATCACAGAAGACAGCTCAGTAAATCTTTTTTTTTTTTCCTCAACAAATCTTTTATCAGATGAATTGCATACAAATTTAGAAACCAGTTTGTCCCTTGACAAAGAAGTAGAAAATCAATGTGGTAATTGCCAAATGGAATCAAATAATCTTGTCAAATGTTTTTGTTATGATACAGTTATTTAAAAGTGTTCCAAGCTATGCATATCTATAAACATTTATTTACAAACATATAAAATCATAGAGTGACAAGAATTTGGAACGAAACTGGACATTATAAATCATTTCATCTTTCCCAGGGAAAGACATTTGGGGAATCCTGATACCAGAAAATGCCTGTGAACTACGGCCATGTTTTTCACTGTGGCCCTTTACTGCCCCCGTGACAGGACTCCTCTGCAAGGTTTCAAAGTAGACTTGCAGAACACAGGACCAAGGTTACACCTACCAGTGTGGTCAGTGCACACCTGTTTATTCAAACTTTTGGATGACAAGGGTAGAGTATATATCAAAAGAAGTGAAGTATCCTTCCCATGAGAAAGTAGAAAGTGATTTTTTGAGAGTGTTTAAGATGCAGACAAGATATCCTTTAATCTCCCCAGGCGATATTAATTTAAAGTTTAAGGAATACTACTTCAAATTACACACCACATGGGTACCAAGAGCAGAAAGAAATTGCTAAACCATATGCTTGTAAATGCCATAGCTTTCCTCAAGAGAAAGATCATTTATATTTTGCAATTAAAAAGCAGAAGGTCTTTTTACCCATAAAGGCCTTTCAGTCAGGATATAGGCAGGTCAGAGAAGGCTTCCCAGGGGAGATTTATACAGCATTCAAGGACTCACTGGCATCTCCCCCTGGTAGAACTTTGCTCTTTGTCTATTTCCTGATTACATACTGGAGAATGAACTTTAAAAAATGTGGAAAGCTCTCTTAAAGCAGGGTTTGTAAACAGTTCTGCCAGAAATGAGCTTTAAATAAGGAAATTGATATTTAGGTCAACTTGGTTTTTTCAAACTCCTTAAGAGGTACTTATAATATTACAGCATTATAAACTGCATATGGTAGTCTCGCTTTATTGATGGACATTGTTTATTTCGGTTAGAACAATGGGTATGGCTGTCTTATTGCATAGTAAATAGCCAACAACGCTCAGAATTTTAGTACTGTGGCTTTAGTCATTTTTTCTTGAAATGCATTTGAACCCGTGAAATTGACCCAACTGTGAAAGAGATAGTTTCTGTACCACCATCCTAGGTAAATAAATCCATATAGAGTCCCAGAACCCTCACCTAATGATACAATATGCTATCATGAATGGTGCCATTTCCTGGTGGTGATACTCTTGCCCTCTCTTCCAGTAGGTCCCTTGTTCCTTCTGCCTTCCTATTCTCCTTCCTCCCACCTTGAAAGTATAGCTTGAGTGAATAGATTACTCTTGCCGGCTCCTGTGAACATCAGCAAATTTAGACTCAGGCTGTCAACAGGAGCAAATCTCAGAGCACTGTGTTTGCATGTGAAAAAAAAATACGCCTTAAGTCTAGAAAATGTCATACTGAAAATCTCTAAGGTGAAGATCTTTTAGTTGGGATGTATCAGATAAGGGTGTCCTAGTAGGCCATGCTGCTGAGGTATCTGATATTCATTCCTGCCTTAGTGTAATGCCTGTCTTGGTGTAATGAACTTTTTGTCCTTGTCTTCAAGTTGTTAATTAATTTTCATCTGCGGAGATAATATATAGTCCCTCTGCTTACTGTTCTTAGTCACTAAATCAGGTACTTCTGGTTGTGGCAAATTAAAACACTTGCTATCTCATACACAAACTAATTTATTTTGTAATTTTAGTGGCCAAGGTTATTAGAATATTTGTATAAAGTTCTATTATAAATAAAACGTGCTTACAAAATTTTAAACATTACAAAAATATGTAGTGCTATAGAAAATATTCCCACAACCTTGATCCATTGGGATAACCCTTGTTAACAGTTTGATGTTTGCTGTTTAAAAATGTATTTAACAAAATAACATTTTACTATAATACTGTTTTGCAGTTTTTCTTTTTTTTTTTTTTTTTTTGCAGTTTTTCTATGCAACATTTTTTCCATGTTAATACATATTTTAGATTTTTTCAGTGTCAGTAATATCTAAATTTATTCTTTTTAAATCATTATATAATATTCCACTATATAGATTTGCCATTATTTATCCAGTTACCTTTAAATGAGCATTAAAGCTTTTTCCAGTTTTTTTACTGTTACAGAAAATATTGAGGTTGCTATCATTATATATTTTATTTTGTGTTCTTGTGTGAATATCCTGATTACTTTTTAAAAAATAGTTAGCCAACATCTTTTATTGAAAAAAATTCTAAAAAAATTTCCATATTTTCTCCCACTGAATTGAAATGCTTTAATATATATTATATATTATATATACTAATATATTTATACATATAAATATATATATGATATATAGTATTTGGGCTTATTTCTGAACTGATATGTTCCAATGATCTGTCTTTCTAATATGACATTGTTCTAATTGATTTAATTTATGATTTGCTTTCTCATCCACTAAGCTGGTCCCCCACTGTTCTTTTTTTTTCCTACAATATATACCAAATTACGTATTTATTCTTCCAGATGAATTCCTTTATCCCCATTTAATTTTAAAACGCTGTTTTGATTGTGATTAGGATTACTTTTAATTCCTATATTAATTAGTACTGTGTTTTTCAACTTAAAACGCTTCTGGGTAAATATAAAAATCTCAATACTCATTCTCAATTTTTTTTTAAGTTTTTTTTATTTATTCATGAGAGAGAGAGAGGCAGAGACACAGGCAGAGGGAGAAGCAGGCTCCATGCAGGGAGCCCGACACAGGACTCGATCCCAAGTCTCCAGGATCAGGCCCTGGTTGAAGGTGGCGCTAAGCTGCTGAGCCACCCCGGCTGCCCTCATTCTCAGTTTTTTATGTGTGCCCATTTGTCAAATTTTTAACTGTTACCCCTACCAAGAATGTTTTCTTGAATTTTGCAGTTTCAAAACATTTAAAGTACAATAAAATATTGAATATACTTTTTTTGTACACTGATTTAGGGATGATTGATCTCTTTAAACATTAGATCTTTTTGTGTCCAAACAATGTATATCTCTTCATTTATTTCTCTTAAATTCTTCAATGGACTTTGATAATTTCCTTTACCTTTTCCATGAGTTTATTCCTGTGCTTTGCAATTATAAATTGCAAATCTTTTTATTCATATTTTCTACCTGCTAGTTTTTGGGATGCAAGAGTACTATATATTTTCTTATAATAATATTATGAGATCACCTTAGTGAACCTCCCTTATTTTCTCATATTTTTTCAGTTGATTCTCATGGATTTTTCAAATGGGCAATGAGATTATCTGCAATTTTTCAAATGGGCAATGAGATTATCTGCAATAGTGATTATGTTGCCTCTTTGTTTTCTAATCCATTTATCTTAACTTGGTTCAATTAATTTCATTTTCTTTTGTTTTTGAAAAGTGTTAATAGTGATAAGAGCAGATATCCTTGTCTTATTTCTGAATTTCCTAGGAATGTTTCTGGTGTTTTATTATTAACCAAAAGTTTATATCTGATACAGTTAGGCTACATATGTATATATACATGTAGTTACCAAGTTAAGGAAGTATTAGTATCCTAATAAAAGAAAATATCCTTTTATTCCTATTCACTTAGAAGTTTTTACAAATAAACTTAGTAGTGATTGTTGAAAAGGATATTTTAGCTTTTATTGAGCTAATTTTATTATGATTTTAGGATTTTTTTCCACTCTGACCTTTTGATGACTTATTTTTCCTAATATTCATCTGTCCTTCTTGTAATTGACCCACTGTGTCATGAATCCTGCTTAATTCTGTTTTTCAATATTTTACATAGGATTTTTGTTATTTATGCTGGTTTTTGAGAGTGTGGGTATGGGCATCTTGCTGTCAGGTTTAAACTTGCTTCATAAGAAGCAGCAGAAAACTACTTCCCATATGCACAGGAATTGTTTAAATAACATTGGATTTATCCTTGAAATTTTGAAGAAACCCATCCCTAAAACTATTTGGTTCTGGCATAATGGGAGGTCAAGGGTCAGGAATACATTTGGGCAAGTAGGGTAGGCTATTTTCTTGATATTCCTCTCTCCAATCCAAACCAAAGATCAAATAAGTACATCAGATAGACTTTTAGGCTCCTTGTTTTCAGTGCTTTTGCTAACATTATTAGATCTTCTAGTTGAACTGTACAGAAAATGGCTAACTAACATAGGACTGAACTGCTATCTTTAGGAAGTCTGCTTATAAGGTTGGCCCTTCTCTGGCATCTAGATGGAAACTTAGATTTTAGAAGGGTTCCTGCCATCAATTGATAAAAGTGGCTCACTTAAGCAGTTTGTACACACAATATAGTTTATGTTGAACACTACTTTCCTTGTGGGAGTCTGAAATTTGAATACATGCCAGACAGCGGCTACTTATTGGAATAGTACGCATTATAAATACCCAGGGCAGTGAGTCTCTAACAGGTAGTTCCACTGGGAGAGGACCTGTGGCAGCTTATGTCTGGTTCTCAGACTTTGCCTCATGTACTTTTTCAAAAACTTTGCCTATTTTGCTTTCTGTTCTTTGGCTGTAAAAAATCACAGTCATGAGTATAATCATATGCTGAGTCGTGAGAATTCATTTCATATGTCAGGCCTAAACAGTGATATTAAAAGACAGTGGCAGAGTTATAAAATATAACTTTAAAAAGAATCTATAACCATATCATTACAGATGTGGAAACAATCTCATGTAAGTTAGAAAATTTGTCAAGGATCACATATGTTGACAGTGGCAGAATAAGTTTTAAAGCTTAAGAAACAAGTCAATAAGCAATTTACTTCAATGAACTTTAACATTTTTCCCAATTTTATTTGTCACATTTAAATTGGAAGTTTAAAAAAATTAACTTTGTAGATGTGTGTTTCTAAAATATGCTTCTTGGACGGGGGAGGGGCAAGATGGCGGCAGAGTAGGGTCTCCAGGTCACCTGTCCTCAACAAATTACCTAGAAAACCATCCAATCATCCTGAAAATCTACGAATTCGGCCTGAGATTTAAAGAGAGACCAGCTGGAACGCTACAGTGAGAAGAGTTCGCGCTTCTATCAAGGTAGGAAGACGGGGAAAAAGAAATAAAGACACAAAAGGCCTCCAAGGGGGAGGGGCCCCGCGAGGAGCCGGGCTGAGGCCGGGGCGAGTGTCCCCAGGACAGGAGAGCCCCGTCCCGGAGGAGCAGGAGCGGCACCAACCTTCCCCGCGGAAAGGCCTCCCGGGGAATTGGAGCAGGACCCCAGAAAGGCGGGGACGCCCTCGGGCTCCCTGGGACAGTAACAGAGGAACTGCGCCCCGGGAGATGCGCCGAGCTCCCTAAGGGCTGCAGCGCTCGGCGGGACCCGGAGCAGCTCGGAGGGGCTCGGGCGGCGGCTCCGCGGAGGGGGCGGCGCGGCCCCGGGAACAGCTCGGAGGGGCTCGGGCGGCGGCTCCGCGGAGGGGGCTGCGGGGCGGTAGCGCGAACCCAACAGCGCAGGCCCCGGAGCACAGGGCGCCGGGACACAGCCCAGGATCCGGCCTCCCCCGGGACAGGCAGAGGCTGGGAGGGCCCAGGACAGCGAGGACGCTCCTGCCTGGAACTGAGCAGATCAGCGGCCCCGCCCGGGAGCCCCCAGGCCCTGCAGACGGAGAGCCCCGGAGCTACTGCGGGGGCTGACTCCAGGGTCCCAGAGCTGCCCCCGCCACTGTGGCTTCCTCCTGGGGCCTCACGGGGTGAACAACCCCCACTGAGCCCTGCACCAGGCAGGGGCAGAGCAGCTCCCCCAAGTGCTAACACCTGAGAATCAGCACAGCAGGCCCCTCCCCCAGAAGACCAAGGAGACGGACCAGTTCCAGGGGAAGTCAAGGGACTTAAAGTACACAGAATCAGAAGATTCTCCCCCGTGTTTTGTTTTGTTTTGTTTTGTTTTGTGCTTTTTTTTCTTTCTTTCTTCTTGATTTCTGATTGCTTCCCCCACCCCAACCCACCCTTTTTTTTTCTTTTTTCTCCTTTCTTTCTCTTTCTTTTTCTTCTCTTTTTCCCATTTTTTTTTCTCTTTTTTCTTTTTCTCTTTTCTTTCCTTCTCTCTCTTTTTCTCCTTTTCCCAATACAACTCGTTTTTGGCCACTCTGCACTGAGCAAAATGACTAGAAGGAAAACCTCACCTCAAAAAAAAGAATCAGAAACAGCCCTCTCGGGATCCCTGGGTGGTGCAGCGGTTCGGCGCCTGCCTTTGGCCCAGGGCGCGATCCTGGAGACCGGGGATCGAATCCCACATCAGGCTCTCGGCGCATGGAGCCTGCTTCTCCCTCTGCCTGTGTCTCTGCCTCTCTCTCTCTCTCTCTCTGTGACTATCATAAATAAGTAATAATAAAAAAAATTAAAAAAAAAAAAGAAACAGCCCTCTCTCCCACAGAGTTACAAAATATGGATTACAATTCAATGTCAGAAAGCCAATTCAGAAGCACTATTTTACAGCTACTGGTGGCTCTAGAAAAAACCATAAAGGACTCAAGAGACTTCATGACTGCAGAATTTAGATCCAATCAGGCAGAAATTAAAAATCAATTAAATGAGATGCAATCCAAGCTAGAAGTCCTAACGAACAGGCTTGACGAGGTGGAAGAACGAGTGAGTGACATAGAAGACAAGTTGATGGCAAAGAGGGAAACTGAGGAAAAAAGAGACAAACAATTAAAAGACCATGAGGATAGATTAAGGGAAATAAATGATAGCCTGAGGAAGAAAAACCTACGTTTAATTGGAGTTCCCGAGGGCGCTGAAAGGGACAGAGGACCAGAATATGTATTTGAACAAATCCTAGCTGAAAACTTTCCTAATCTGGGAAGGGAAACAGGCATTCAGATCCAGGAAATAGAGAGATCCCCCCCTAAAATCAACAAAAACCGTTCAACACCTCGACATTTAATAGTGAAGCTTGCAAATTCCAAAGATAAGGAGAAGATCCTTAAAGCAGCAAGAGAAAAAAAATCCCTGACTTTTATAGGGAGGAATATTAGGGTAACAGCAGACCTCTCCACAGAGACCTGGCAGGCCAGAAAGGGCTGGCAGGATATATTCAGGGTCCTAAATGAAAAGAACATGCAACCAAGAATACTTTATCCAGCAAGGCTTTCATTCAAAATGGAAGGAGAGATAAAGAGCTTCCAAGACAGGCAGGAACTGAAAGAATATGTAACCTCCAAACCAGCTCTGCAAGAAATTTTAAGGGGGAATCTTAAAATTCCCCTTTAAGAAGAAGTTCAGTGGAACAATCCACAAAAACAAGGACTGAATAGATATGTTGACACTAAACTCATATCTATCAATAGTAACTCTGAACGTGAACGGGCTTAATGACCCCATCAAAAGGCACAGGGTTTCAGACTGGATAAAAAAGCAGGACCCATCTATTTGCTGTCTACAAGAGACTCATTTTAGACATAAGGACACCTACAACCTGAAAATAAAAGGTTGGAGAACCATTTACCATTCAAATGGTCCTCAAAAGAAAGCAGGGGTTGCCATCCTTATATCAGATAAACTAAAATTTACCCCGAAGACTATAGTGAGAGATGAAGAGGGACACTATCTCATACTCAAAGGATCTATCCAACAAGAGGACTTAACAATCCTCAATATATATACCCCGAATGTGGGAGCTGCCAAATATTTAAACCAATTAATAACCAAACTGAAGAAATACTTTGATAATAATACACTTATACTGGGTGACTTCAATCTAGCTCTCTCTATACTAGATAGGTCTTCTAAGCACAACATCTCCAAAGAAACGAGAGCTTTAAATGATACACTGGACCAGATGGATTTCACAGATATCTACAGAACTTTACATCCAAACTCAACTGAATACACATTCTTCTCAAGTGCACATGGAACTTTCTCCAGAATAGACCACATACTGGGTCACAAATGGGGTCTGAACCGATACCAAAAGATCGGGATAGTCCCCTGTATATTCTCAGACCATAATGCCTTGAAATTAGAACTAAATCACAACAAGAAGTTTGGAAGGACCACAAACACGTGGAGGTTAAGGCCCATCCTGCTGAAAGATGAAAAGGTCAACCAGGAAATTAAGGAAGAATTAAAAAGATTCATGGAAACTAATGAGAATGAAGATACGAGCGTTCAAAATCTTTGGGATGCAGCAAAAGCAGTCCTGAGGGGGAAATACATCGCAATACAAGCATCCATTCAAAAACTGGAAAGATCTCAAATTCAAAAGCTCACCTTACACATAAAGGAACTAGAGAAAAAGCAACAAATAGACCCCACCCCCAGCAGAAGAAGACAGTTAATTAAAATTCGAGCAGAGCTCAATGATATCGAGACCAAAAGAACTGTGGAACAGATCAACAGAACCAGGAGTTGGTTCTTTGAAAGAATTAATAAGATAGATAAACCATTAGCCAGCCTTATTAAAAAGAAGAGAGAGAAGACTCAAATTAATAAAATCATGAATAAGAAAGGAGAGATCACTACCAACACCAAGGAAATACAAATGATTTTAAAAACATTATGAACAGCTGTACGCCAATAAATTAGGCAATCTAGAAGAAATGGACGCATTCCTGGAAAGCCACAAACTACCAAAACTGGAGCAGGAAGAAATAGAAAACCTGAACAGGCCAATAACCAGGGAGGAAATTGAAGCAGTCATCAAAAACCTCCCAAGACACAAGAGTCCAGGGCCAGATGGCTTCCCAGGGGAATTCTATCAAACGTTTAAAGAAGAAATCATACCTATTCTACTAAAGCTGTTTGGAAAGATAGAAAGAGATGGAGTACTTCCAAATTCGTTCTATGAGGCCAGCATCACCTTAATTCCGAAACCAGACAAAGACCCCACCAAAAATGAGAATTACAGACCAATATCCCTGATGAACATGGATGCAAAAATTCTCAACAAGATACTAGCCAATAGGATCCAACAACACATTAAGAAAATTATTCACCATGACCAAGTAGGATTTATCCCTGGGACACAAGGCTGGTTCAACACTCGTAAAACCATCAATGTGATGCATCATATCAGCAAGAGAAAAACCAAGAACCATATGATACTCTCATTAGATGCAGAGAAAGCATTTGACAAAATACAGCATCCATTCCTGATCAAAACCCTTCAGAGTGTTGGGATAGAGGGAACTTGCCTCGACATCTTAAAAGCCATTTACGAAAAGCCCACAGCAAATATCATTCTCAATGGGAAAGCACTGGGAGCCTTTCCCGTAAGATCAGGAACAAGACAGGGATGTCCACTTTCACCACTGCTGTTCAACATAGTTCTGGAAGTCCTAGCCTCAGCAATCAGACAACAAAAAGACATTAAAGGCATTCAAATTGGCAAAGAAGAAGTCAAACTCTCCCTCTTCGCCGATGACATGATACTCTACATAGAAAACCCAAAAGCCTCCACCCCAAGATTGCTAGAACTCATACAGCAATTTGGTAGCGTGGCAGGATACAAAATCAATGCCCAGAAATCAATGGCATTTCTATACACTAACAATGAGACTGAAGAAAGAGAAATTAAGGAGTCAATCCCATTTACAATTACACCCAAAAGCATAAGATACCTAGGAATAAACCTAACCAAAGAGGTAAAAGATCTATACCCTAAAAACTATAGAACACTTCTGAAAGAAATTGAGGAAGACACAAAGAGATGGAAAAATATTCCATGCTCATGGATTGGCAGAATTAATATTGTGAAAATGTCAATGTTACCCAGGGCAATTTACACGTTTAATGCAATCCCTATCAAAATACCATGGACTTTCTTCAGAGAGTTAGAACAAATTATTGTAAGATTTGTGTGGAATCAGAAAAGACCCCGAATAGCCAGGGGAATTTTAAAAAAGAAAACCATAGCTGGGGGCACCACAATGCCAGATTTCAGGTTGTACTACAAAGCTGTGGTCATCAAGACAGTGTGGTACTGGCACAAAAACAGACACATAGATCAATGGAACAGAATAGAGAACCCAGAAGTGGACCCTGAACTTAATGGTCAACTAATATTCGATAAAGGAGGAAAGACTATCCATTGGAAGAACGACAGTCTCTTCAATAAATGGTGTTGGGAAAATTGGACATCCACATGCAGAAGAATGAAACTGGACCACTCTCTTTCACCATACACAAAGATAAACTCAAAATGGATGAGAGATCTAAATGTGAGACCAGAGTCCATCAAAATCATAGAAGAGAACACAGGCAACACCCTCTTTGAACTCGGCCACAGTAACTTCTTGCAAGATACATCCACAAAGGCAAAAGAAACAAAAGCAAAAATGAACTATTGGGACTTCATCAAGATAAGAAGCTTTTGCACAGCAAAGGATACAGTCAACAAAACTAAAAGACAACCTACAGAATGGGAGAAGATATTTGCAAATGACATATCAGATAAAGGGCTAGTTTCCAAAATCTATAAAGAACTTATTAAACTCAACAGCAAAGAAACAAACAATCTAATCATGAAATGGGCAAAAGACATGAAGAGAAATCTCACAGAGGAAGACATGGACATGGCCAACATGCACATGAGAAAATGCTCTGCATCACTTGCCATCAGGGAAATACAAATCAAAACCACAGTGAGATACCACCTCACGCCAGTGAGAATGGGGAAAATTAACAAGGCAGGAAACCACAAATGTTGGAGAGGATGCGGAGAAAAGGGAACCCTCTTACACTGTTGGTGGGAATGTGAACTGGTGCAGCCACTCTGGAAAACTGTGTGGAGGTTCTTCAAAGAGTTAAAAATAGACCTGCCCTACGACCCAGCAATTGCACTGTTGGGGATTTACCCCAAAGATTCAGATGCAATGAAACGTCGGGACACCTGCACCCCGATGTTTCTATCAGCAATGGCCACAATAGCCAAACTGTGGAAGGAGCCTCGGTGTCCATTGAAAGATGAATGGATAAAGAAGATGTGGTTTATGTATACAATGGAATATTACTCAGCAATTAGAAACGACAAATACCCACCATTTGCTTCAACGTGGATGGAACTGGAGGGTATTATGCTGAGTGAAATAAGTCAATCGGAGAAGGACAAACAGTGTATGTTCTCATTCATTTGGGGAATATGAATAATAGTGAAAGGGAATATAAAGGAAGGGAAAAGAAATGTTGGGAAATATCAGGAAGGGAGACAGAACATAAAGACTCCTAACTCTGGGAAACGAACTAGGGGTGGTGGAAGGGGAGGAGGGCGGGTGTTGGAGGGGAATGGGTGACGGGCACTGAGGTGGACACTTGACGGGATGAGCACTGGGTGTTTTTCTGTATGTTGGTAAATTGAACACCAATAAAAATTAATTAAAAAAAAATAAAAATAAAATATGCTTCTTAAAATGCAATTAGGTAGACCCAAACTATTAATTACTTCGCGCTTAAGTCAGGGCATTGGGCAAAAATATTTTCAAATGTTTTCTGTTTATAAGATGTAACATTGGTAGATTTCGTTGGCACTATTTACATCTTTGCAATAAGATTCAAAATGGAATCAAATTCTCCGTGAATTTTCTCAGTGGATATTTTGGGTATTTTTGTGCACCCGAGTAAGGTATGTGACCCTACAACAAGAGAGTCTAAACCAGAGGCTCCTTTTCAGCCTGCTGGTTAGAATCACTTCAGGAGAGTGATTACATATTTCAGGCCAACTAAATCATAGTTTCTGATGTGGGGTGGAAGCATCTTTTTCTCCCCCTTTGTTAAAGCTCCCATACAATTCCAATGTGTGTAAGCTCATTGACAGTCAGTGGTCTAATTAAAATTATTTTATATGCAAATAAAAATTTTATTTAATCCATAGTAAGTGGCTGTTTTCTATACCTGGAATATTTGCCTTATGTCTTCAGTTGGAAAAGCATGATTAAAATGTAAATTCAGCAAAATGAAGTTGTATGTATTAAGAGGTACAGATCTGGAGAACCTATTAAGGTAGATATTTCTAAATGTAGTATTGATGTTTATTATGTATCAGTTGAAGACTTATAAATTTACCTTTGAGCTAGTTAACCAAAAATCAATAATTTGTTACCAAGAATCATTTCATCTCACCTATGACCTGGATAAAATTTTAAGTGAATATTATGCCAGAGAATATATTCACTGGGTATATGCATTGCATTTGTTGAGGCAAGGAAAGAGTCTATTTTGTTGAGAGCCATACACCATCAGTGAAATATGGCATGGTGATGTGAGAGTTCAGGTTGAAGAGGAGTGAGGTTTTGAAATCAGGTACCAGTAGATTTTGGAGTTTCGTGACTGACACAGAAAATGACCATGTTATTTTGAACATCAAGTGGGTAACACATCCAGAAAACAAAAACCAGAAACAGTCTGATCCTTTATCTAGAGTATAGCCAGTCTTGATCATATGTTAGAGCAGAGTTTGGCAAACTACAGTTAAATCTGCCCCTTTTCAGTAAATAGTTTTATTGGAACATAGCCATGGGCTCATTCATTTACTTATTGTCTATGGCTGTTTTTGGCTCCAGTGTTTTATACAGAGACCATATTGCCTGTAAAGCCTAAAATATTTACTGTCTGACCCTTTGCAGAAAGTTTGCCAACTCCTATATTAGACTGTTGTATCATACATTAAACAATCAAATCATGCATGTTAAGGCTTTCAAATGGAGTTTGTACTTGAAGAAGAGGGATTTGCTTGGCAATTAGGGGGGTATGCTGGATCCTTTTGATGCTCCTACTGTGGAGGGCCGGAGCTTGTCCACTTACCTTGCCTGACTCTACCTCCATGTTCCTCTATGTCACAGTCCTTGCTGTTGCTCTCTGTTGGGGGTAGAGGAAGTAACTGGAGTAGCAAGTAACTGGAGATCCTGGACCGTGAGGATTTTTCACTGCAGTTTCTGGGTATAAAGACCACTTTTTGTATACCTTGCTAATAATGGATCTAGATATGGAAGTTTAAAAATGAAGAGTAGTTTAACCTTTGCTCCTGGTCCAAGTGGAGAGTTGAGGAAGGTGTGAAGATCTGGTGAAGAAGGCACATCTGTCTCAATTGCCCCTAGTCTCTGGTGCAGTAGAGGGGTAGCTGTCAGCTACATCTTCACCTGGGGCACCTGAATGCTGAAGGCTCTTACTTATTTATTTACCCTTGGAAAACCGGTACCTGCAAATATTAGAGAGATTGAAGAATATAAGCACATTTAGCTTTCAAGGGACATAACTCCCCTTTCTAACATATGACTGTTAATCAAGTTTTAGCCTTTTGGCTCCTAGTTACATCTGTAGAAAAGCACTGCCTACAAAAGTAAGGAAGTGCCTGTAAATGAGATTAAATGTAACAGTGTTCTGGTAAGCATAGGCAACCTCCTATCAGAGCTGCAAGTTTGTACTAGAAGTTACAGTCTTGAGAAAAATATTTTTTTTTTGAAGAGGGTTAAGATTTCATTAATAAATGTCAGGCTATTTCTATGATTCTAGAAGATTATTAATTTTTTTAAATAAAATATTTAAGATATTTTCAGACCAAAACCTCTGAAGGTATTTGGAATCTGATGATTTAGTTTATTCTGCTTATGATTTAGGTCTAGATCTATGTCCAAATGACTCTCCTTTTGGGTACAGTTAGTTATACCCAACTTCATTAAATAGATATGTGCTACAAAAGGAGTTCTGGTTGTTGATTTTTTTTTTTCACAGTTCTAGAATATGATGGCCCCAAGTGCTGTTTCTTGGCATTTTTGTTTTCCTAGTGTGATAAAACACTGAAGGTAGCACTGTAGTTCATGGAGTCAGGCTGAATTGCTTCCCAGAATAAATTGGTTGATAGAAATACCAGTAATGATGAAATCTCTCTCATGTGATTTGTTTGAAAGTACTTTAAATTCTTACTTAGCTATGTTTATGGTATGTGATTTTCTAAGTGTACTGCCCTCCCCTGACTAATTCTTATCCCTTCTTTATATAATAGATCAACGACTATCACCTATTCTACAAGATGAGCAACAGCCACCCTCTTCGCCCCTTTACTGCAGTGGGGGAAATTGATCATGTGCACATTTTGTCTGAACATATTGGTGCCTTGCTGATTGGGGAGGAGTATGGTGACGTCACATTTGTTGTGGAAAAGAAACGTTTTCCTGCCCACAGGGTAATTTTAGCAGCGAGGTGCCAGTATTTTCGGTAAGTGTATACTTTTGAAGATTCAAGTAACTTGTGGAAAACACTGGTATTTTCTCCTCTATGAAGAATATGTAACAAAGCATAATGAAACTTGCAAACTTTGAATTCAACTTCTATAAGAATTCCATCTTTGTAGACTTTTTGTTAGTTTAAAAAACAACAAAACAACACCTTTTCCTTCAGGAGCCATCTGAGAACCAGAGGATAAGAAGGCTTCCCATACTCCACTGTCCCTCATCAACCCTTTTTCAGAGTCTCAAGCATATCTCTCAGGCTGAGTCTTTGTGGACCTCATCTGCTTCTCACAGCTGATGACTGATGGAATTTAAGCTGATTTACTGGCTGTTAGGCTTCCTGTCGCTAATGAACATGTATACCTGTTAGTTTCAGACTACTGAGGCCCAGGACTTGTAGGTAACCCAATGGATCTCTCTTCTGAGATGGCAGTTTGGCAACCCCAAATTAAAGGAAATTTAAGTATTTGCTGAAACTTCATTTTAGTTACATAGAAGTAAAACTAAGTAAACTAAGTAAAACTATGTACTAATGTAAAAAAGAAAAATCCCACTTATATGCAGCTATTGTTTGTCATTCAAATCTTTAACTTCCAGGGTTATGAAACCCTGGTTATTAAACTAATCTCTAATTACTCTACATTTTACCCAATATTTGTAAAAAGGGAATCATCACTGAATTATTGACTGAATGATAACTTATCCTTGATAAATCCATAGAGTCTGTATCCACAAAATCATGGATTGACCTGGGAAACTCTTATCTAAAAACTGAGATGCCAGTGGCTTAGAGAAAATTTCACTTACCTTCTAGTGAAAACTACAGTATGATTTTCACAACCAGAATTAAGCAAGTCAATAAAAGAATATCTGGAGTCACATACATTGTCTAGTGGGTTTAATTCTCTTGGAAATATTTACTATTCAGCTAGAACTCTTTTAGTACATTTTAAACATTTTTAGGACATCTCATCTTGTACATATAAAATGCCACTGTAGATGAAGCCAGGAGCTTTGGAAAGAGAGGTGTCTTTTAAGAGTGCTCAGTGATACTTTCCTATGTCCCTTGATAGTGGCCAGCTTGACTCACACAGCTGGCCTTGATCTGGTCGTTATCAGTTACCTGCCTTTGTCCTCTGCACACTTTTCCTTTTGTGTTTTCCTTTTATTACTTTTGCTCCACTCAGTATTGTTAAAGTGTTTTAGAGACCATTCCTTATCAAGTCAGAACTTTTCAACCTTATGTTTAATATTTGTTAATATTATATATCTTCGCTCCTCCAAAAATAATTCAATACAACTGTGTGTGGATATCTTTTAGATGATCAGTGTATTCTTAAAAGAAACTCACCTGCTTTTAGAAATTGGAAGATCATATTGAGTGAATGGACTATACGCCCTTCACTTACTGAATTTGTTCTTGGTGTCTCTGTAGATATCGAGCATTTATAATATATGATGGCTCACAAGGCTCATGTCGGAGTCATTGGTAATACTGTCTTAGATTCTCATTGCTGGCACTGTCCATATTGCAAAGGAAAATTAGGAGAAGCTTCTCTCATTGTTGTCTTAGAGCCTGTCAGTTCCCAGATAAGGACAACTAACTGTATAGAGGGAATTTTTCACAATTTGGGGGTTCATATTTAGTGTTCCAAGGGAGCCTCATCAAAACTACTTTTAAAGCATTGAGAATTTACATGAGTACCAAGGACCACACTGCAGGAGTAGTAAATCTTGGCGAGATCTTTCTAGAAAAGTATTTTTTAATCTAGTAATTTTAGAGCCATGTTCTCTGGATTAATGAAAACCTTCAAGAGTGTTTTGGGGCACAGTATAACCCAGTGAAGAAATATGCTCAGAATATCCATGGATCTCTTCTTGGATGGTTTCTACTATTTCCCTGAGGCAAGCAGAAATGCTAAGGCCTGGAGGAGAGTGGGGAGGAATTCCAATAGGTATGGAGGGAATCCTTGAAATGCTAGTCCTACTATGACAATCTTAGAAGCAGGGGGAATCTCTTTTTTCCCCCCTTATTCTCTTGTTTTCACTTTTACACATTTTCTTTCTGCCTTTTATGCTTCCTTTTCTGTACCCCTCCCTTGTCCTCTTTTCTTTCCTGATGGAATAGAGGCTTATTAATTGGTTCATATTATTCCTTTGACAGTAATAAAGGTAGAAATTCAAATTCATTACCTGGCTGGATTGTCTAGTTTTCATTTTTTAGATGATCAGTTAAGCAATAATAGGATTCTTTTTTAATCTGAAAAATTACTGAAAAGACAGGGAAAAAAAAAAGTCAAATCACCCATAATCCCATCCCCAATTTTATATTTAATTTATAAAGTAACAAATGGCAGTCCTTCCCTCCCAGCCCTCTAATCACATTTCCCAGAGACAACCTCTGTTAACAGTATAAGATGAATTTCCCCCAATTTTTCTCAATGTAAATAGATATATCTGTATATACCTATGTAGGTACACATATAAGTACATGGTATATACTTTTTCCCATGCAACACATACAGGTCTGCAACTTGACTAATATACTATATCCTGGTTATCTTTCTAAGACTGTATATTTTGAGCTACTTAATCTCTGTAATGGCTGCACAGAAGTGTATCTCACAGTTTCTTAACTATGTTTCTGTTGATGGACATTTAAGATTTTCATTCAGTGTTTCCATTTTTTCACTCTATATTCTTATACATGTATCTTTACTTTGCTGTGTATCTTTACTTTGCTGTATTTTTTCTCTAGAATTGAGTCCTGACAGTGAGATTACTGAGTTGAAGGACATGCCCATTTTAGATTTGAATAGAAATTACTTAAATTACTTTGCCTAAAGGGGTGCCTATTTATAGACTCAAAGCAGTGCATGGGAGAACCTGTTATTTCATTGCTTTTGCAGCACTGAATAGTTAACAGGATTTTTAATTTCTGCCAGTCTGACAGGGGAGAATGGCACCTGATTGTGTGTAATTGTTTTTATCTGATTATGTTTTTTCCTACAGAGTTTTACTTTTTAAACAGCCTTATTGACCTTTAATATGTTTATATGGATTTTGCAAGAGCTCTTTCATCTTTCTATTTAATGAATGTCTATTACCTATTTGAATTCTCAGGATATTTCATCAGCCCAATTGTTTATAGAATTAATCCAAAATAGTTTATAAACCATTTCTTTTTCTTTAGAGAATTATTTAAATGATTACTGTGCATTTCTTTACCTGAATCTTTGTGTCATTAAACAAATTTATGTTTGCATAATGCTGATAACCATGATTTCATAATATTGTAGCAAATCTTATTTGAGGTTTTCCTCATGCATTTCTTCTCTGATGTGTAGAGCATTACTGTATGGTGGAATGAGAGAATCACAACCTGAAGCAGAAATCCCTCTCCAAGACACCACTGCAGAAGCATTCACAATGCTGCTTAAATACATCTACACTGGGCGGGCAACGCTGACAGATGAGAAGGAGGAGGTGTTGCTGGACTTTTTGAGCCTGGCTCATAAATATGGATTTCCAGAGCTGGAGGATTCTACCTCTGAGTATCTCTGCACCATACTTAACATTCAGAATGTCTGCATGACTTTTGATGTTGCCAGCCTCTACTCACTTCCCAAGTTAACTTGCATGTGCTGCATGTTTATGGACAGAAATGCTCAGGAGGTGCTCTCAAGTGAAGGCTTCCTTTCCCTTTCTAAGGTGTGTCATCATCTGCAAGTACAGGCATGCATCATGTTATTTAGATCTGTGCAGTAGGAGAAGAGCCATAGACTAAAAATTAAAAAATAAAAATCCTTGATCTGGAAGGGGTCATCTGTCTAGCTATCTGCCTCCAGCTACTAAGACTCTATGTAGATCATATAAGAGAGAGGTAAATTGGTTCTATGTCTAAAAGAGGCTGTGCTGCAGAGTGGGTGTTTTCAAAGTGATGACTGTCAGGTTTTTTTGTGGTGTTGCGTACTATTTTTTCATTTTGTATTTCTCCCACAGAGAGGTGCAACTAATAATTTGTTATTATGAGAGAGAAAATTCATACAGGAGATTTCCTGTGTCATTGGCCCTACCAATACCTCAAATCAGAGCTAGGGCAACAAGGGAGAAAAAGGAACTTATACGAGAGGATGTCATTTTAAGTTATCCTCTCCCACCCACCCCCACCACCCCCACTGCTGCCAGCTGGCTCAAAAATAAACTCTTTTCCTTAGATCTCTCTCTGAACTCTGGTCTCTTCTTTCCCTTTTTGTGTTTCTCCTAGGACCTGAATATTTCAAATGAAAAAAACCTATTTGAAAAGCTACATATTTTGGCTTGAGTGTAAACCATGATTTTTACTATCCTACTTAATTTTTTGGAAGCAAGTGTCTTTGAGGGTTGCACCAGTGTTACTGGAGATGAGTCTAGAAATCTGAGAATCAAAAATATGGGAGTGCAATAATATTGTGAAACAAAAGATTTCGAATTTTAAATACTGAATGTATCCTACTGACTTATAAATTTAAACTCTCCTGAAGAACCTGCATGGAATGACAGCTCCTTATGTTGCCATTTTTCTTCTTGTTTTATTGAAGATAGGTGCAGATATGTTAGAAAGACTAGACATTTGATGTAGTGGTACAAGATGCCCATGGCTATTCATGGAGCCCTGGTGGGCAAGAGAGTATATGGCACAAAGATTAAAGAAAGAAGATGGTCAAAGAGTTGTTGAGATATAAGTGATACTTGCAGTTCTGTGAGGTTTTGCTGATTGATTGGATATATGGCTGAGCTCCATAATAAATGGATTTTTTTTTTATCCTTTTCAGACAGCACTTTTAAACATCGTATTAAGAGATTCATTTGCAGCTCCTGAGAAAGATATTTTTCTAGCCTTGTTAAATTGGTGTAAGCACAATTCAAAGGAGAATCATGCTGAAATCATGCAGGCTGTGCGTTTGCCTCTGATGAGCCTCACTGAACTGCTGAACGTTGTGAGGCCTTCAGGACTGTTGTCTCCTGATGCTATTCTGGATGCTATTAAAGTTCGATCAGAGAGCCGGGATATGGACCTCAATTACAGAGGCATGCTCAGTAAGTACCTGTTTACCCTAATCTCAGGAAAAGTTTTCTCCCTCGCCTGACAGTCTCAGCTACAAAATGAGCTACAAAACTCTAGTTGCAGGTGTATGTGATATGTGTGGGTCTAAGAACATAGAGTTCTGCTTCCTCTTGTTTTCCTCTTAATTCCCTCAGAGACCGTTGAGTCTTCATAGACCCCAACATCGGTATTTCTTGCCAGGTCTAGACAGATTTATTTATTTTAAATGTTTTTTTTTTAATTTTTATTTATTTATGATAGTCACACAGGGAGAGAGAGAGAGAGAGAGAGAGAGAGAAAGAGGCAGAGACACAGGCAGAGGGAGAAGCAGGCTCCATGCACCGGGAGCCTGACGTGGGATTCGATTCCGGGTTTCCAGGATCGCGCCCTGGGCCAAAGGCAAGCGCCAAACCGCTGTGCCACCCAGGGATCCCTAGACAGATTTATTCAGCTGTGTCCTAGAATATCAGAAATAGACACTCTGCTGAAAAGCTTCTTCTCATGCTAAGACCTTTCCTGCCTTCCTCCATCAAATTAGCCTTGAGTCCATGCTCTGTTCCTATTCCGTGTACTGTGAACGTGGAGATTCTAAATGATAGTAATAGCTACCACTTGTGTTACATATCCAACACTTACGTGATTGTTCTTATTGATAAAAACAATGGCAGTTAGGAAGTATTTATAAAGTGTTTGTATTATCAGTTAACAGTTCTACATGATCACTTAATTCTCACAACAACTTATTTTTACAATGAGGAAACTGAATCACAGAGAGATTACACAGAAAGATTCTGAGCAGAGAAGCAGACCTTTGTAGCTAGGCTGTGTAATGAACCACCACACTACACTGCATAAATACAAAATACAGTCTCCTCTGATCCTTTTAATATACTTGTGGAAATAAGACCTACTCCCGTGAAAAGTTAAGTAGGACCATGTTTAAGGTGAGCACATGCTATGAATTTCGAAAGAGGATACAGCTTGGAAGAACTGAGGGAGATTTCATGGAGATCAGGAAGCCTGAGGTGAATCCTGGCCTTAGATATGAGGGTCTTCAGGGTGGAGTGTGTTTCAAGGGGAGGACTGGTTGCGTTTGACAGACAAGGTAGTGCGTTCAAAGGCCTGGGAACAGAAGAAGTGGATGAGAGCAGAGGGGCTCGCCTTGATAAACAATGTATATAAAGGTCAGCTCAGGCAAAATTGTGGAAGTCTTCTAACCAGCTTGGGATTTTGCTGATGCACAATGAGAAGCTGATTTTCAAAAGTGAGAGATGTGTGAGTCTGATGATGGTCTTGAAAGTTTGATCTATGGTGCTATGCTTGATGATTTGGAATAAGGAAAACTGGTTTGGGGAGACCAGTGAGGAGGGTGTTTGATCTGCACAAAGTTGATATAACCGTAAACTAGATTGGCAGTAGGGAAAAGGGAAAGTACATATGTATAAGGGAGATATTATTCTGAAAATTAGATCTTGATGATTTATGGGATTTAAATTTAAGAATTAAGTTTAGGAGGAAGTTACCTTATTTTTTCAAATCCAAGAAACCGGAAGTTCTCAAGTGCCATCGTTTTATTTTCCACTAAGAAAGGAAACAGTATTGCCAGTTAAATCATAACACACCATCATGTCTATATCCCAGTTTCAGAAATGTTAAAATTTGAAAAAAATATGTATCTTAGAATTAATGAAATGTAGTAGTTCTGAAGATGCTGAGCTTAATTTAAGACTGAGTTTGAGGGTTTCTGGAACATCTAAGTACTAAGTCCTGTCTCATGTTAGTCATTTCCCTGAGTCATCTTTTCCTTGACCATGCTCAGACATTCTCTTAAATACTGATTGATCGTAAGTAGGTGTCCTTAGTCTGGATTTCTCTTCTGACTCATCAGATTTAGATTTCTTTTCTTTCTTTTTTTTTTTTTTTTTTTTAAGATTTTATTTATTTATTCACGAGAGACACACAGAGAGAGAGAGGCAGAGACACAGGCAGAGAGAGAAAGCAGGCTTCATGCAGGGAGCCCAATGTGGCACTCGATCCCAGGTGTCCAGGATCATGCCCTGGGCTAAAGGCAGGTGCCAAACCGCTGAGTTACCCAGGCATCCCTAGATTTCTTTTCTTTTCTTTTTTTTTCTTTTTCCCTAGATTTCTTTTCCAAGCATTTCCTCACTCCTGCAAAAATATCCCAAGCCTATCCCTGTAACGAATTTAGTTATAGGGCCCTGCCAACACCTCAAATCAAAGCTAGGGCAACAAGGGAGAAAAAGGAACTTATATGAGAGGATCAGACAATGATGACTTAGAAATTCTAAAATACAATTTTACTCATCTTGTTACTTCTCCCCCTCCACAGTCCCACTCTTTATCCAAGACTACCCTCAACTAGGACCCCTCTCTAGCACCTCCGATCTCCTCCCAGACCTCTCTCGAGCTGTTCCCTCTAGCTGCCATATTATTTCTCTACTGCTTTTCATTCTAATTCACACACTGGATGGTCAATGCATTGTATTTACTATCTTTTCAAACCAATGCCTAACTCCCTGTTTACCCAAGCTTCTGCTCAGACAACTCACCAACCGACCATAATTTATATGCCAAAGTTTTCTCTCAGTCCTCATTTTCTGATCTTTCAGCATCCTTAGATACCAGTGACCTCCTTCTCTGTATAGAAGTTCTCTCCTCAGTTGGCTTCTATAACCCTTCTTTTCACTGGATATAGAAGAAAAAGTATTGGTTTTGGAACTAAAGAAGTTTGACCTCAAATCCTGAATGAGTCACTTGCTGGTTGTGTGACTTGATATTAAGTTCCATAAGGAATTATACTTTTAGTCCTACTAAAAAGTCCCCATCAAGTTTCCTAATATTTTATGAGAATTTAAATAATGTATGCAAATAATGTCTGTAAACTCAATCTAGGAAACCATTGTTATCATTATTTGTGTTCTTCCTCACCTCTGTCAGTCTGTAGGAATTACTGCATTGGTCATAGAAGCATGTATGTGAATTAGAATGAAAGGCAGTAGAGAAATACTATGACAACTAGAGGGAACAGCTCGAGAGAGGTCTGGGAGGAGATCAGAGGTGCTAGAGAGGGGTCCTAGTTGAGGGTAGTCTTGGATAAAGAGTGGGACAGTGGAGGGGGGAGAAGTAACAAGATGAGTAATACAATTTTAGAATTTCTAAGTCATCATTGTCTGATCCTCTCATATAAGTTCCTTTTTCTCCCTTGTTGCCCTAGCTTTGATTTGAGGTGTTGGTAGGGCCCTATAAATGAATTTGTTACAGGGATAGGCTTGGGACACTTTTGCAGGACTGAGGAGATGCTTTGGACACTTTACATAGTTGGTGGTAGCTTAGAATTGACCAGCTGGTCAATGTAGGTGTCAGACTTGGGTTATAATGAAGCCATGAGACTACTGTGAAAGGGAGTACTCAACAAGCTGAGGCACGCTCAGTTCTGGATGATATATTTACATAATTATTACTTATAAATGTTAAATTTTTCATTTGGGATAAATCAGTGGGATCTTGAGGAAGAAATTATACAGATATTTGGGAATCTTTAACTTCTAAACTTGAGAAATGATTAAACAACAGGCTGGTTTTCTGACTTTTTACCTATATGGATAGCAAAATCAGCAATATTAACACCAAGGATGCATATCACTTTCCTATAAGCTCCTTAAAAAATAGGTTATTCTCTAAATAAATGTTATCCAAATATACCATTATTTTCTTTTATTACATTTCTTCACTGTTAAGAAAACGTAGTCTAAAACTTTAGAAGTTGAGGCGCCTGGGTGGCTTAGTCGATGAATGTCTGCCTTCCCCTCAGGTCATGATCTCAGGGTCCTGGGATTGAGCCCTGCATTCAGCTCTAGCTCCCTGCTCAGGCGGGTCTACTTTACCCTCTCCCTCTGGCCCTTCCTCTCCCCCTGCTCATGCTTGCTCGCTCGATCCCCCCCTCCTTCCTTCCCTCCCCCCCCGTCTCACAAATAAATAAATAAAATCTTAAAAAAATAAAATTTCAGAAGTCTTCCTAGACTGTTCTGGAAGGATAGTTATGCTTATTTTGAAACTGTTGACCAAATTTGTTTGTTCTCCCCTGGGTATAGCTTCTATGTCTTTGGGACTTTTCATGAACTGTGGAGAGGTTCTCTCCTGGACTGGGGACTGCACAGATACTAATGCTTTTTCTTTTGAGTTGACTGGTATTGGTTACTGGAGGTTCAATTCTCAGAGCTGCATATCCTGAGGATTTTAACCAAATTACAACAATTTTTCTCCTCCTTAAAAAAAGGGGGGACCCAAAGGATATATTTTTTAAGGATTTTATTTATTCATGAGAGACACCAAGAAAGAGGCAGAGACACAGGCAGAGGGAGAAGCAGGCTCCCTGTGGGGAGCCTAATGCATAACTCAGTCCCAGGATCCCAGGATCAAGCCCTGAGCAGAAGGCAGCTGAACTGCAGAGCCACCCAGGCACCCCCCCCCCCAAAGGATATTTTTAACTTAACAGTTATGATTAGTCTTTCTGGGGAGATGGTTTTGGCTAGTTTTGTACACACACCTGGGGAAAGGAATTATCTCTTAATGAAATTATTTTTTTTCCTTAGAATATTTTAACTACCTGCACTCAAACCATTCCCTTAATGCTTAGTTTGTCATAACTATTGAGGTATTATTTCTGCCTTGAAGGTGGTTTTTTTGATCAGACTGGATTATACTTATTTTGTGTGTCTCAGATTTTATTTTACTTTATATTTTTAAAAGATTTTATTTATTTATTCATGAGAGACACAGAGAGAGAGGCAGAGAAATAGGCAGAGGTAGAATCAGGCTCCCTGTGGGAAGCCTGATGTCGAACTTGATCCCGTACCCCAGGATCACGCCCTGAGCCAAAGACAGATGCTCAACCCCTGAGCCACCCAGATGACTTGTGCGTGTCTAAGATTCTAGACTTTAGGAAAGAGGACCATAATTATTATTGAGGAAATAATAATAAGAGGAAATCACAATTTATTATTTCTTCATGTTTATAGCAGGGAGCATATCACAACTTCCATTCTCAAGATTTCACTTTTTAAAACATTTTATTTATTTATTTGAGAGAGAGAGAAGAAGGAAAAGCCAATGGAAGGGCAGAGGGAGAGAGAGTCTCAAGCAGACTTACTGCTGAGCATGGAGCCCAGTGTAGGGCTTGAGCTCGGGACCTGAGTCAAAGCCAAGTCAGCTACTCAACCGACTGAGCCACCCAGCTACCCCTGAAACTTTTAATACTTTAAAACTTTTTGACTTATATTTTATCTCTCCAACTACAGTTTATAGTATCTTCATTGGTAAACTAGAGGCTTCACAAGGAATCCCTCCTGAGTATTCCTCAGTGGAGGCATTTTATGTCCGATATGTACTTGTCTATATGAGATGATGAGCTGCTGGAGGCTGAGTCCACTGCAGTCCAGCACACAGAAGACAGCGTAGGAGTTTTCTATTCTTTAAATAATAAATAGGATGAAGGTTCCATTCAGCTCTTAGAAGTTTTCATTCTGTGATCTTTATAAGTAACTTGCCTAAAGTTACTGAGTGAAATCAATGCCTGAGCTGGAACCAAAGTGCTGATCTGACTCATGAGGCCAGTGCTCTTCAGTAGAGTCTCCTGCCTGGAATATTTTCTGTTTCTGTTTTGTGTTTGGTGTGTTTGAGCACCAGTACTGTTAAATGTGGAGAGGAAGCCTGTGGAGAGTGGAGATAATGGGGAGAGTTGGAAGACAGGAGTGTCAAGGAAGCCACTTGTAATGCGGTGTTTGTTGGAAGGGAGCAGCCACACGTTTTTCGGGGAAGTCAGGTTGGGGAGTACAAAATGATTTTGGGTACAGAATTAGGTAAAGAGATTGCAGTGGGCAGAGAACTGAGTATGGCTCCAAATGTTACCCATCATGAGTGGACAGCTATCTCAGCCTAGATGGTAATCTTAGGCTGAGATAGTTCAGTAAAGATAGTTCAGTAAAGAACTACTAGAAAGTTCAGTAAAGGATAATTAAGAACATAACACAATTAAAGAAAAACTCAAGATAATTAGCCTAGCAGCACTCAGATTTTGGCCCTGTTTCACTAGCTGCAGGTCTTATTCATTTTCTTTGTTTTTCTAATAATTGGCTTGTTTCTGCCTAGCTGTGGAACTTCAAAGCTTAATTTTTTTCATGTTTGTAAAATGCATCCAAAATTACAAACGTAAGGAAAACTTTTGTTATCTGCTATGTTGTTTAATCCCTAATACCCTGTATTCTTTGAGAGCTCTTTTTCTCTACTGATAAAATTATAGATGGTAAGAATATTTGTGGTTTGAGGTATTTTACTATGACTTGAATTTTCTCATGATCACTTTTCTTCTTAAATTCTTCTTAAATGTAACTATAGGTTTTGCATATGCATGCAGACACACACACATGCACAAATACTTGGAGTTGGATTTTTATCCCATGAGACGCTCAGATTATGGTCACCATGAGAGAATTTCCACTTGTGTAAATGTTTCCCATTTTAAAGTAAAAGATACTTTCAGGGGATCTGTATCAAGAATAGTTAGAAAAGTTCTCAAGCACTCTTGAAATAAACTTCAAAAGAAGACTTTAGACTTGTAGCAATTTCATTTCTATTTTAGACTTTTAGTTATAGTCAACTGAAACCTTTGTGCCTAGTGTTTTATTCTGAGCTTGATAAATTTTAGAGATGAAGGAGCTTATATTTAGAGAAAATCAAAGGGTAGCAACACTTTCTAAATTCTGAAAGCTTGAGTTCCTCCCTTTTCGGCGTGGTCTTGACTAATGGTGTCAGAACTGTTGGAGGTGGTTCCAGTGGTCTTCAACAACAGGCTTCAGACCCCCACATTTTACACCCAGCAATAAAGGAACAGATCTCTTTTTACCAAGGGGTACACATTGTTGACACTGAAAAGTGCAAATTGGAAGTTTTTGTTTGCTTTATAAAGTGCTTCATCTCTAGATTGGAGGCTGCAGGAGGGCAGGACCCATTTCTGTTTCATTCTCTCAAGTATTCCTATGGTATCTGGTACAGATTGAATCCTCTGTAAATGGTTTTTGGCTGAATGCTTTATACTTACAGGGTACTGTAGCATGTATTATTTGTGGTACGATCTTTACAGTAATGCAGTGGGTGGGTTGGACACAGCATTATTTGTAGATGAGAAAACAGATTCTGATTCAAAGGCACTGAGGGGTCTCACTCAGGGCCAGTGGGTGGTGGAGCCCAAGTTCTCACTTTAAATACAACTTTGTTTGTTTTTATGCTATATCAGACTCTGTTTTTTTTAAATTTTTATTTATTTTATTATTTATGATAGTCACAGAGAGAGAGAGGGAGAGGCAGAGACACAGGCAGAGGGAGAAGCAGGCTCCATGCACCGGGAGCCCGACGTGGGATTTGATCCCGGGTCTCCAGGATCGTGCCCTGGGCCAAAGGCAGGCTCCAAACCACTGCACCACCCAGGGATCCCAATATATCAGACTCTGTTTTTTCCCTCTGAGTCTCAGGTCACCTTACAGGGAAGGGATTAGAGAGAGGGATAAATATGGTCTTCCCGTCAAAAATCCTTATGAGAGAGGTGGTAGGCAGGGCTCCTGGAGTCAGACTGCCAAGTTCTAATCATAGCTCTGTCACTGGCGGGCTCTGTGACCTTAGGAACCAAAGTCTGTCTGGCTTTTCTCTGCCCTTACTTCCCCATCTGTGAAATGGACACATAATGGTATTTCATGCAAAGAGTTATAAGGAGTGAATTAAAGGAATTAAGGTTTGTTAAATAAGTGAGAAATAAATATGAAGAATATGTACAATTACCATGAACTAATAGAACTCAGGAAGTTATAAACCTGTATGAAAAGCGCAGAAGAGGTTGAGCATGACTAGGTTTCATTTGCTTTTTTTTTTTCTGAGTTGCCTTAGCCTTTTGCAAGTTAAATAGTCCCACTCACCCCCCATTTGTCACCTGCATTATTGTCATCTTTGTTATCACTCTCTTTACCTGGCTTCATCTGAAAATTATATAAATATATATATATATAATTTTCAATGTAATATATTTTATTATTTTAATATAAAAATAATAATATAAAATATAAAATAATATTAAAATAATTATTTTAATTTAATATTTTATATTATATATATAATTTTATATATATATAGAGAGAGAGCACGAGCATGTGTGTGTGCAACCAGGGGTGCAGGAAAGAGAGAAAATCATAAGCAGGCTCTGTGGCCAGCACAGAACCTGATGTAGGGCTCAGTCTCACAACCCTGAGATCACAACCTGAGCCAAAATCAAAAGGCAGACACTTAATCAACTGAGCCACCCAGGCATCCCTGAAAAAAAATTTTTTTAAAACCACATTTTCAAAGAAATATATGGTGATGAGTTACCCCCTTTCCCTAAGAGCCTTATTATAGCTTGCACTGTTCCCTATTCAGATCACATAGTCAAGATGTATATGTACTGTGAGAATTCAGCATTTATTTATAGTCTGTAAACTTGCTTAGTTCTCTTATTATTGTGTGTTTTTTAGTATATAACTTTGTAATCATACTGATAAATTATTTTTTAGAGCTTACTATGTGCTTTGCAAGTATCATCTCATTTAACCCTTCCAACAAATAAGCGAAAACACATGGGGCTAGGGATTGCCCTCTTGAGAGACTAAAGTTCAGAGAAGATAATTTCCCCAAAGTGGTTTGCCTGGTTAAAGGTGTCGCCACTATTTCAACTCTGACTCTGAAGATCAAGCTCTTCACATCTGCTAAAGCTGCCGCCTGTCCCTCCACGGGGAGTGTCAGTTAGAACGTTGGCACCTAGAGGACAGGCTCCTGATCTGTGAAGCAAGCTTTGCAAGGAGGACTTCAGAGTTCCAGGAACAATTGACACTTAATAAATCTAGTGTGGGAAGGGGGAGGAGGTTTAATTAGAACCATAACATTGATTTTGATGACAGACTGAGTTTTCAGTTGTAAAAATGCTCAAGTGAAGTAAAAATACACCTTTTACACAAATTGTTTTTCAGCTAGATTAACTTCTTGAGTATTATCTGTGTATGGTCCGTGTCCAGCAACTCTAGTATATGTATTGTAATGTGTCTTATGTTGCTTTATCAGAGATCTTTTTTTTTAAATAAATTTATTTTTTATTGGTGTTCAATTTACCAACATACAGAATAACGCCGAGTGCTCACCCCGTCAAGTGCCCCCCTCAGTGCCCATCACCCATTCACCCCCACCCCCCGCCCTCCTCCCCTTCCACCACCCCTAGTTCGTTTCCCAGAGTTAGAAGTCTTTATGTTCTGTCTCCCTTTCTGATATTTCCCACACATTTCTTCTCCCTTCCCTTATATTTCCTTTCATTATTATTTATATTCCCCAAATGAATGAGACCATATAATGTTTGTCCTTCTCCAATTGACTTACTTCACTTAGCATAATACCTTCCAGTTCCATCCCCGTCGAAGCAAATGGTGGGTATTTATCGTTTCTAATGGCTGAGTAATATTCCATTGTATACATAAACCACATCTTTATCCATTCATCTTTCGATGGACACCGAGGCTCCTTCCACAGTTTGGCTATTGTGGACATTGCTGTTATAAACATTGGGGTGCAGGTGTCCTGGCGTTTCATTACATCTGTTTCTTTGGGGCAAATCCCCAACAGTGCAATTGCTGGGTCTTAGTGCAGGTCTATTTTTAACTCTGAGAAACCTCCACACAGTTTTCCAGAGTGGCTGCACCAATTCACATTCCCACCAACAGTGTAAGAGGGTTCCCTTTTCTCCGCATCCTCTACAACATTTGTGGTTTCCTGCCTGGTTAATTTTCCCCATTCTCACTGGTGTGAGGTGGTATCTCATTGTGGTTTTGATTTGTATTTCCCTGATGGCAAGGGATGCAGAGCATTATCTCATGTGCATGTTGGCCATGTCCATGTTTTCCTCTGTGAGATTTCTCTTCATGTCTTTTGCCCATTTCATGATTGGATTGTTTCTTTGGTGTTGAGTTTAATAAGTTCTTTATAGATCTTGGAAACTAGCCCTTTATCTGATACGTCATTTGCAAATATCTTCTCCCATTCTGTAGGTTGTCTGTTAGTTTTGCTGACTGTATCCTTTGCTGTGCAAAAGCTTCTTATCTTGATGAAGTCCCAATAGTTCATTTTTGCTTTTGTTTCTTTTGCCTTTGTGGATGTATCTTGCAAGAAGTTACTGTGGCTGAGTTCAAAAAGGGTGTTGCCTGTGTTTTCCTCTAAGATTTTGATGGAATCTTGTCTCACATTTAGATCTTTGATCCATTTTGAGTTTATCTTTGCGTATGGTGCAAGAGAGTGGTCTAGTTTCATTCTTCTGCATGTGAATGTCCAATTTTCCCAGCACCATTTATTGAAGAGACTGTCTTTCTTCCAATGGATAGTCTTTCCTCCTTTATCGAATATTAGTTGACCATAAAGTTCAGGGTCCACTTCTGGGTTCTCTATTCTGTTCCATTGATCTATGTGTCTGTTTTTGTGCCAGTACCACACTGTCTTGATGACCACAGCTTTGTAGTACAACCTGAAATCCGCCATTGTGATGCCCCCAGATACGATTTTCTTTTTTAAAATTCCCCTGGCTATTCGGGGTCTTTTCTGATTCCACACAAATCTTAAAATAATTTGTTCTAACTCTCTGAAGAAAGTCCATGGTATTTTGATAGGGATTGCATTAAACGTGTAAATTGCCCTGGGTAACATTGACATTTTCCCGATATTAATTCTGCCAATCCATGAGCATGGAATATTTTTCCATCTCTTTGTGTCTTCCTCAATTTCTTTCAGAAGTGTTCTATAGTTTTTAGGGTATAGATCCTTTACCTCTTTGGTTAGGTTTATTCCTAGGTATCTTATGCTTTTGGGTGCAATTGTAAATGGGATTGACTCCTTAATTTCTCTTTCTTCAGGCTCATTGTTAGTGTCTAGAAATGCCACTGGTTTCTGGGCATTGATTTTTGTATCCTGCCACGCTACCAAATTGCTGTATGAGTTCTAGCAATCTTGGGGTGGAGGCTTTTGGGTTTTCTATGTAGAGTATCATGTCATCGGCGAAGAGGGAGAGTTTGACTTCTTCTTTGCCAATTTGAATGCCTTTAATGTCTTTTTGTTGTCTGATTGCTGAGGCTAGGACTTCCAGTACTATGTTGAATAGCAGTGGTGAAAGTGGACATCCCTGTCTTGTTCCTGATCTTAGGGGAAAGGCTCCCAATGATTCCCCATTGAGAATGATATTTGCTGTGGGCTTTTCATAGACGGCTTTTAAGATGTTGAGGAATGTTCCCTCTATCCCTACACTCTGAAGAGTTTTGATCAGGAACGGATGCTGTATTTTGTCAAATGCTTTCTCTGCATCCGATGAGAGGATCAAATGGTTCTTGGTTTTTCTCTTGCTGATATGATGAATCACATTGATTGTTTTACGAGTGTTGAACCAGCCTTGTGTCCCGGGGATAAATCCTACTTGGTAATGGTGAATAATTTTCTTAATGTGTTGTTGGATCCTATTGGCTAGTATCTTGTTGAGAATTTTTGCATCCATGTTCATCAGGGATATTGGTCTGTAATTCTCATTTTTGGTGGGGTCTTTGTCTGGTTTTGGAATTAAGGTGATGCTGGCCTCATAGAACGAATTCGGAAGTACTCCATCTCTTTCTATCTTTCCAAACAGCTTTAGTAGAATAGGTATGGTTTCTTCTTTAAACATTTGATAGAATTCCCCTGGGAAGCCATCTGGCCCTGGACTTTTGTGTCTTGGGAGGTTTTTGATGACTGCTTCAATTTCCTCCCTGGTTATTGGCCTGTTCAGGTTTTCTATTTCTTCCTGCTCCAGTTTTGGTAGTTTGTGGCTTTCCAGGAATGCGTCCATTTCTTCTAGATTGCCTAATTTATTGGCGTACAGCTGCTCATAATATGTTTTTAAAATCGTTTGTATTTCCTTGGTGTTGGTAGTGATCTCTCCTTTCTTATTCATGATTTTATTAATTTGAGTCTTCTCTCTCTTCTTTTTAATAAGGCTGGCTAATGGTTTATCTATCTTATTAATTCTTTCAAAGAACCAACTCCTGGTTCTGTTGATATGTTCCACAGTTCTTCTGGTCTCGTTTTCATTGAGTTCTGCTCGAATCTTTATTAACTCTCTTCTTCTGCTGGATGTAGGATCTATTTGCTGTTTTTTCTCTAGCTCCTTTATGTGTAAGGTTAGCTTTTGTATTTGAGTTCTTTCCAGTTTTTGAATGGCTGCTTGTATTGCGATGTATTTCCCCCTCAGGACTGCTTTTGCTGCATCCCAAAGATTTTGAACGCTCGTATCTTCATTCTCATTAGTTTCCATGAATCTTTTTAATTCTTCCTTAATTTCATGGTTGACACTTTCATCTTTTAGCAGGATAGTCGTTAACCTCCACATGTTTGAGGTCCTTCCAAACTTCTTGTTGTGTTTTAGTTCTAATTTCAAGGCATTATGGTCTGAGAATATGCAGGGGACGATCCCAATCTTTTGGTATCGGTTCAGACCCCATTTGTGACCCAGTATGTGGTCTATTCTGGAGAAAGTTCCATGTGCACTTGAGAAGAATGTGTATTCAGTTGAGTTTGGATGTAAAGTTCTGTAGATATCTGTGAAATCCATCTGGTCCAGTGTATCATTTAAAGCTCTCGTTTCTTTGGAGATGTTGTGCTTAGAAGACCTATCGAGTATAGAAAGAGCTAGATTGAAGTCACCAAGTATAAGTGTATTATTATCTAAGTATTTCTTCACTTTGGTTATTAATTGATTTATATATTTTGCAGCTCCCACATTCGGGGCATATATATTGAGGATTGTTAAGTCCTCTTGTTGGATAGATCCTTTAAGTATGATATAGTGTCCCTCTTCATCTCTCACTATGGTCTTCGGGGTAAATTTTAGTTTATCTGATATAAGGATGGCTACCCCTGCTTTCTTTTGAGGACCATTTGAATGGTAAATGGTTCTCCAACCTTTTATTTTTAGGCTGTAGGTGTCCTTATGTCTAAAATGAGTCTCTTGTAGACAGCAAATAGATGGGTCCTGCTTTTTTATCCAGTCTGAAACCCTGCGCCTTTTGATGGGGTCATTAAGCCCGTTCACGTTCAGAGTTACTATTGAAAGGTATGAGTTTAGTGTCATCATGATATCTATTCAGTCCTTGTTTTTGTGGATTGTTCCACTGAACTTCTTCTTAACGGGGAATTTTAAGATTCCCCCTTAAAATTTCTTGCAGAGCTGGTTTGGAGGTCACATATTCTTTCAGTTCCTGCCGGTCTTGGAAGCTCTCTATCTCTCCTCCCATTTTGAGTGAGAGCCTTGCTGGATATTCTTGGTTACATGTTCTTCTCATTTAGGACCCTGAATATATCCTGCCAGCCCTTTCTGGCCTGCCAGGTCTCTGTGGAGAGGTCTGCTGTTACCCTAATACTCCTCCCCATACAAGTCAGGGATTTCTTGTCTCTTGCTGCTTTAAGGATCTTCTCTTTATCTTTGGAATTTGCAAGCTTAACTATTAGATGTCGAGGTGTTGAACGGTTTTTATTGATTTTAGGGGGGGATCTCTCTATTCCCTGGATTTGAATGCCTGTTTCCCTTCCCAGATTAGGAAAGTTTTCAGCTATGATTTGATCAAATACATATCCTGGCCCTCTGTCCCTTTCGGCGCCCTCGGGAACCCCAGTTAAATGTAGGTTTTTCTTCCTCAGGCTGTCGTTTATTTCCCTTAATCTATCTTCATGGTCTTTTAATTGTTTGTCTCTTTTTTCCTCAGTTTCCCTCTTTGCCATCAACTTGTCTTCTATGTCATTTACTCGTTCTTCCACCTCATTAACCCTCGTCATTAGGACTTCTAGCTTGGATTGCATCTCATTCAATTGATTTTTAATTTCAGCCTGATTGGATCTAAATTCTGCAGTCATGAAGTCTCTTGAGTCCTTTATGCTTTTTTCTAGAGCCACCAGTAGCTGTATAATAGTGCTTCTGAATTGGCTTTCTGACATTGAATTGTAATCCAGATTTTGTAACTGTGGGAGAGAGGACTGTTTCTGATTCTTTCTTTTGAGGTGAGGTTTTCCTTCTAGTCATTTTGCTCAGTGCAGAGTGGCCAAAAACAAGTTGTATTGGGAAAAGGAGAAAAAGAGAGGAGAGAAAGAAGGAAAGAAAAGAAAAAAAGAAAAAGAAGAGAAAGAGAAAAAGAAAGAAAGGGGAAAAACGGGGTGGGGGAAGCAATCAAATCAAAAAGAAAAAAAAAACATGGGGGAGTACCTTCTGATTCTGTATACTTTAAGTCCCTTGACTTCCTCTGGAACTTGTCCGTCTTGTTGGTCTTCTGGGGGAGGGGCCTGTTGTGCTGATTTTCAGGTGTTAGCACTTGGGGGAGCTGCTCTGCCCCTGCCTGGTGCCGGGCTCATTGGGGGTTGTTTACCCTGTGAGGCCCCAGGAGGAACAACCGCAGTGGCGGTGGCCAGCTCTGGAGCCCTGGAGTCAGCTCCCGCAGGAACTATGGAGCTCTCTCTCCGCAGGGCCTGGACGATGATCCGGGGCCGGGCCGCTGATCTGCTCAGCTCAGCTGGGGGCAGGAGCGTCCTTGCGGTCCTGGGCCCTCCAGGCCTCTGCCTGTCCCAGGGGGAGGCCAGATCCTGGGCTGTGTCCAGGCGCCCAGTGCTCCTGGGCCTGCGCTGTTGGATTCACGCTCCCGCCCTGCAGCCCCCTCCGCCGCCCGAGCCCCTCCGAGCTGCTCCTGGGGCCGCGCAGCCCCCTCCACGGAGCCGCCGCCCGAGCCCCTCCGAGCTGCTCCCTGCTCCCGGAGCCGGGCAGCGCCCTCCGCATGGAGCCTCTTCCTCTGCCCAAGCCGCTCCGAGCTGCTCCTGGGGCCGCGCAGCCCCCTCCGCGGAGCCGCCGCCCAAGCCCCTCCGAGCTGCTCCGGGTCCCGCCGTGCGCGCTGCAGCCCTTAGGGAGCTCGGCGCACTCTCCTGGGGCGCAGGTGCCTGTTAGTGTCCCAGGGAGCCTGAGGGCGTCCCCGCCTTTCTGGGGTCCTGCTCCAATTCCCCGGGAGGCCTTTCCGCGGGGAAGGTTGGTGCAGCTCCTGCTCCTCCGGGACGGGGCTCTCCTGTCCTGGGGACACTCACCCCAGCCTCAGCCCGGCTCCTCGCGGGGCCCCTCCCCCTTGGAGGCCTTTCGTTTCTTTCTTTCTTTTTCCCCGTCTTCCTACCTTGATAGAAGCGCGAACTCTTCTCATTGTAGCATTCCAGCTGGTCTCTCTTTAAATCTCAGGCCGAATTCGTAGATTTTCAGGATGATTGGATGGTTTTCTAGGTAATTTGGTGGGTACAGATGATTTGGGGACCCTACTCCTCCGCCATCTTGACTTTATCAGAGATCTGACTGTCAGCTTTGCTTTTCTATTGTGCGCTTACTCCAGCTGGCAGCTACAGGTCATCTTATATGCCATTTTTGTCCTGTAGATATTAAGGCTACTAATAGAGTGAACGTGGCAGAGCTGATTTGTTTGTCCTAGTACTTGTTTTGTTTCTAGTATTACCAACTTTTTCTTAGTAACATTAGTCTTAGGCACTCTGTGGCTTTGGTGTGTCATTAAATTTAAACTGTGGGTGGTATCTTAATCCTCATAGACATTCCACATCTTCTATCTCCACAGACTTCTCTCTGCCATTTTAATTTTTTTTTAAATTTTTATTTATTTATGATAGTCACACACAGAGAGAGAGAGAGAGGCAGAGACACAGGCAGAGGGAGAAGCAGGCTCCATGCACCGGGAGCCTGACGTGGGATTCGATCCCGGGTCTCCAGGATCACGCCTTGGGCCAAAGGCAGGCGCCAAACCGCTGCACCACCCAGGGATCCCCTCTCTGCCATTTTTAAATGAAATGCACGTGATAAAATCAACTAGAATGCTAGAATTTTGTGTTCTTCCCAACAATACAGAATAATTACTAAGTAATCATTAACCTTGCTTTCTCTGTTTTTAACTGTAGTACCAGAAGAAAATATTGCAACTATGAAATATGGAGCCCAGGTTGTAAAAGGGGAGCTGAAGTCAGCCTTATTAGACGGTGATACTCAAAATTATGATTTGGATCATGGATTTTCTAGGCACCCGATTGATGATGACTGCCGTTCTGGCATTGAGATTAAGCTAGGTCAGCCATCTATTATCAATCACATTCGGATACTCCTGTGGGACCGAGATAGCCGGTGAGTGATTAGCATGACTTGGACGGAAAATGACATTATGTTTGATTGACTTGGACTAATTTTGTGGTCGTCTTCTTTGGCTTTTCAGATTTGATGGTTCATTTCCTTGGGATCGTTTTGCTATTTCTTTTGAAGTTTAGTTCTGGGGGAAGAGTTAAAGGCTATTATCCTTAAAAAAATTTTTTTTCTTTTTGCTTTTTTTCTGCTTATAAAAGTAATGAATATGTGTTTATCATGGAAAACATAGTATAGAAAAACAGAAAGAAGAATGAAACCATTAGTAAATCACTGGCCATTAATAACCTTTATATATAGCTAGTATGTATCTAACTAGCGTATGTAACTATATGTATTTAGTCACATACACAAAACAGAAATCTGTAAAACCACACATAGTTTTACAAAATAAAGGCTAACTTCACTTTGTAATTAATACATTGGGAACATTTTACTTTAAAAAAAAATCCCTTTAAAATATACTTTTAATTGTTATTTGGTATTCTTTCTGGGTTACCAATATTTATTTACTTGATTACTTACTTTTGAATACTATAACTTTTTAAATGCATTTAATCCTATGGATGAAGAAAAAATTGTCTTTTATTGTGTGGATGAATAATCATTCTCAAATATAGGAAGTTTGTGAAAAAGATTTGGTGAGCTCCAGCCTCAGAACCTACTCAGTTGGGTAGTGGCTTCAAGATTCTGCCTTCTATCCAGCACCTCTGACACCTCCTCCACTGTAGTTTCTAGGGTTCATCCATGATGCTTAGAAGTACCAGAGCAGTTGGGCCACCAAAAATTGTCTCTCATGACTGCCATCATTAACTTAAACCCTCTATACCCAGAAATTGGCATAGAGTCTCCTAGGCCCTACTCATGCCTCTTTGAGTCTGGGCTGGGAGGACTTGGTAGTATTGGCAGTGATACCCTTGCATGCTACTTCATTTCTCCTTGCACACTGGCCACCACTCAGGCCTTTTAGGCCATTTGAACCAAATATGAGGGAAGCTTCATGAAGGGAGTTTGCATTTCCCATAGGTATGGGTGTTTGAGGCTCCCCGGTTATCTTCATCTGTTTTTTCTTTAGTAAGAATATATGTCCTGATATGTATCTTGTTGGATATAAAATGATGTTTAGTTGGCAAAATGGAGCTAATCCACATGTGATTTCCAAGAGTCTCTGGGCTAATAATAATAGTATAACAGTAATAATACTTATATAGCACTTTCATTACTTTTATGTGGTAGGTACTGTTCTCAAAGCTTTACATATATTTGTTTAATTAATTGTGAAATTAGTATAAAGATAATAAAAGAAAATGTTAGTATGTTTGAAACCGAAAGTAGTTACTATTTCCATGATGTTAAATATTTATAGGCCGCTTTGCTTTAGTATATGCATTACATTCACAGGGGACTTAGCTTGACCATGTAGCAGTTCTTTTCTCACAGAAGTTATCATTCTCAGCAAAGGTGAAAAATTCAGAATCTTAAGCCCAAAAGATTCTGACATGTGTTGTAAAATTATAACCTGCATTACTGATAACCCAGAGAGGTTCAATAAAAGGTTATAACCTGTTTGAGACTGAGCGATAAAATGAATGGGCGTGAGGGGACAGCAGAAAATGAGGGGATGACACAAAATAAGCTGACCTTTTCTGGTCACAACTGTTGGTTGCAGGCTGACATTTATGGTCGTCTAAATCTTCTGAGATTGTTCCTGTTGATATTACAGTACAAGTAATAACTGCATCTCAAATTTAAATTTGGCTTATGACAGGGGAATACAGATTTGTTCAGGATGGGACCAGCATCTAATGGTCCAGGGTAGCTGACTAGGGGATGATAGGCTATTTTCATTACTGCCAGATTATTAGCTGCCAAATTCTATGTTGTACCCAGAAGAAACACGTATTATCTCTTCACCCATGTCATTTATTTTTCTTTGGGCTGCGTATTTGTTTGGGATGGTGGAGACTGGGAGGGAGCAGGAGATAAGCAGGTCTTTCTGAGGAACCATTCCGAGTTGGCTTCCCTGAGAGAATAGAGCTGAGCACCCAGACTAGGGAAGGTAGAAGGAGAAGGCCCATCTCCCACTTATCAATTTTCTGTTCTCTCTTCTATCATGGCTTTATTAATCTAATATAGTAGGAGCAAGCCATCCTGGCTCTGTTTGAAAAGGAACAAATATCTTGCATGCTGAGTATGTGCCAGACAGTGTGCTAGGCCCTGAATATGTGAAGATAAATATGGCATGCTCCTTGTTTTTAAGCAGCTTGTGATCTAATAAGGCATACAGACATGTGGAGAGAGAATTACAGTACATTGTGGTGCACACTACAATAGCAGGATCTATACAGATTTTATTATTATCAGAATTTGATTGTTATGCAGAAAGTTTTGATAATTTGTAATACAGAAAATGTAATTAGTAAGTTATATTTTTTGTATCTTTTAATGTTTTATTGAAGTATAACTTGGTTTTGTTATTTTAATATGGTACTTTTTTCTGCATTTTTCTTTTGATTCATAGGTCTTATTCATACTTCATTGAAGTGTCAATGGATGAACTTGATTGGATCAGAGTGATTGATCATTCGCAGTATCTGTGTCGTTCTTGGCAAAAGTTGTATTTTCCAGCCCGTGTCTGCCGGTTAGTTCTCATGGTTAATTAATGATTTTGCTATTTACTTAAGGAGATTTGGACCTTGGGAAACGGGCTCCTTTTTTTTTTTTTTTTTTTTTTTTTGTCTTAAGGAAGAAAACTTTTTCAGGATATCAGTTACCAAATGCATCCCAACTTAAAAAACTTAGGGAAAATATGGAAACTGAAACATCTTAATTCTAGAGTGTATTCTGTTTTATCCACAGTGTTTTGTGCCATACTTATGCAGGAGACAGGCAGTGAACAAGAAGGGACAGAGAACACTGCAAAGTGAAAATGGTTATTAAGCTCCTTTGGTAGTCTTCAGGGCCAAGAGGAGATTTTTGGATGTTAGTTTGCACATTCTGAATATCTGTGTTCTTTTTCTAGGTCAGTGCTTATCGATGGAGTTTGACAGAGTAAATATTTCTAGTGGGTTGGGTTTGGAGCAGGGGAAGTGGAGCTGGTGGGGCCCCAGACTCACAGCCTTCCTTCAACCAGAGCAATTTCGCTTTTATTGTTGTTATGTATTGTAGCCCCATGGAAGGTTGTTCTTAAAAAGTGTTGATGAGCTACTGTTCTCATATTTCATATTCTTCCTTTAGGTTTAAGCCACCTTTTAAACTTCTGAAATTCTGCAAAACCTATACTATTAATGAATTTGGGAGTTGGGAAAATAGTTCGAGGTGCCTGAAATTCTGCTGGGTTTGTTTTTTTTCTCTGGCAATTTTTCCCTTGGAAATTTCTCTCAGGTATTCCTTACCTTAAAGTCAAAAGATCAAAGGCAGAAAATGATTGGTTCATTTAGTCCAGTGTGGCAAGAGGAGAAGGAAAGGCATATGCTGGGCATAAACCAGGGACAATGTGGACTCTTACTCCCTCCCGACCCTACCTCATCCATGACCCTAGCTGACCTCCTACTGTGGCTAATTTGGAGCAGATGGGGATGGCCCATAGAATTAACTCTCTCAGTCAGAAGACAACCTTTAACTTAGTAAACTTATGATCGAGCAGCATCAGGATGAATTCTTACCTCCTCCAAAGGAATTCCACATAACCTTTCAGCCTTCTGGTATAGTAAAGAAATGTTGCCTACATTTTTTTATTATTATTATGGGTATGAATGGACACAATATTGTTACCCAGGGACTCTCTTGTGTGAAAATGAAGAAAATCAATTTCATTTCCCCAAAGAGAGACTAAAGTATTGCAGGTCTGGCAGTTGCTTTTCTATCAGAGGAGTTTTGAATGGATTAAAATGAGAGGGATGAGAAATTGAGTGAAGATTTTGTATCTCAGAGCTGCCTAGGGATGCTTTGAGAGTGACAGAGGGCCCCCAACTTGGAGGAGGAGATTGAGTCTGCATTGACGCAGGCTATTACGGTTGTATGGGATTGAAACATAAGCAGCATAGCAACCAAAGCATCTGATGTGGACAGAAGGACTGTGTGTTTGCATTTAATTTGAAACAAGAGAAACATGACTCCCAGAACAAATCATGAATATAATACTAGCCATGACAGAGTCTGTGTGCTTTACCCACTCGAAAACTCGCGCTGTATGGAGGGAGATGTGTGCCCTCTGTCATGATCACTGGCTTTTACAAAATATACTTCCCTTTATTTATTAATGGGCATTATTTATACTCCCCTTTTGTGATTTTGCCTCCTCTGAGTGGCCTTGCTCTTATTGATATAACTTTTTTGTGTCATAGAGGTTGGCTGTATTAGTTTTTGTCTTGGGATAGTCAGTTCCCAACTATGGCCTAGAAAAATTCAGCAAAGGTGATGTTAGAGATAGTGATAACAGGAAAAGGGAAGAGTCTTGATACCCATATTAGTTAAGAAACAAAATTTCAAAGATTTATAACCACTTTAACATATATCACTACATTACTTTATAAACTCTGCCTTTTGTAATACGTTGGGGACTTTGGTAGTTAAAAATGAACCTAAGAATGAGTCTCAGTTGATTATCTAAGGACGTCTTATACTTGGTATTTCTTTTCTTTTTTTTAAATACTTATTTATTTTAGAGGGAAAGAGAGTGAGCAGTGGGGAGGGGCAGAGGGAGAGGTAGAGAGAGTCTCAAGCAGACTCTACGCTGAGCGCAAAGCCCAACACAGGGCTCAATCCCACGATCCTGAGATCACAACCTGAGTGGAAACCAGGAGTCAGTTGCCCAACTGACTGAGCCACCCAGGTGACCCTGTACTTGGTATTTATCTTCATAATCGTTTATTGACTTTCTAAGCAATGTTTTAAATAAACGTTTTCCAGGGACTTCACTGGGCACATATAAATTCATCATTTCCTTAGCATGTAAGTGTTCACTTTGCATTATTTAGTTAATTTGCACATTTGTATGTCACCTTTGTTTTTCAATGTCCTTTGAGTCTTTTTGTCTTACCTCTGATACTAAAATTACAACTTCTTGGAAGTGAGTATGGATTCACATCTTTTAGTATTCTTGTATGGTACTCAGGCTATGATGTAGTATGCAGTAGGTACTCTATAAATGGTTTCATGGGGTCAAGGCACTGACTGCATAATGAAAAGAGATCGATTCAGCATTGACCTGCATATATAGTCATTGTTTTTTTTTTTATCCATGTATTTGTTAAAATGTATATCAGTGCTAGAAAGGTCTCCAGTACATGGTTTACAAAAATAACCTTCTCTATTTTCATGAAGAAACTGAATTTTGAGGTTAATTTTGAAGAATGTGAATATCATGTATTGAGGAAAGATTACATCAAATATATTCACAAAAGAAGAGAGACTGTGAGTTGGGGAGTGTGAGATTACCTAGCTCTCTTTGAGTCTTGGCTGGATTGCATGTAAATCAGTGCTCTGTAGTAAGAAAACAAAACAAAACAAAACAAAAACATGGGCTTTGGAGTTAGAGCTCTTCTCACTCTCTGGTTTCATCTGATCATGGCATGGTGATCTTAGTAAAGTTGTGCCTCTCCAAGCTTTTGTTTCTACACCAGTAAAAAACAGGAATAACAACACCATTTATGAGTTCTGCTGTGGAAGGTTTAGATAACATAGCATGTATACAAACATTAAGTACAGTGCCTAGCCCAAAGTGAAGGCTCCGTCACTATTGGTTTTTATTTTTAGTTTTTTTTTTCCTTTTTATAATTTTAAAATTGTTTTTATTTTTATTTTTTCTGATTTTTAAGACTCCATTTGTGTTTGACCTTCAGAGAAAAAGAGCCATTCTTGCCATCCTCTCTAGCCACAGTGGCAGTCACTGTGAGGAAATTGTTACTGACCTCAGGAGCTTAGTCTTCTCAACACTTTTCCAGATTGCTGGTCCATACACAACAGTCCCAGCCTTAAATGGTTTGCTCTACCTTCATAACTGCCTGTTTCCAACAGTTTTAATGTATCTTAATTTTGGTAGAGCATTTTTTTATTGTAGCAAAATATATATGGCATGCATTTTGCCATTTATATATTTGTGGAATGCAATTCAGTTAACACTTCACCTTGGCAAGTTAGTGGACATTATCTAGCTGCAACAGATAGGATAATATCAGGCTTCAAAGCCAGAGTGATTGCTCCACCCACAGTGGTGAATGGAGGGAAATGATCTGCTCTGTTTTCCTGGGTCCTGTTTAGGAACGTGTTGTAGGGTAAATGGGGACTACTCTGTGTAGCCAAAAGCCTAGACTAATAACTCCCCTCACTCAGCCCCTTCCTGAGGATGAAGAAAATTGACTTGTCCATGTTAGTATAATCTTTCATATGTCCCCAGAATCATGTTACGTCTTACCAGCTTTCTCAGGGAAAGGCAATTTCTGCTGTACCTTTATGTTGTCTGCTTGGCTATCTAATCTAGTAAACTCCCATCTAGGTTTTTCTAGATGCTGGAGCCCAGGGCTAAACAAAAAACACTAATAAGGAGTGGCAAATATGGAATGCTTTGGGAGTGTCTTTGAGAGTGTCTTAAAAATTTTTTTGGCTCTTTCTCAACATGGTGCTGGGAATTTGGCAGCCATTTAATGTTGCTGAAGTAGGAGAAGACTTGAAAATGTGGATGCGAAGGATAGAGGATGATTTCGGAGCCTGCAGGTGGCTTGGGTAGGTGGAATCACAAAAGTGATCCTGGGACAAAACCCAGGAGTTGAGAAAAGGAATAGTGGCCTAAAAGCACAGTCCTCAGGGTATGCCTGTTGAGAGATGGAAGAAAAAGAGGAGATAGCAGACATATTTAAACATGCTGCAGGAGCCGGGCAGAGCCGTGAGAGGGCAATCAGGAGGGGCAGTCACTGAACACTGGCCATCGAGGGTACAGAGAAGGTGCCAGTGGGATGGCCGCATTTCACACAAGACTGGGCTTCTGCCTTTCCTATTATTTTTTAAGTACTATCATGGAAATGTGTTGTTCATGACCTTTTTATTATCAAATTATAATGTAGGACATATTTTAAATGTTGATAAAGCTTGTCTTTTGGTAAAGTTGTATCCAATTTCCACCAGTAGCACATGAAAATGCTTTCTCTGAACCCTTACCAATGTAGGCTTGTCAACATTTTGCCAGTGTGAGCTATGATTTATAAAAATAAATGAATAAATAAATAAGACCTCTTAATTTAGATTTATCATCAGTGAGGTACAGTATTGTTTAATAATGGTAATATGTTCTTTCTTATTTATGAAAAGTCTGTTTTTGTCTTCTGCATATTTTTCTTGAGGCAGTTATCTTTTTCTATCTTATGAGAACTTCATTTTGATATGTTGATATATACACATTGAAATATACAGGTGTGTGTGTGTGTGTGTGTGTATATATATGTGCCATCTTTTTGCCTGTCATGTATTGTGCAATTTGTTTTTCATTTTTAGTGTCTTACTGGTACTTTTTGCCATCCAGAATTTTACTTTTTTAAAAATGTCCAGTCTCTTAATCTTTTTTTTTTTTTTTTTTAAATCTCTGGTGGTTTGCTATCATGTTTAGAAAGGTGTTTCTCAAAATTTTTTCTACTATTTGTTATTTTTGTCTTTATATCTAGATGTTAATTCAGCCAGAACATTTTTTGTGTGTGTTTTTAGGTAGGGATAGTCAGTTACTAAGGCAATTTATTTAATAATTGTTCCTTACCACACGAATGTGAACAGTCATATTTATCTTATGCTAAATTCTAGCATTTACTCCACTGTTTCACTGATTTCTTTGCCTATAGCTGAAAGTGTTTTAATTGTAGTTTCCCCTTCCCTCCTTTTTCTTCTTTTCTTAGAATGAGGTATTATAATATGCCACATGTGTCGTGGAGAAAAGAGTGTTATAGAGCATCTGCCAGCCTGTCTTCTGGTCTCAGTGGTCACATTAGAGGCCATAAATGATGATAAAAATCTTACTAGCATTGTTCTGTTTTAACTTTAACAAGAAATTTAGGCATGCTTCATCAGCTAAAGATTTTTCTTTATTTATTCGTCTGTTCATTCGTCACTCACTTATTCCAAAATAAGCTCCTACTTTGTGCTATGCACTGTACTTAATTATATCAAGGCCACAGCACCTGAAGAAGACTGCCATAGTTTTTCCTTTCATGGCATGTGGGAGGATTCCACTTATCAACAAATAATAAGAACACATCAAGTCATTTTAAGTGTTGTGAAGATGGTACTGTGATAGTGAGTAGGCTCAAGGGGAGGTGCGTGTGTGGGGGTGGGGTGGGGTGGGGGGTGGATATTTTAAATAGGTGGTTTGGGAGGGTCCAAGAAGGGATATGAGTATTTTTAATTGAGGTGAAAGGAGTGATATTTTCTGGTCATTGTTTTAGATATTTAGCCTTTCTTTGGTGTACATGGACTATTAATCAGGACTAACTGGTCTACTGTTGGAGGCCTCATTAGATGAATACTAAAACTGTACTGTGTTTTGGTACACGGCACTTTAATCTCTTTTATTGCTACCATACATTCCAGGTCCCTCCTCATCCCTGCCATCATTAGAGGCAGTATAATTTTTTTTTTTTTACCCATCTTCATTAGATTATAGTACCTACACAGTGCTGTAGATCTACAGGACATAAAACAAATGAGAAAATAAACATTGCTATTTATGGAAGCATTCTTTCCCAGCCATATTCACATTGTACAAAAGCTGAGTGTTTTCTTTCTTTTTCTTCATTGTTCTTCCCTGCGCCCATAACTGGGCATTGATATATTTATTTACTTTTAAAGGAAGGCACTTTTACATTATTCTTTGGTTCACCAGGATGCTTTAGAATTGTAGCTAGAATTATGCTGAGCCTTTACTTTCTTTATGTGATTGGTGTCTTCTGAATTCAAGAAATGCCTTATTCAGATGTAAAGGAAAAAGGAAAAATTTCACTTTACAAAAGTAATTTTAGTTCATACTTGGTATGAATTGTATCTCTACCTACAACTTTGATGTCATAATTGAAGCATAGAGCAACCCTGCATTCAGAGGAACATTTTTTTCTAAGAATGCAAAGCAAAATGTAGCCACATGGTGTCACTAAATCATAACAGTTTTACTTGAGGACAAAGAGGTTGAAATCACTTTTAAAAAAAATAAAACTGTATTTATATATAAATTGTTCTGAAGTCTGTGATTTTTGAAATAACATGTGAAACTATTTGTGCCATTTAAGTCTTCCAACTCATGTGATGCATTAATTATGTTTGAAATCCTATAGATGTATATATACATACAAGCCGGCTCTTAACTCCTTGTATACAAATTACAGCAGATATGTGGACCTCTGTAGTATAGTCATTCAGTTTCATACAAATAAGGTTTTTTTTTTTAATCTTCCTTTGGAATTTTGGCTGGAATTTTGGCTGAAATTTTGAGGTAGCCATGTTGACATCCATCCCAGGACCTCGGGATCATGATCTGAGCCCAAGGCAGACACTTAATGGACTGAGCCACCCCAGTGCCCCTTCCTCTGAAATTTTGAAATAAATAAGAAGACGGACTCAAAAAAAGATAGAGCCATTAAATATTTATAAAGAATCAGGGAGCAGAAGAAAGGAGGATAAGAAAGAGAAAGATGGGATTACAGGAGCTTGGGAAAGGCAGGAAGAGGACAGTCCAACATTGATTCAGCATCTTCTTTGGCCAGACACATCATTACCTTGTGTCATCCTCACAATAGCTCCACAAGATAAATACTGCTAACTACCTAATTTTACAAACAAGGAAATTGAGCCTTAGAGAAGTTAAATTTGCAGGTCCCTCTGACTACACAGGTAACAACAGAGTCCTACATTGCCTCTGTAGGATATGTGGTAAAGAAAGAGCTCTAGTTAAGGTAGGAGGAGATGTGCAGCCCTGAAGAAGCTCTTGCTACCTCTTGGGCACCAGCAGTTTCCAGGTATACTGAAAGAGAGGGCCCAGTGTGGCCGCGTTCTGCTCTGCTTGCGCTGGTCACAGCCACTGTGACTATAAGGCTACTAACGATGTGGATGAGGATGATGATGTTGGGGAGGAGGAGGAGGAGGAGGAGGAGGAGGATAAACAATTGGGGAACTTTTCACTTTTAAAATACTCCCAAGGGAGCATAGCAGTCCTTTATCTAGGTATGTTTTGTCAGTTTGTCAATAGAGCTTTGAATTTTCTGGCCCTTTTAATTCCTAATAAGATCATTCTAGACTTTATTATTACATAGTGAGCCTGATGTTCTTAACTCCTGATTTGTTTTGTTTCCACTGTATTTAGAAACATACCTTCTCTGTTAGGGAGTCTCTTGTCATGCGATCTCTGCAGCATCATGAATTGTTTCTTTTCTCTTTTAAAATTTAGGAATTTTCTATTTATTATTTTCACCTACAATCCTCTCTTACTAAGCCAAAAGAAAAAACATATCCACCATGTTTTATATTCAGCAAGACCTTTGAGACACAGCTACTTGTGCTTAAGTTATTCAGTTGCATCCAAGGCTTTTCTGTTTTATTTTATATAAAGGGCACTAGCATGTTGAACTTTTGTGTGTGCAGTGGAGTTGGAATATGAGAAAACAGAACAGCGTTGTCCTTTCCTTTGTATTTTATTTTATAAATTTAGAATCTAAATTAGTGTCTTTTAATAAGCCTATTGTATGAGATGATGTTAATAACACTAATGACCTGTTATTATTGCCACAAACAGCCGTTGTCTGTTTTTCATTCTGGAAGGGCAAGAACTATATTTGGTGGTGCTAATAGTTGCTTCCCAAGCAGTTAGGTCCAGGATCAAGTGCAGCCAGCACCTCTCTGGTTGAGTATCTGAATCCTTTCTGCTTTAACCCTCCTCAGTACTACTCTGTTACTTACTGGGTTTATTCATGTAGACATTCATTCAACAAACAGGTACTGAACACCTGCTGTATTTTAAAGGCACTTAGTTTAGGGTTGGGCATAAAAGGATGAAAAAGACACAATTTCTGCTCTTCTAAGGATTGATAAAGTAAAATATGAAGGAAAACTTGGCTATGCAGGAGCATAGTTATGGGAGTTCCTGCAGAAGAAAGGATTTGGACTGAGTCATAAAGGACCAAGGAATTGAGCAGGCAAACAAAAGGAGAAAGGATATCCTGCATATGCAGGATACTTGCCAAAGGCACTGGACTTGGCCAAACCTGAACTATTTTCTCAAAACTCTCCATCATTGGGTCCTTCTTCTTCTTTAACATAATCCTTGGTTCTTATGAAAAATGTCTTATTTTGTCTCACCAGTCAAGATCATCTACTTATCATCTACTTCCCTGTACCTTACTAAGCTCTGAGACATGTACATAAATGACTGTCCTCTCTTTATGTGACCTTGTAGAAACAGTAGAACTGTTTCAGGTATCTGGGACTTGGTTTTATTTAAAGCTTTTTTTTTTTTTTTTAAACTTCTTTCAATAAGATTAGAAGACTCCATGGAGAAAACTGTAAATTAGGTTAATTTTCACAAATAATATTCAGAGAATAGTAAAAATTCCCAAGAAGCAGAGAAAAAGTCCCTGTTTTAGAGCCAGGATTGGAGTCAATGTGTCTGTGTTTTGCTTAGAAAAATAACACATTTTCATAGGTGCTTCACTGTCCAGTACATGCGCTGTATAAAGAAATTGGTGTGAGTGCATCAGTTTTCCTACTTGAGATCTCCTTTTGGTACCTGTTTTGGTGCTGGAGTTCTCCCAACTCTTAATTATGGAACTTAGGGAATCCTGATCCAGGAAGCCAGGTACTATGGGTCTGTCAAGGAGAAAGCAAGGAAGAACTAGAATACAGAGCCATCTGGGACTCTGGGCCCCTTAATATGAATGAGGGGCCTCCAGCATTGGTGAGCTATGGAACTGGGAACTGGAACCTAAGGATCAATGGCAGTGGTGGGTAAGAGTTTCCAGGACCTCCCACACAGCTCCAGAGTGAATAAAAAAAATGCTATGAATGGAGCAAAGCTTCACTGACTTTGCTTTTTCAAAAGATCAAGAAGAGAGAAGGACAGCTAGATCTCAGATCTTGGAGGTCAGGGAAAAAAACTTAGACACAGATTTATTTGTGATTTATGTAGTCTTTTCTGATCCTGCTTACTTTGGAAATGGTAATCAGAAAAAAGATATTGGCGAAGTAGTTAATAATTGTCTCAGTGGAGAGTTAGGCCTATGTATATTAACATTTTACCTCATACGGCTTAGCATGGTTGCTCTGACCTTTTAGCATGTATAGCTTAAATCACCCAATTTAGCCATTAATTATATAATATATCTTGTGTGCCTCTAATTATTTTGTCGTTCCTGGGCCTCACTTTGGTAGTAGTTGCTCATTAGATATGTTGTCGAACCTCTTTAGCCCTCTAACATTCCTGAATGAAGGTGCCTGAATAATAATCTATTTTTCTGGCAAAATTCTTTTAGCCTTGCTGTTTTTTCCCTTGTGTTAGAAGAAGATACCAGGAAATAAGATTTTGTAATATTTCTTTCTGCAGAAAATATGCTCATAGCAGACTGTATGTACAAGTCCCATGGTTAATAAAACCATTAGAGCTTTCTCAGTGATCATTATAAATGGTACAAGTTCCCTAGATCAGGGTGCTTTCTGTGGATACAAGGTTGGCTCAGGGGAGAGCAGACCAGAAGTGAAACCAGATTGCTTGTCTGCTGCCAGAAATTCTGGGCAGAGTGCCAAACTTGGTTCACCTTCTAAAAATTCATCTCCCAATATGAAAATAGAGGGCTCGATCCCTGCAAGGAATGGTAGTAGCTTGAACACTTGGACTTCCTTCAGCCCCGAGTACTTTATCAATATGAGGAAAGCTAGGGGGAACTGATCAGTATGGACTGGCAGCTTTGACCCCATTTAAGAGCCGTAATATTTTCTTTAGTAGTCTTACTTCATTATGTTTCAAATTATAATTTCATCAGTTAATAATTGTTCTTTCAAATAATGTGGGTCATATATACACATGAATATGTTATGCCTGCTAGGAAGCTGTAGGTTTAACTTCTAATAGTCCTAGAAATTCTGTGCACATTATGAAGCTATTAGGATGTAACAGCTGTTTTAGTTCTTTCACCCTGCAAAAGAAATGTGATGCAGACTAAAATGATCAGTAATTATGTATTTTGAAAGCTAAAGCTCCAGTTATAGAAAGAGCTAATTTACACATTAGATACTGATAAAACTACAGTATCCTATGAGTTTCAAAGTTAGCCTTATCTCTTGCCTAAGACTATGAAAGAGAATATGTGCCAAAAGACATTTTTCCCTCTTTGAAATCCTCCTTTGCATTGCCTATTGTAATTTTGAAGTTGCAAATCAACAGTAATGAAGAACTGCTTGATATTTTTCTAAAGAAAAAAATTAGAAGGAATATGAGAGGGAGTAGGATTTAGAAGGATTTTATTTTATTTCTGTTGATCAGTGCCTGCCATCTGCCTTCCATTTAATGTTGTAGAAGCATGCATGTGTTTCTCAGTTCTGAACAGATGATGTGCATAGTTTGTTGAGATATATGTGTATTCTGGATGTGTGTGTGTGTATATATACCTACAGTGCTTAAGATCACACTTGAAGTGTAAAACAGATAATGAGTCTCCATTTTGGTCTGATTTGCATATTCGTTCTTGTACACAAAACAAAAGACAATGACACTGATTTTCTTTTCTACTTTAGAATCAGCACTAACCAGCTGTCAACAAATATTTTGATTAAACACTTTGCTTTATTGGGGAACTTTGGGGCACATTCTTTGTATAAACATATTGTTTTCTTTGATTTCAAGGGACATATTTTCAATATGATTCATGGATGCATCACACCAGTAAGCTGTCATGCACAAAAATATATTTTCCTCTGTAAAATTCCTTTTTACCATTGATTTCTCTAGGGCAAAAATGTGACTCAGAACAGAATATTCCAACTCAGGATATTTGCCTGAAATAAAGGTGGTAAATAAAAGTATAAGCCTGCTTTAAGTAAACTGAAAAATTTAAAGTACAGATTCACTAAACTAAACTAAATTTAGTACAGACTTTTCTAAGAGATTTTGAAAGAAGGTTTAATAGTTCCTCTAATACATTTAAAATATGATTTGAGAATAGAAATTTTGTTAACATTTTAATAAATGTTCATTTAGTCTTCTTTATTTAATCATACATAAACATGTTATTTACAAAATAACATATTAACATATTATGGAATATGTACTATTCTGAAACCTTGCACAGATATATTTATATTCACTGTGGCTGTTGTAGCATGTCAGTACATAAACTTTTTTTTAATCCTTTTTAATAGCACAATATTCTGAATGTACTGTTGTTTACCTAACAGTCCCCTACTGAGGAATTTAGGATGTTTTCAGTTTTACTACTATAGAACACTATAGTCTCTGCATAGTTAATTAACTCTTCACATGGACAGAGTCAAAGGATGTAATCACCTTAAAATGGAAAACATACTGATAAATGCCATCCAAAAGCATCATACCAGTTTTTCTTAACAGGACTATATGATAGTACCTGTTTCCCCATATCCTTATCAACAGTGAGCGTTATCATCATTTTTAAATCTTTTGTCAAGCTGGTCTCTCATTTGTTTTATTGTGCAGATTTTTGGTTATTTGTAAAGTTAAACAACTGTGCATCTGTTTGTTGATAAGCATCCATATTTTAATATAAAAGACAAAATGTGAGTTGGCCTGAAAGAATGGGTTGAATTTTGATAGGGTAATTTTAGAGGGCTTTTTCTGTGATGTCATCTAGGAAAGTGATTTTCAACTGGGGATGATTTTGCACCAAAATCTTTGACAGTCACAGTTGAAGAGCAGGGTTCTACTGGCACCTAAGGGGTAGAAAGGATGCTGCTAAATATTCTGCAATGTACAGGACAGCCTCCCATGACAAAGAATTATGCAACCCAAAATGTCAACAGTGCCAAGGTTAGACACCCTGATTTAGGGAAATGTTACAGTAATTCCATATCTGAAAGGGGCTTGAATTAGGATGTCAAACTCAATGCCCAGTTGAATATAGAATAATAATAACAAAAAGTTGAGACAAAGAAAGCTTAAATGTTTGGAACCTAGGTGCCCAGGAGGTGGGATGACACTGGTGGACAAAAGTTGTGAGGGAGCCCGTTTGAGCTAGTTGCAGAATTAATACTTAGGAAACAAATTGTGACCCTCTGTTTCATCTGCTTTGCTTTTATATAGTGAAATTTTTATTTAATGTGTGGTGCCAGGATTGTGTTGGGTTTTGGATTACAAACTCTGACTCACATATTGGTCTCTGGAGGTTTTGGATTTGTTTGTTTTAATACAAATTGTTGATATTTAAAAATTTTTTTTTTTAAAATTTTTTTATTTATTTATGATAGTCACAGAGAGAGAGAGAGAGAGAGAGGCAGAGACACAGGCAGAGGGAGAAGCAGGCTCCATGCACCGGGAGCCCGACGTGGGATTCGATCCCGGGTCTCCAGGATCGCGCCCTGGGCCAAAGGCAGGCGCCAAACCGCTGCGCCACCCAGGGATCCCCAAATTGTTGATATTTTAAAAATGGCATCTGTGGTATATTCATAATAAGGATGGATGCTGAGTACTGTGTGCTTTTATATGAATTACTTTTTTCAGTTCTTAAAATAATTCTTAAAGATAGGTTTGATTATTCTCATTTTATAGACCCTCAGAATGGTTAAGTACTTTGCCCAAGATCTCAAAACCAGAAAGATTTAAGATTCTTTGGCTTCAAAAGCTGTTGTAGTGTCACTGAGAGAGAGAATCCATTCACTTATCTAAATAACTTCTTCCTTCTTATTTGTAAGGCTTAGCAGATATGTCCTTGGGCCTGGGAGTTCATTTTTGGGAGGGAGGAGCTTTATTTTTAATACTGGCTTTCTCAATGAATTCTGACAAATTCCATATAATGATATCAGGACATCTTGTTTTTGTAGATAGTTAGAGCCTCATCAGAGACTGGAGATTTATATGCTGTTATAATGCCTGAAAGAAGGAGATATTTACTTAGCTAAGATATGGTTTATAGCACAGGTACTGACTCCCTACAATTTTCTAGACACATTTAAGTATTTCATTTGGTCTTGGCTGGGAGCTTAGGAACCATTGCATTTCACATGTGGGCAAAGTGTGATTGGATTGCACAATGAACATATAATCACACAGCTGGAACACAACATCTGGGATTGAGGACCAGGTCTGTCTGACTCTAAAGGTCTTTTTTAACATACACTACTGTCTTTTCCATCTCTGTTTATCTCATGGCATTATCTTTGTTTTCTTGTGAGGCTTCAAAGATAAAAAATTTTGTTTTATTTTGGACTTCAGGATTCCGAAGTAATAGCTTTTCCCACAGGGCGATCAGCACACACTCACACTCTCACTCACTCTATAGAACAAGGAATATCTGCATGCTACATATTTTCTAATCTTTTTAAAGCACTTAGTACCTTCATTAGATTGAGGTTCTTGTAGCTGCCAGATATACATTTAGATGCTTAAATTAATAAGTCAAGATTTTAATTTTGCTGCTATGGTTAGCAAGTGATGCCAGAATAAAATAATTTCCATTTTCAAAGAGTAGAATACATAGTAGGTGTCATTTTATACTATGATGATAGGGCATGTGGACTAGGCAATATTTAAAATGTAAAATATTACGATGTGTTTCTCAGATTTACTTGTGGTCCTCTGAGAAAGTTTTCTAGCTCCCAAAGACAAAAGCATTTCTGTGATGACTGCGGCCATTCGTATATGGTTCCCCTTGTTCACTGAATACATCGTTTCATGCCTTACAGTTTCAAAGGGTGCATGGGGAAACAGAAACCATCATAATATTAAAATGTTCACTGATGAACTGTCCATGTGTAAAAATCAGTTCCCACTCAAACATTCATCCCTGGTGAATTCTGTCCCTGCCCATCCTGTTAGTTGCAGTGTTTCACTGATTGTTGGGAAAGTGTAAAATCATTGTCCTCAATTGCAGAGTCAAATAGCAGATTTTGCAAAAAACAGGAAATAAAGTTTTAATGAAATCAAGAAAAATAATGTTGGAGAACTGCCAGACCTGCATGCAGAGTCATTGGCAGATACACCAGCAAATGACTGTAGAAGAGAAAATCCACCAAAATAATGACACATTAGGCATTTCAAGAGAAGGATCTAACTATGAAAAGTTAAAAGATTTGGTGATATCTGCATTTTTGGAAGAATCTGTCATTCTAATTGTGCTGGGAAGTTAGGAAATGTTAGAAGAACTGTATCTAATGGTATTGAACAAGTGTTTATTACTACTACTATTTGGGTCAGCACAGAGTTGCATTTATTAAATTTTCTTAAGTAGAAGATAAAATACACTGATATTTGACTTTATAATTTTTTAACTTAATGAAACTCTTCTTCCCACATTCACTGTGAAGTTTTGGTCCCTGTATTAAGTGAATTGACTCTAAATGTCCTTTTTCATGTAACTGTTGTCCTCACATCATGAGAACCTCCTATAATAGCTGTCTTCTACAGTTATGCTGGTTATGAACAACAACAAAAAACACTGGCGTGGTGAGTTAGAGAGAGGGATGACTCATCCTGAGTAAAATTGTCTTTTAACCAGTGAGGCAAAGAAACAAAACCTGATGAGCCATGGGCTCTTCTACAAGAATGGCTAACCAACAGATTCCACTTCCATGTTGGAGAAAGGATTTCAGATCATTCATTAAATCAAAAGGTGTTACCTAAATAAAGATTTTCATTGGGGGTGGGGGGGCTAAGGGGAATGCTTGGCATTGTTTTTAAGTCTTTTGTTTTTCTTCAGTAACATCGTGCATCACTTTAATGTTACTCAGACTCCGACAGGAATAAATTTTGGAACTTCCTAATCCATTTGGAAAGAAAAACGTGTTTGTAACTTCACCAACCTTCATTTGGCCCATTGATTGACTTGGCAGGCTCAGCTAAAACATCAAGAGTGGAGCTGAATGAATACTGCTGGCTGCTTTCACTACAGCCAGGGTTCTGGATGCCCATTATCTCTAGAAATGATGTTCCTTTTGAGGGTTTTTTGTTTGTTTGTTTGTTTGTTTGTTTGTTTTGTTTTTGTTCTTTTTAAGTCTTAGAGTCTAGCCTGGGTGGCTCAGAGGTTGAGCATCTGCTTTGGCTCTGGTCGTGATCCCGGGGTCCTGGGATTGAGTCCCATATTGGGCTCCCCGCAGGGAGTCTGCTTCTCCCTCTGCCTAGGTCTCTATCTCTCTTTTCTCTGTCTATCGTGAATAAATAAATAAAATCTTTATAAAAAAAAAAGTCTTAGAGTCTGTGGAATACCCCAAAATGGTGGCAGTGTCAGTGAATTCAGTATTTTCTGGATTTGAAATATGTGTGAAGAACATACATCAGTTAAAAGTATAACGCATAGTTGATTTTCTGGTAACCTCCAACAACATGCAAGCTCTGTTCTAAGCAAAACCAGAAGATTGGTTTTTTTTTTTTTGAGACCTGCAAAGTAATGTATACCTTAAAGCCATTCTCCAAATAGAGCTCATTCATAATGACCCCCATTTACATTCATGCTTCCCTTGAACTTAGGCCAGAATATTTATCTGTGCAATTTAAGTAGCAACACGTTAGTTAAGTACTTGATTTAAAATAGCTGGCATTTTAATTTATTTTTCTTTATTGGAAAAGTTCATCCCTTTGAGAGGGGTTGAATTAGTCATTGTGTAGTTTAGATAAGTCCCTTGATCTGGGGACAAAACATTTGCAGGATTTGTGGAATTGTCTATAGTACCTGTATGAGGGACATGTCATGAATCTCTTAATAGTTGTGAGATTGCTTTTCACTGAAAAGTATGACATGTGTGACTGGCTTCTTCTCCTCCATTTTATGGCAAATCATGTAGCTCCTATATCATGCTAACCATAAATCTTAATTTATATTTGTCCAAGGATTTTACTCAGATTCACCTTCTTAGAGCTGAAAAGGTTCAATACCATATGGTTTCTTTTTATTAATATGATTAAGGATATATTTTCATCAAATATACCATCTTTTTGTTATAAGAAGAATACAGGTATATACATTGATATAGCTCCTTCACTTTTTTTTCCTTTTAACCTCCATCTAATTAGCTGATCAGTATAAATCTCTTAGATTAGATTATCTAGAAAATATTTTAGAAAAAAAAGGTATGTATTGAAGTGAGAGCTCCTTCAGGGCAGGTTTTAGCCATCTTTTTGTCACACATATACCTTGTGTTATGTTATATACATAGTAAAATTTTGGAGAATGTGGCAAAGCGATCTGTAGTTATGGTGTTTTCTGTTATATTATAAAACTACAGAAATACGTTATTAGGTTGGAATTAAATTTGGCTGACTGAATAACTGATGGTTTCTTGTTCCTAGTCCTGTGGTTGGCTCATAGTTGACATTCAAGAAGTGCTTCTTGACTTAGCTAATGAATTAATTAATTGATAGATTCTTGGGATAATTGAGTTTGATGACTAAATGAGGTTTAAGAACAGTCACGTAACCTTTATTATAATGTGTTTTAATAATCTTGCAAGATCAGAATTTGCTAAAAAAATTTGTTTTAATAACTTTGCAGGATAAGAGTATGAAATAGTCTCAAAAACATAATTTATTTTTCTTTATATTCACTATCTAAACCCCCATTGAGTTTTGTGGGTTTTTTTGTTGTTATTTCCATTGAAGCTCATAGGTAATATTCTCTCTGCCAGATATCTGTATGCTTAAAATGAGCTTTTAAGGTTCCAGTTTAATAAATGTGTAACCCAGGGGTCACTTAAAGTCTTCAACTCCATGCAGTCTGGGTAAGAGTGCCTCAATCCCAATTCCCAATTCCATGGTGTTGGAAAGTCCAAAACTCCAAAATATCTGAAAAATGCAAGGACTTACTTCCTTACCGTTCTCTGCCTTTGGTCTCCTTTATTCTTACATACTAAATTTGTGCTGCATCAAATGCCCGATGTGAAACTTGGCACAGTTTTCAGTTCCTCCAGAAGAACATTTTCCAACAGAAGCATTTGTGACAATGTTGTCTGTTTTGAGGCTTTCACTGGGAGAGACAAGGAAAAATTTAACATCATTCATCCCATTATTAATGCCTTTAAAAATCTGTATTAGACATTAGTTTTCTTTACTCATTGAAAAATATTTAATGAATTAGGTACTGTGCTGGGTACTTTTGGCAATCAGGGATGAGCAAAAGGTAGATAGGTCCCCATTTTCATGTAGCTTATAGACCAGCAGGGGAGTTAGGTCATCAAGCAGGTACACTGATGGATATAAAATTCTAACTGTGGTAAGTGCAGCACAAAGAAGTACATGGTGCTGGAGGACATTTACTGGAGATGGGATGGGTGAAGATTAAAAGAGATTACCAGTGGGACGCCTGGGTGGCTCTGTGGTTGAGCATCTGCCTTCAGCTCAGGGTGTGATCCTGAGATCCTGGGATCGAGTCTGCAGGGAGCTCTGCCTATGTCTCTGCCTCTCTCTCTGTCTTTCATGAATAAATAAATAAAATCTTTAAAAGAGAGAGAGAGAGAGAGAGAGAGAGAGAGAGAGATTACGTGGCCAAGGAGGGCATGGTGCTGGAGGAATGAGAGGCAAAGGCAAGTTGTGGAGTTTCTTTTCCACATGCTGCTATTTGTATTTTCTTCTTGGGTACTTTTGTCTCTTGGTGCCCAATCTTGTTGGCTGCCTTCTCCTCCAAGATTTTCCCTCAGAACATTCCAGGTCTTCTCCCTGTTAGAGCAGTTCTGCTATGTTCAGGTCCATTTTTATAAAACACTCTATGTTCCTGCCAAGATTTCACCTCTAGATCAAGGGAACTATTCCAGACCACACATTGGCAACATCATTCATTTTTTCCTTCACTCATTCAACAAATATTTATTGCATACTTGTTCTCTGCAGTTTGCCTTCTAGGAGCCAGTGATACAACCTTTCAGGAGTTTACAGTCCAGTTCGGGGAGCACTTAAACCCTCTTACAAGATAGTTGGGCTTATGAGAAACAAAAATATTTCTTTTGTGACGTAGCAAACAGTTACTTACATGAATCAGGGATGGCTCAGAATGAAACAGAACCAAAAGCTGTGGCTTCCAACCTAAAATAAAATGTATAATTTTGAAAGTTGTATGTCTTAATTTTCTACACTATCAGATCACCAAATTAAGTACTATGTAAATCTTTTAAAATTTATTTGTGTATAAATATAATGATTCTAAAGTAGATTTACCTGTTGTTGTTCCATCATTTTTGCCCAATTAAGTCCTAAAGGAAATAACGTCAGGCATGTGGGTGATTTTTTTTAATAATTGCATGAGTTTTTTATAGTCCTGTTTTCTGTGAGTATATGTTAGTAAATTCTCATTTTGTTTGGTATTCTATATTTTTAAAGACAGGTGGGCTCAAAAAAAAAAAAAAAAAGACAGGTGGGCTCTATTAAAGTTATTAACTTCTTTAACCAAAAACATACTTCTTGGTAAGCCTAATGAGCTTTCCTGGAGGGATCATTTGGTATCAGTGGTAGGGACGGGTAAAACTCTGTAGCAAAAAAAAAAAAAAAAAAAAAAAAATTGACACTTAGAAGACTAAACCAGTGAATGGATATTTTGTTGAATGTGTTCCTTGTTTTAAGAATAATCTAGAAAACCACTGGATGCAGAACTTCCTCCTTACTACAGCTTAGTAATCCATTTAGATCCTTTAAGTTGGATCATTCAGCAAGATGACTAATTGGAAGTCTTGCCATCATCTCATTTTTTAGGGATAGAAGGATTATTATCTGTTGGTTCTTTTTTTTTTTTTTTTTTTTTTTTTTTTTTTTTTCTTTTTTAAATTTTTTATTTATTTTTGATAGTCACAGAGAGAGAGAGAGAGAGAGGCAGAGACACAGGCGGAGGGAGAAGCAGGCTCCATGCACCGGGAGCCCGATGTGGGATTCGATCCCGGGTCTCCAGGATCGCGCCCTGGGCCAAAGGCAGGCGCCAAACCGCTGCGCCACCCAGGGATCCCCTTATCTGTTGGTTCTTAAACCAGATAGAAACCTATATTACCTAGAATCTTTTTTAGAAGACTTTTTGTTTTTGATCTTTTGGAGAGGCCATGTGTCCCAATCTTCCATTAATATTATGAACTGAGGTGTGAGGTCTATCTAGTTTTTTCTTTTCTGACACTCAAAATATCAGCCTGAAAGCTGCTAGAATTGAGGTAGTGCTGGCAGAGGTGACAGCTTTTTTCTTGGATCTGTCTCAGTGACCAGTTTGCTCCCTCCAGTTGTGTTCCATATTGAGTGAAAATTATAGTCCCCTCACCACTGTCTTGGAATTAATTTTACTTTGAGATTGACATACCATTGGGTGGTGACCCTGTTTGTCTTTTGCCCTCTAAGCCAATGTTCTAATCCAGCCTCACCAGATTCCTATGTTGTAATATTTGAATGTTGAACTAACTAATCATAGAATGATACTTTGATTTTTTTCCACTTTTGATATTTTTAAATATAAATATATACAGAGAGAATGGTGAATGGTAGAGCAGGAATTCCTATGTCTTCAGCCATAATGCTAAAAACGCCTAATAATTTCTGCATTATGGGTACTGCTAAAACCTGCCCTCCCTTTTCTCTCCTTCCTGCCCTAAATCCTACCTTCAGCATCTTTAGCGTGGACCTCCCTAGCTAAAAATCCTTCTCTTTGACCTTCTCTAGTCCATCCTCCACATTGCAATCAGTTATCTTCCTACAGTACAAACTAATCTTGTTATTCCCCAGTGTAAAGCCTTTCAGTCGTTTTTCCTTGTCTATACCATGAATTTCAAGATCCTCAGCGCAGAGGCAGTATGGTGTAAGGGTTAGGAGTAGAATTCTAGAGTCTGTCTACTTGGCTTTAAGTTTGGCTTTTACTTTCTAGCTGAATGGCTTTGGCCAGCCAATTCATTTCTTTGTCCTCAGTTTGTACACCTGAAAATGGAGAGAACAGTAGTGGCCTCTTTGTATGAGAAGGATTGCTGTGATGGTTGAATTGCTTAAAAACAGTATAAAGGAATGAAAGCAATGCCTGTCACATAGTACATGCTTAGTAAGTATTAGACCTCTGTGCTGTCTTCTAGCCTCATGTCCTGCTGAAACCTGAAGCCAACCAAACCAAACTGCTTATGGGTTCCAAGTGTACACTATATTAGTTCATTATACTGCATCCTTAAACATCTTCCTTTGCCCAGAATGAACTCACCCTACCTGATAACTAAGCATTGCCTTCCCTTGTGGAAATATCCCAGGCTAATCTGAACAACCTGAGTATTATAGGCATTGAGGATTCAGCAAAGTACAAATTGCACAAAAATGCCTGTCTTTGTGGAGATTATGTTCTAATGGGTAGAGAAGTAAACAAATAAGGCAAGGAAGAAGGACTAGGATGTTTATGGGGTAGAGTTAGCAACTTCGGATAGGCAAGACCTCATTTTAAAGGAGACATCTGAATAATGAAGAAGATTAGGAAATAAGCCAATGTGGATGAAGAAGAATGTTCCAGGCTGAAGGAACAGCACCTGGCCCTGACCTGGGAATATGCCTTCTATGTGCTACGAATGGTTAGGAGGCCACTAGAACTTGAGCAGAAGGAAAAGTAGTATAAGATGGGGTCAAAGAGAAAAGGGGCCAGATTTGTGGGGCTTGGTTGAGTGAGATGGAGAACCAGTGGAGGATGTTGAGCAGACGAATCCTATGATCTGATCATTCTAACTTCTGGGTGGTGGATAGGCTGGAGAGGGGCAGAAGTAACAAGAATAATTTAGGCAAAATATGGTGGTGACTTGAATGAGGGTAGGAGCAGTGGAGGTAGGGGAAAGTGCTTTAGATTATAATATATTTTGAAGATAGAGCTAATGACATTGACCAGTAGATTTTGGGATAAGAAAGAAAAAAGAGAATCAGGTGACACCAAGGCTTTTGGCCTCAACAACCCGAAGGATGGAATTGTGGTAAACTGAGATAAAGGGAACTATGAAGAGGTGGTTTTAGAACAGTTTGAACATTTTAGATTTAAGATGCCTTTTAGATGTCCAGGTGGGAATGTTAAAAAGGCACTTGAGGGATCCCTGGGTGGTGCAGCGGTTTGGCACCTGCCTTTGGCCCAGGGCGCGATCCTGGAGACCCGGGATCGAATCCCACATCAGGCTCCCGGTGCATGGAGCCTGCTTCTCCCTCCGCCTGTGTCTCTGCCTCTCTCTCTCTCTCTGTGACTATCATAAATAAATAAAAAATTTTTTTAAAAAAGGCACTTGAATTATATCTAAAGTCCAAGGGAATCTGGGCTAGATCTATAAATTTAGGAAGTATCAGCATAAGATGTGTCTTATAGCTGCGAGACTGGATCAGATTATCAGTGGTAAGAGGGTGAGGACAGAAGAAGGATCCAGCACATTAGAGCAGAGTCAGGCAAGGATGGAGTCTTGGAAGCCAAGGGATGGAGTGACTGTGTTGTACTGCTAAGAGGTCATATAAGAAGGAGACTGATGCTTGATGACTGGATTTGGCAACACAAAGGTCCTGTGCCCTTGGGAAGTAGTTGGTGAGTGGTGGGATGGAAACCTGATTGGAGTAGGTTCATAAGGGACGAGAAGAGGGGAATGAGAACAGTGTGGATTAGACAATGTTTTTGAGAAGCTTAACTGTGAAAGAAAGAAAAGAAGTAGGGGGTAGTGGTTCCCTGAAGCTTAGCTACATATTCACTCCTGCTATCAGTTGTCTGGGAAAAGTTATTTTTGCAGAAACCTAGTTATTACCATTAAGATTTTTCCCGCCTCTCCTGACAGCTGTCATTTCGAGTTGCTTCCCTCCTTTACTTTGACAGTACCTAAGTTAGGACCTACTACAATCTTGCTTTCTAATCCTCAGACGGGACGCAAAAATCCTGAGCCAGCCCCAACTTGGAAACAAAGAGACTGTCCTCCAGATCAGTTTAATAGGAGTGTCAGTTTGGAAACACAGCATTTCCTAAGACTTGGGACAATGCCATTCGCACCAAGTAGAAGAGCTGATATTTATCGAGTGCTTCCTCTGTGCCAGCACAGTCTAGGTGTTTTACATCATTATCCATTTAACCATAATAGCTACTTGGAGTGATAGAACTTCATAAAGAAAAGCTTACAGGTAAATAATAAGGATTTGTGACAACCCTCTTAGCATTTTGTTTTATCTTACAAACTTTGATAGCTCATTGGAATGCCCAGGGATGTTTTATGAATGACTTTGAAGTGCCAGGCACATTTATGGAACTGGGCATGGATGCATTAAAAGGAGTTACACTATGGGTTACTTTTTTAAAAAGATTATGAACTTCTGGTTAAGAAGATAACCTATTTTTTTTTTTAAACTGAGAAGCTCGATTTTGGGAAAAACACCCAATTCCATGAAAATCTTCCAAAAGATCTTAAATCCTTAGAATTTACAGGTCCCTTTCTGCAGTTATTGATTTTTCCTGGTGCCTTTTCTATAACGTTGCCTGGCTGTATCCACTTCCTTATGGATTTATTGCTCATCTTTTTACCCTGCTCTCTTTAGAGGAATGCTATGTCACACTTTTATCCCTTCCATCAGATTCCAACAATTTAAAGGTAGATTGTGCTCCTGGCCTAAATTTGTTGACAGTGACCCTTAATATTTGAATTATAGGATGGTTTTCTGGTAAGCATCTTAGTATACTGTTTTCTTTTTATGTATGGATCTTGCCTCTTTATTCATTTACATTTCTCTAGGGAAAGATAAATGCCTGAATGGTACAAAGAATAAATTTTGCTTTGAAATGGCTCTGTTCTTCTTTTTTTTTTTTAAAGGTACAATCTAGGAATATACTATTTTAAAATTTTGAACTTTGTAGGCACATTTTCATTTTAAAAGAAGAAGCAAAATGACTTTTAAAAATGTGTTGGCAAAACTTGAAAGAAAAAAAAAAAAAGGTCTCTAGCCTGACCAGAGAACAGGAAGAAATGATTACCAATGATTTCAATTTCCAGTAAATTACAAAGCATATGTAATAGGCTTCGAAGAGAGATGATTCCTATGGCATACTTCATGCTGCCTTCACAGATAAGTGTGTAAATGAAGGGAAATGAATTGTTTCAGCCTGGCAAATCTGTACCATTTTGGTGGAGTGAAAATGAGTGAAATTGAAATAATTCTATCATTCCTTACTGAAAATAAAACATATGAATGTTGTGGTATGTTTCTAGAGAATAGTGTACTTATAGATTTGCTACAGGACACATAATACTGAATGAGATGTAACTAAATATCAAAAAGAAGGGTATAATAGTGTATTATATAATTTGCACTCTAAAGTTTGTAAATTTGAAATATTTGGTGACTAGGAACAATTTTTTAAAAAACTCTTTAGAACTTAGCAAATTTTTCACAATGGGAAACTTCCTATATATATTCATTTAACAAGTATTTTTTGAAAGCCTGCAGTATGCTGGGTTATATTATTAATAAAACAAAAAAAAATTGGCTGGCTCCTGCCATTAAGGAGCTTATATTCTAGAGGAGGAAACAGATAATAAAGAACCGTATAGATAATTGTATCATTTCACTTACCACACGGTAAAGGCTATGAAGGCAAAGGGGTCGTCCCAAAGGAAATGACTTTTAGGCTGAGACCTGAATGGCAAGGAGGTAACCAAGGAATCAGGAGGGGCAAGGAGTTCAAAGAACTGAGAGAAGCAGAGTCAGGCAGTGTGGGTAGAGCAACTGAACAAGGGCAGAGAGACACGAAATGAAGCTGGTGTAGTGGGCCCAGGATAAGTCCCATAGTGCCTCGTAGGTCATCTTGTAGGTTTTGAACTTTATTCCGAGAGCAAGGAGAAGCTATTAAAGTATTTTTAGCAGGTTTGCATTTTTAGAAGATCATCATGGGCAAAGGACCTGAGTAGACGTCCTTCCAAAGAAGATATGCAAACGGCCAATAAGTACACGTAAAGGTGCTCCACATCATTTGCCGTTGGGGAATGCAGATCAAAACCATAGTGAGATAACACTTTACAACCAATAGGTTGGCTGTTACCAAAAACAAATAGAAATGGCAAATAGCAAGTGTTGACAAGGATGTGGAGAAATTGGAACTCTTGTGCATTGCTGTTGGGAATGTAAAATATGCAGCTGCTGTGGAAAAGAGTTTGGCAGTTCTTCAAAAAGTTAAACATATTTAAACCTTTAAAATTTTTATTTAAAAACTATCATTTCAAAATATGTGTAAGAGTTAAACATATAAATAGTAAAAAGTTAAACCATATGATCCAGCAATTCTACTCCTAAGTATATACTGAAAAGATTTTAGGGGCACCTGGGTGGCTCAGTCAGTTAAGCCTTGGACTCTTGGTTTCCACTCAGGTCATAATCTCATGGTCCTGGGATTGAGCCATGAGCCCCACATCAGGCTCCGTGCTTGGTGAGGAGTCTGCTTCCCCTCCCCACTCTGATCCTCCCCTGGCTCATGCTCTCTCTGTCTCTCTCAAATCAATTAATCAGTCTAAAACAAAAGAAAAAGAAAGCAGAGACTTAGGCACCTGGATACTGATGTTCACAGGAACATTATTCACAGTTGCTAAGAGATGGGAGCAACTCAAGTGTCCGTTAGCTGTTGAATGGATAAACAAAATGTCATCTATGCATACAATGGAATATTACTTAAGCCTTAAAAAGAAACGCAATTCTGATACATGCTACCATATGGATGAAAACATGGTAGGTGAAATGAACCAGACACAGAAGGAAAGTATTGTACTTTTCTACTTAAATGAGGTACCTAGAATAGGCAAATTAATGGAGACAAAGTAGAATAAAGGTTACCAGGGCCTCAAGGTCGTGGTGCACGGAGAGTCATTATTTAATGGGTAGATTTCTATTTGGGATAATAAAAAAGTTCCAGAAATGGATAGTGGTGACAGTTGTACAACATGGTGAATACACTTAATGCCACTGAATTGTATACTTAAAAATTGTTAAAATAGTCAAAGTCCAACGTAGAATATTTTTTAAAATATTACCATGCGTATCAGTTAGGAATGCGTTTTAATACAAATCACAAAAGACCCTATTAATCATGGTTTAAATAATTAGGGTGCTTATTTTTCTTAGAGACCTGGAGGTTGGGGGATCCCTGGGTAGCTCAGTGGTTTAGAGCCTTCGACCCAGGGTGTGATCCTGGAGTCCCAGGATTGAGTCCCGCGTGTCTGGCTTCCTGCATGGAGCCTGCTTCTCCCTCTGCCTATGTCTCTGCCTCTCTCTCTCTGTGGCTCTTGTGATTTTATTCATTTAATGAATAAAATCTTAAAAAAAAAGAAAAGAAAGGAAGGAAGGAAGGAAAGAAGAAAGAAAAGAAAGAAAGAAAAAGAAAGAAAGAAAGAAAAGAAAAGAAAAGAAAAGAAAAGAAAAGAAAGAAAAGAAAAAAGAAAAGAAAAAAGAAAAGAAAAGAAAAAAAGAAAAGAAAAGAAAAGAAAAGAAGAAAAAAAAGAAAGAAAAGAAAGAAAGAAAGAAAACTGGAGGTTGGCAGTCTGGTATGCAGGGCAACAACACATTTAGGAGCCAAGCTATTTCTTATTTCTGCTTTTCCATTCTGAAATCCTTAGTATGTTATTGTCCTCATGCTTGTCTCTGTAGGTCACCAAATGTCTGTTCTACCTTCAGGCCTACCTCCAGGCCCTTGTTAGTAATCCAAGCAGGAAAAAGAAGGAGAACTAGCAGGAAGGAGCAGCACCCATGTCCGGGAAAAAAAAAAGCTCATTGGCTATACAACCTTTGTGTCACCCTGCATTTCTTTTTCTCATATACCACATCCACTCCAGCAGCAAATCCTGTTGGCCCTACCTTCAAAATAAATCCGGAATTGGGACCATTTTTCACTGTATGTGTTGCAGCTGCACTAGTCCAAGCCAGCAGCATCTCCTAGATTATTATAGTGGCCTAATGCCTTGTCTCCCTGCTTCCATTCTTGCCTATAGCATTCCCAGCCTCTGGGTTTTTGGGGGCTTTTTTAAAAGACATAATTCACATACCATAAAATTTGCCCTTTTAGAAAGTGTACAATTCAGTGATTTTTAGTCTTTTCATGGGGTTGTACAGTCATTACAACAGTATAAGCCCAGAGGATGTTCTTTTTTAAACATAAGTCAAAATCTTCTTAAAGCATTCTAGGAACTCCTTGTGTCATTTAGGGCAAAATCACCATTCTTGAGCAGCCTGCAAGGCCTGCATGATCTGGCTGCCCGTCACCTCTCAGACTTTATCTCCTGCAGCCTCCCTTCACCACTTGTATGACTACACTGGCTTCTCACTGTTTCATTCCAGATGTGCTCCTCCTTCAGGACCTGTGCCCTTGCTGTTCCCTCTGCCTGGAATGCTTCCTCCCTTATACCGCCTTCCGTTTCTCCTGATGTCACCCTTTCAGTAGGCCCTTTCCTGATCACTCTGCTTAAAATTGCAGCTCCTTCTGTGTATACATGCATGCGCGCTGACATACCCACCAACACACATTTGCCATTCTCCCTCTACCCCTTTCTTTTTCTTTTTTTTTTTAAGATTTTATTTATTCATGAGAGACACAGAGAGAGAGAGAGAGAGAGAGGCAGAGACATAGGCAGAGGGAGAAGCAGGCTCCACGCAGGAGGCCCAGTGCGGAACTCGATCCCAGGACTTCAGGATCATGCCCTGGGCAAAAGGCAGGCGCTAAACCACTGAGCCACCCAGGGAGCCAACCTCTACCCCTTTCATACTCCATTTTCCCTTTAGTCTTTGTCACCTTCCAGTGCACTGGAAGTTGCTAACCTATTTTGTTTATTGTTTGTCTCTCTCTGCTAAATGAACTCCTGAGGGCAAGGTTGTTTGACTGTTTGATCCCAGCATCTTGAACACTTGTAGTACAAATTTGCTGAGTGACTGAAATGTGTTATATGGTACCCCAGTGGGCAACAGAGGCTGGCCTCCTCTTCCTAGATCAGTAGGAATGAGAAAAGGGGTAGGGAATAGGGTTGACTGAGCCCATTTAAAGTTGCAAGAGCTATTATGGTAGTACATTATTTATTTGACAAGTATTTATAATTAAGTTGTAGGCAGTGGAATTATAAAGGCAGAGAAGACATTTTGTGGTTCCTGCTGGAGTGGAGTATACGTTCTAGAAGGATGAGATATAAAATCGGTAAATAAATAAGCACTATGATGTTAAGTAGCAATGATTGCTATGAAGAAAATAAGACAAAGACAAGGTAAAAGAAAATAAAGATAGGTTATGGAGGACACTGCTTTATATTCTGTGATCAGAAAGATGCTAAAAGGTGACACTGGAGGTAAAACCTGAATGACAAGGAGGAAATAGCCCTGTGGATATCTGTGAGAGAAGCCTTCCAAGCTTGGTAACAAGGAAGAGAAAGAATGAAGCATAGTGAGTAAGGCAAGTTGCAGGAGATGAAGCCGGACAGGTTATCTCATGCAGGGCCTTTTAAGCCATGGTAAGAATGTGTATATATATATTATTTCTGTTTGTTTGTCTTTGTTAATGGACATTTAAGGTTTTCCCTACTTTCAGGCTACTATGATTACTCATGCACAAGATTGGGATCCCTGGGTGGCGCAGCGGTTTGGCGCCTGCCTTTGGCCCAGGGCGCGATCCTGGAGACCCAGGATCGAATCCCACGTCGGGCTCCCGGTGCATGGAGCCTGCTTCTCCCTCTGCCTGTGTCTCTGCCTCTCTCTCTCTCTCTCTCTCTCTCTCTCTCTCTCATAAATAAATAAATAAATAAATAACAAATTTAAAAAATCATGCACAAGATTTTGTATGGACATTTTGTGTGGACATATTTTTTTCTGTTAACATTTTTTTTGAGTATAGTTGACACGCAATAATGTTACATTAGTTTCAAGTGTACAACATAGTGATTCAATTTCTTTCTACCTTATGCTGTGCTCACCACAAGTGTAGCTACCATCTGTCACCATACAATATTGCAGTGCTATTGCAGTATCATTGACTATATTCCCTATGCTGTGCCTTTTATTTCTATGACTTACTCATTCCATAACTGGAAGCCTGTATCTCCCACTCCCCTTCACTGATTTTGCCCATCCCCACATTTCCCTTTACTTTGGCAACCATCACATCTCTGTATTTATAGGTCTGATTCTGCTTTTTGTTTATTTTTTCATTTGTTTTGTTTTTCAGATTCCATATGTAAGTGAAATCATATGATATTTGTCTTTTTCAGTCTGACTTCTTTCACTTAGCATAATGCCCACTAGTTCCATCCATGTTGCAAATAGCAAGATTCCATCCTTTTTAGAGCTGCATAATAGTCCTCTGTGTGTGTGTGTGTGTACACCACATCTTCTTCATCCATTCATCTATCAATGGACACTTGAGTTGCTTCCGTATCTTGGCTGTGTAAATAATAAACATAGGAATGTGTATATATTTTTGACTTAGTGTTTTCATTAGATAAATACCCAGTAGTGGAATTACTAGGTTGTATGGTATTCTATTTTTAGTTTTTTGAAGAACCTCCATATTATTTTCCACAGTAACTATACTAATTTATATTTCAACCAAAAGAGTATGAGGCTTTCTTTTTCTGCATGTTTTCTCCAACCCTTGTTATTTCTTATCTTTTTGAATCTAGCCATTCTTACGGGTATGAGGTGATATCTCATTGTGGTTTTGATTTGCATTTTCCTGATGATTAGTGATGTTGAACATCTTTTCATGTATCCATTGGCCATCTGTATGTCCTTTTTGGAAAAAATGCCTGTTCAGTTCTTCTGCCCATTTTTTAATCAGATTGTTTTTTTGGTGTTGATTTATATGAGTTATTTTAGGATATTGACCCCTTATCACATGTACCATTTGCAAATATCTTCTCCCATTCAGTAGGTCGCCTTTTTGTATTCTTGATCGTTTCCTTTGCTGTGCAAAAGCTTTTTATTTTAACATGGTTCCAGTAGTTTATTTTTGCTTTTGTTTCTCTTGCCTTAAGAGACCTATCTAGAAAAATGTTGCTACAGCCAGTGTCAGAGAAATTATTGCGTGTGTTCTTTTCTACAGTCTTTAAGGTTTCAGGTGTCACATTTAGGTCTTTAACTTATTTTGAATTTATTTGTCTGTATGGTATTAGAGAGTGGTCCAGTTTCATTCTTCTGCGTATAGTTGTCCAGTCTTCCCAGCATCATTTATCGAAAAGACTGTCTTTTCCTCATTGTATTTTCTTTCCTCCTTTGTTATAGGTTAATTGACCGTGTAATCATGAGTTTATTTCTGAGCTCTTTATTCTGTTCCATTAGTCTGTGTCTCTTGTGTCAGTGCCATACTGTTTTGATTAATACAGCTTTGTAACATATCTTGAAATCTGGGATTGTGAGATCTCCAGCCTTGTTTTTCTTGCTCAGGATTGTTTTGTCTATTTGGGGTCTTTTGTGGTACCATATGAATTTTAGTGTCATGTGTTCTAGTTCTATGACAGAAGCTGTTGGTGTTTTGATAGGGATTGCATTGAATCTGTAGATCACTTTGGGTAGTATGGATACTTTAGCAATATTTTTCCAATCCACAAACATGAAATATCTTTCCATTTGTGTTATCTTCAGTTTCTTTAAATCAGTGTTTTATAGTTTTCAATGTATTGGTCTTTTACCTCCTTGGTTACACTTATTTCTAGGTATTTTATTCTTTTGGGTGCAATCGTAAGTGGAATTGTTTTCTTAATTTCTCTTTCTGCTACTTCACTATTAATGTATAGAAACAAGAGTTTGTATTTTTACTTTAAGTCACTGTGGAATCATTAGAAAGTTTAGCTAGGGGAGTAATACTCTCTGATTCACAGTTTAAATATGAACTTGTACTAGAATGGATTCACATACTCATTTGCTTTCACTGGTCATGCAGTATAAAAGTATGTAGCAGACTTATATAAACAAAATGGTAGTGAAACTGCATTGATAAATGGCAACTCACCTTTGGCCTAAGTGTTGGGAGACAGTGGAGAGGTGGCTGTCAAACAAACCAGGAGGACATTAGGCCCTATATCAGTAACCATAGCCTCTTCTGAGCCCCACCAAATTTAAGGCAAGTGGAATTATATGGAAATGTTGCCAGGTCTTTTAATTTTCAAAGAGAGCGAGGAATCCAAATTGTTTTGTTAAACTTTTTAATTCATAAGTATTAGCAACTAATGTAAGTAATTTATAAAAATCCTGTGGGCCAGTCATAACAGCCTTACAGGTAGGATAGGGTTCCAGAGATGACAGTTTGCAATCTCTGGATTAGGGTGATAGCTGTGGATATGTAAAAAAAAAAAAAAAAACAGAGGAGTTTGAGATATAATTTGAAAGTAGTAATGACAAGCATGATGATAGAGTAGATGTGGAAGATACAGGAGAGGTGGAAGAAAGGGAAGCCTCACCCTTGACACTGGATTTCTGGCATGAACAATTGGATGAATAGTAAGTAGTCCATTTACTGAGATAGGGATATCTGGGGAAAGGCATATCGTGAGTACAGGAACACCCAACATTTGGTATTAGCAGTTTTGGGGTTTGAGATGCCTGCCTGTGAGTCATCACAATGGAGATTTCCAGAGAGACTGTGTGTAAAGGACTGGCACATGGAAAACAGGTCTTGATTAAAGGTACAAATTGGGAGTTACTGACATACAGTTCAGTTGAAGCTATGAAAGTAGATGAGCTCAGCTAGGGTGAAGGATTGAGAGAGTAGACAGTGTGTGTCTAGCCTGAGAGTCATAACTGTTACTTTGTGATCCTCTGTGTTCTCCCTCTTCCTATACTCTTCTTCATATAAAATTAGGGATTAAACAAGTAATAAAAATTATGTTCCCTACTTGAGAAAATAAATACTGCTTTTATCTTTTTAGTAACTGTTAACCATGATCCTAGGAACCTCAGGAATTCAAACTCATAAGGAGTTACTCATATGCAAGTAGAAGAAATGGCTGGTTTTATATTATACTTGCTAGAAGCAGAGGGAAAAGCAGCATTTTGACTAACTCTCAGTAGAGATTTCAGAGTGCAGGCCAGTCCCAGAATGAAATTTTTATGGTTACACTCTGTGTTCATGCTCCACTTATAAAATTCCATCCTATTTGAATTCCTCTCTCCTTCCTGTCCTTCCTCCCACGTTCCTCAAATATTTAAGCACCTACTACATGTAAAGCACTATATCAGCATAGGTAACATAGTAGTCAAAACAAAAAACAAGCCATGAAACTTATCATCAATTGTAAGCAATAATATATGTTTTAATATTCTATTATCCTGGTGTTCATTTTTTAAAATTTTTCATGTTTTTTTTTTTTATATATATACAGGAGGGGGTAGCATGAGAGGCCTAAAAATAAAAATCAGAATAAATACGAATGATACATGTTTCACTTTCAGAGTCTTTCACCTGAGACCTCCAGAAACATAGTCATTAAGTTTCTATAATTTACCATTTCACCTATGTGCAACATTAAGACAGCTATTGTGTTTTCTTGGCTTGCTTTCCTTCTGATCAAGCTGTGAATGTATGTGAAAGAAAAGTACCCTGCTTAGCACAGACCATGTGAGGGTGATGCTGTGTGCAGAGTATTGCCACTCTAACATTTGGCATCTTAGAACACAGCAGGAGAAATAAATCACAGCTCTGCTTTACTTTGGAGTTAAATTCAGAGTAGTAATTTTATTTTTTTAAAATTTATGCTTAAAACTTTAGATGTCTCAACATTCATTTCCAGTGAAACATCCCTGAAGCTCTCCTGTTAGTTGGACCAAGCTTTGGTGTCCAGAGATAGCAACGTTTTCTTAGGTTAGACTTTTTATTTTATAAATCCTTATAAAGTTGGCCCTTTAGGTTGACCTTCAGATATAAGACATACTGCTTTTGTTTGGTGCTTAAAAAAAAAAGAACAAAAAGTGAATCTGAACAGAGCCTGGCTTTTCTTTTTGTTAGAATTTTGTATCTGCTTTTATACCATATGAGCACCTGGAGACATCTTAAGATGGACATGATTTTATAAATCTTAAAAAATAAAGGCCTTATAGGTTTGGTGTTTGCAAGTGTGTAACATGCCGTAGGTCAGTGAGTCTGTTGCAGTGCAATAAGGTTTATTGTATTGCAAACCAGTCTATCAAAAATATGGTCATGGGTTACTAGCCTATTCATAAAATGGGCCCCTGATATGGAGTGCCCCACATTCCATATTAATTTATTCCATATTAATTTTTTATATCTGCATTATGTGTATTATTATTACATAGTACTTATTAAGTGCCCCAAATTTCTTAGACACTGTACAAAATCAGATGATGGAACTTGACAAAACCTGATAGTGGAACAAGAAGTTGTTTGGCATACTGGCACAGGAGCAAGGTAGAGGAAGGGAAGTCCTGCTTGTCTGTGATGCTCCTATTTTGATGCCCATGCCCCTACTATACTATTGATTCCTAAACTATTTCAGTCCCATTTAAAATTTGCTTGTGATTCACATGTCCTGTTCACTATAGGCATTAATAAAGAACTTTAACTTTTAAGAGGAAAGCACTTTCCTCTTAAACATTAAGATGACATCAACATCTCTGCCCCTCACTCTGTGAGAAACCTTTAAGACTGGCAGTGCAACCACCATGGGGTCTCTAGATATACTTACTTCCCTTAGCCTGTGTACTCTAATATGGCACAGAATTTTTCTTTAGTCATATTTCTATGAGTCTAATCCCCCCTATAGAGCTTAATACGGAATCATACTTTAAAATACTTTATTTTTAATACCTGTAGTCAAATCTCCTTTATCTCTTAATAATTACTATGCTTTCCATTTTACTTATGGTAAATTGTTATGCCTGTGTTGAATTGGTCCAGCTTTCTAATTATGCTCCCATCATTTGGCTTGTACCCAGGAAACACGAGTCATTTTTCATAGTATCCCGGGAAAAAGATAATCAAATAAATCTCTTTTAAAAATTAATAGACATTTTCAAAGCCAACTAGAAATGATTTGCAGATTGTTTTTGATCATCTGTGCTTCTGCCTTCAGTTAACATAAATAATCAGAAGTTGGCTGTGGCACAGTGTAATTCTTGAACGGAGCAGTGGTCATCTGGTAATAAATACTTTCAAGACCAGCCATCTGTCCTAAAGGAATTCAGACACCAGAGTCTCAGATTCTTTACTTCACTTCTACCCATCATGGAAATTAGTGTTAACCTTGATTTCATTTGGTTAGAGGAATAAATACATTTAAATAAGGCTGGTATTGACATTATTTGTTTGAACTACAAAAAGTTAATATTACAAAAAGTTAATATTACATTAGTTGTTGATAATGTTGATATTAGTTAAATGTGGTATAAGTGATTTAAAATTTGGTAAACAGGAATGCCTGGATGGCTCAGCAGTTGAGCGTCTGCCTTCGGCCCAGGGCGTGATTCTGGGTCCAGGGATCAAGTCCCACATCTGACTCCCTACAAGGAGCCTGCTTCTCCGTCTGCCTCTCTCTCTGTGTCTCTCATGAATAAATAAATGAAATCTTTAAAAAAGAAATAAAATAAAATAAAATTTAGTAAACAAAGGGCTATAGACTTAGTAAATTTTTTTAAAAGATTTTATTTATTTATTTATTTATTTATTTATTTATTTATTTATTTATTTGATAAAGTAAGAGAGCCCAGTTAGCAGCAGACAGAGGGAGAGGGAGAAGCAGACTCCCTGCTGAGCAGGGAGCCCCACGCAGGGCTTGATCCAGGCCCCTGGGATCATGACCTGAGCCGAAGGCAGACACTTAACCGAATGAGCCCCCCAGGTGATGTAAATAATAATTTGGGGGTATTGAAATTACTCTTGCTTATATATAAGAAATGTTTAAAAAAATGTTATGTAGATAACACCTGTCACTCCTAAAATATATTTGGATTTCAGCGTTAAAATCAGAAGGAATACTTTTATCATTTCTCTCACTTCTCCCACTTCCATTTGCTTTTTATTATTAGTATTGATGATGCACGTGCTCCTAAGGAATTATTAATTTCCCCAAAGTAATTTGTAATTTTCTCATCTTTTGGGTTTAATACTATGCACTCAACCATTACTTTTTTATTTTAAGAAATTAATGAATTCCTAGGTATCAAGTTTGTTTAGGAATAGATTTAAACTAGGTGGTTTTTTCTGCCTAATTGGTACCTCATTACTATGAATGTGCAACGAGTGGTTGGGGTTCTAATAGGCAACTCTGATGTTTAATTTTACCAATATCTGTATCAGTAAGGCTATAGATTAAACTATCCTGTCAGAGAGATATGCTCGCCCTTGTGTTAAAATGGAAGATTAACCTGATACATTAGATCTGCAAAATCAGCAGAAATGGAAAGAATTGCTCTTTGCCCTGCAGGGGTCTTTGACAATCTGTGTGTATTTACATATCCCCCCAAAAAAGTCATTCAGAAGGACTGTTGGCCACTTGTGAAGGGATAGTAAAAGGAAATTCACCAAGATAAATTCCAAGAGAGTAGATCCAAGCACTTTATAAGGGAGTAGTTGTTTCTACGCCTAAAAGTAAGGCTGTTGGTCTGATGCCTTTGTTCATTTGAATCCTAACATTTTTGGAGTAGTACAGACTCATCAGGCACCTTCCTGATCCCCATGCCGTTCTTTCCTCAGAGAAAGATCATGCAATCTATAAATATTTCTGATTTCTAGGGCAGTGATTTCTCATGATTAAAAAGAAGTGGTTGGAAATCATAGTGATATATTTCCTCCTTCTCACAGAAATTTGTCTCTGAATATCTAATACTGAAGTGGTTTAACTACGGGAATGGGATGTGCTGATCATGCCAGTATGTATTCTTGACATGACATGTCAAATACTTATGACAAAGTATTGTATATTGTAAATTAATAAATCATTCTAGTGCTTACTTCAGTCTTAAGTGAATTTTACTAAGGGTGAGTCCATTTCTAAGGGCTTGATCACCCAGATACTGATAAGGGAGTGAGATTTGGCTGGCTTCCCCTTGTTTGATAACAACACTCTCCCCAAGGAGGGAATGGCTAATTGGGATCTTTGGTAACTCATGTCTTCACCATGAGTTGTGAGAACTGTAGCTAGAGGACAGAGACTGTCTCTTTTTGTTTTTGTTTTTAAAGATTTTGTTTATTAATTTGAGAGAGATAAAAAGCACATGTGAATGAGGGGAGGAGCAGAGAGAGAGGGAAAGCCAACTCTGCACTGAGCACAGAGCCTGAAGTAGGGCTCAATCCCAGGACCCTGAGATCACTACCTGAGCTGAAACCAAGAGTTAGGATACTCAACAGACCAAGCCACCCAGGTGCTCCATCTTTGTGGTTTTATTATATAGTGTTATCAAGTAAGAGTGGCTTTATGAAGGAATTGAAGTTTTTGTCTAAATGCCACCAAAATGAATATCAGCTGTACCAAAACTAAAACTCATAGTACCCATCTTATAGCATTGTGAGGTTTAAATTAAATTAGTTTACATATATATATATATATATGTATTAGTGTGTGTATACATATATATATATACACACACTAATACAGGCACTATATATAGTGTTTAAGACAGTGCTTGATACATAGTAAGCATGATGTAGTAATAATAACAGGAGTAAGAAACATTCTAGATCAAAATGCTGTTGGAAGATTTTGTGGTAGAGTAAGCTGAATATTTGAAGGACAGACAGGATTTGATTAATCTTAGAGGAGGGGCGAGCCCTGTCCAGGCAAGGCAGGGAGACTGCAGGATGTATAGAGGGCACTGACTGGACTGGTTGGGATGGGGTTGTCTGAACCATGAGATTTGAGGGCTGGGCAGAAAGGCCCAGAGTTATGCCCAACTCTGCGACCTTCAGTATATTGTCAGCAGTTTGCATTTGACCTTTGTAGGGGGGAGGGTACAAGCATATTTTAATTCTAATAAGAGGTAGTTTGCCGGATTGATGGAGACAGGTGGTGAGAATGGTGACCAGGGACATTACAGCCATCACACAGACCTGATCTGGGATGGGTACAGTAAAAGCAGAGAGGAAGAGACGTTTGCAAGAGGCATTGTCATGAATAGTTGAAAGGCTTTGCCTGCCTTTAACTTTTGAGCAGTTTCCTCCTGTCTAGGGTGTGCTCTACCCTCATGGTATTTTTAACTACAGAGAGAAAATTAGAATAAGAAGCAATCTGTGGATGGGATATCAAATTTTTGGACATGCTTAGATTGAAGGTTGGAAATGTCTGACAGTTGGAATGAAGGACTGTAACTCAGGAGACAAGTCAAGGCTAGAGGTAGAAATATGGCAATGATCTCCTTGAAACTAATATTTGAAGCCATGAGAAGAGTCAAGATCTTTAAGAAAGAAAATAGGAAAAGCTAAGCCAACTCCTTGAGGAACATCTGGTTTAAAGGAATGTGGCAAAGCAGCCGGAGAATTGGGAGACAACCAAAATGGTGTTAATGATTCACATTAAAGAAGAGTTTGCAAACAGTGCCTACTCATCAGCTTCCGAGGCTACAGAACAGACAGGATGAGACCTAAAATTGTGATTGAATCTGGTCATAAGGAGACCATTTAGTAATCTTGGTAAGTGAAGTATCAGGAGAGTACAAGAAGCCAGATTTTGGGACTTCTGTCTGAGAAGTTGGTGTGAAAGGAAGAAGAAATATAGGATGGCTCTAATAGGCTCAAGTTAAGATTTTTTCAAAAAATGGTAGATGTGTACAGTTTCAGGTAGAGAGAGAGAAGCCAGTGGGAAAAGAGAGATTACAGATTTGGGGGAGGATGGTAAACTGGCAAGGAGCTGGAGTTAGATGGGAAGGACACAGTGGAACCTGTGGGCTTAGCCTCACAAAGGAGGAAGCCTACACTCTTAGGCAGTGACCTGGGATCTTGTGCGTCACACAAGGCTGGACCCCCATCATGTATTTGGAAACAGCATATAAAAGGAAGAAGTTGGGCTAGTTGTAAAAACAGATACTCAGAAATAGGTGAAAACAAGTGAGTTAATAATGTCTAATGTGTTAAATTCTTTTAAGATAGGAAACAAGACCATCAGACAAGATATTCCTGAGGATGTTAACAATGCTGGTTAGCATCTTCCTTGTGTTGAGCACCATTATAAGTGTTTTACACAAACTATCTCATTTATTTCTCAAACAAACCTATTACAGTAACTAATTTGGAATATTTGTTAACATTTAAAACATGTATAGTGGGAATGGTGCCTAGGAAGCAAACTGTTAAGATATATTCTTTACAATCTGTAATAGCAGTGTATTTTTAAAAAATGACTTCTTTTTTGGCTATTCTAAAAGTAATATATGCTTATTGAAGAAAATTTGGAAAATAAAGAAAAGTATTCATTTAAACAAAATAATCCTAAACCCACAGGTAGCCTATTTTGACAATTTTTAATATTTTTGTGAATCTTTTTTCCAAGTTTATTTGTTATTTTTATAAAATTGTATCATTGTGTGTATACACAAGTATATCTGTATGTTTAAAAATTTATCGAGTATTATTTCATGTTATCAAACATACCATCAAAATTTCACCATTTTTCTTTTGTTGAACAATTGGGTCATTGCTGTATTTTGTTCTTACAAATCATGTTACAGGGACCATCATTCTTTGTCTACAGTTCTTATTATTACCTTGGGCTCCTGTATTACTCAGGACCTCTTGGTATGCAATGATTGGAACCCACCCTGAACTAGCTGAGGTGGAAACAATGTTTGGGCTTGGCTATAACTGCTGGAATTATCAGGGATGCAGCTGGGGCCCCGGGGTAGCCAGAGCCAAGGTCAACTCAAATGCCTCAAAACCCTCACTGCTCATTCTTGGTTCTGTCTGCATGTTTGCTTTCTGAAACAGTTTCTCCCCATACCTTGGGAAATGAGACCACAGATAGATAGCTCCTGGGCCATAGCTTCCAGTATTGGCAGCCGAGTGGGACCACAGCTTGCTTTTCTCAAGAGAATTATAAAGTTTTTCAACCAAAAAGATTTATTGTACGAGTATGTTACTATATTTGCTTTATCACATAGCTATCAATCCTGTTATCCAGTAATGCATCTTTTATTTATTTATTTATTTTAATTTTTATTTATTTATGATAGTCACACAGAGAGAGAGAGAGGGAGGGAGAGACATAGGCAGAGGGAGAAGCAGGCTCCATGTACCGGGAGCCCGACGTGGGATTTGATCCTGGGTCTCCAGGATCGCGCCCTGGGCCAAAGGCAGGCGCCAAACTGCTGCGCCACCCAGGGATTCCTGCATCTTTTAAAAATACATTTCAAAGTCAATTACAGATACCAGTATACTTTCTTCTGAGTACTTTAAGATCATATCATTAACTTAGAGTTCAATATTTATTTACATTTTTTTCTTCTGATGTAAAATTTGCATACAAAGAAATATACACATTTTAAGTTAAATTTGACTTTTGACAAATCCATGCTCACATCCTTATGCTCACTTTTTATGATCTTAAGATGTAAAAAGTCCCAGGAAATTGTTCTGACTAGCCTACTTTGGGCCTGGCTTCCATTCCTAAGCTCACATAGAGTGAAAAAGGTACCATTTCCCACATGCAAAGGATCCTGGACAGATAGAACTATAGATATCTACAGGAGAGAGCTTTCTGGAAGTTGAATTACACTAATTGAATTTAGACAGCATGACTTTATGTTATATTAAAGAATGTATATATTGGGTTCTTTTCCTTCAGAAAGCTGCCTGTATTGTCCCAGAGTAATATTTCTTTATTCTGTGTATCTGTGCTTCATCATTTTTTCTTTAATTGATAATATCACATATGTCTTAAAAAATAGATTGTGAGCTCTTGTGGGCAGAGACCGGTTATTTTCCAAATCTAACCTTACCCTTTATATAATGTCATGTAATGGTAGGTACTCAGATTCTTCTCCAACCAGCCAGATCCTTTATGCATCACTGAAGATGCTTTTAGCTGCATGTAATAGGAAACCGTGATCCAAAGAGGATTAAATAACAAGGAAGCATACTTCTTATGTAAAGTGCTGAGATTGGCCAGCTTCAGGGTTGGCCTTAATTTGTGTCTTAAGGATGTTGTCAGCTAAGATTTTCTGTCTTTAGGCTCTCATTGCTTTAGGCCAACACACTATGTCAGCTTTGTCCTCAGTATCTTTTCATGATCATAAGATGGTTCTTAAAGGTCCAGACATTGGGGCGCCTAAGTGGCTCAGTTAAGTGTCTGCTTTTGGCTCAGGTCATGAACTCAGGGTCCTGGGATGGAGCCCCGCATCTGGTTCCCTGCTCAACGGGGAGTCTGTTTCTCTCTCTTCCCCTGCCCCTCCCCCATCCCCATTCATGCTCACACTTTCTCTCTCTCTCTAAAATAGATAAATAAAATCTTAAAAAAAAAAAAAAAAGTCCAGGCATCACATCTAGGTGCATTAGTATCTCTTTTTTCTTGTCCCTCAAAAGATCTAAGAAACCTTTTCCAGAAGCCCACTAGCCAACTTCCACATGTCATTGGCTAGAACTAGTTGAAATCATCAACTGAATCAGTCACTGGTGAAGATAATGGAACAATGGTGATATCTGATCAAGATTTACACCTGGATAGAGCATCCATCCCCTTTTCACTTGAGAGGGACATTGACTGATACAGTCAGGACTCTGCTAGAAAGAAGGAAGGAATTTTGAAAAGGCAACAAATATAGTGCAATTTGACAGCATTATTACTTAATGGAAATGCCTAGTTTTGTCCTATGAAGTTGATGGAGGGGGCACATGGAAGAAATTTATATTTGACTCTTGTTGCTATCTGAATGCTTTCATAGGGACATTTGATCTGTATTGGCCCTGGTCTTTTAGGTTTTAGGTGCGTGATATTTTTTCCTAGGATTTATCAGTGCTTGACTCTGATTGAGAATATGCATTTTCATTTTTTCTTCTTAATTTCACCTGGAATTAATTCCTATAAGCCTCGGTTTCAAGAAAACAGAACCTGAGGCAAGGATTAAGTGTTAATGCTTTTTTTTTTTTTTTTTTTTTTTTTTTGAGAGGTATAGATCCAGGTCTGCAAGGGTAAAAGCAAAAGGGAGAGAAACAAAGATGCAAAGAAATGGATTTGATGTGATGATGTGTTGTTGAGCTAGCTCTTGCTTCACAAATTGTAAAGAGACACAGTAGGTCACTAAGCAGGCACGTTCACTTGCCAACAGAATTTCTCTGAAAGGGTATCAAAGAGGAACTATACATGGAGTAGTCCTTGGAAAAGATCAAGAAGGGGGGGGGGTGGGAATATACCTATCTGGTTTCCTTTTGTCTCCTGTTCCTAGTAGTTGGAAGTTTATGCCCTGGAGAGCTGACTCCTGGCTCCTCTGCATTCCCAAGTTGTATCATTTAGGTCCTTTGTGGGTATTCAGGATGATAGATCCTATGCACTGCAGAGTGAGATTTCATTTGTGTCCAAAAGTGACTTGGATGAGGCACCAGCTGAGTGGGCAGGAAGGAGAGGGAGATGGTTGCAGGTATCTGAGAAGGTATGCAGGTTTGTATCCTAATATTCCAAAGAAGATTAAAGTTGAACTTAACTTGTTATAATAGCATTACAGCAATTCCCCCCACCCACCCTGCCCTTATCTGTGGTTTCGCCTTCCACAGTTTCAGTTATAGCAATATGGAAGCAGATAATCCTTCTGACATATCATCATAAGAAGTCCAGTAGTAGTCTAAAGCTACGTCATAATGTCTGTCATTCCCCTCACTTCATCCCATCACGTGGGCATTTTATCATCTCACATCATCATGAGAAGAGGGGTGAGTACAGTACAATAAGATACTTTGAGAGAGAGAGAGACCACATTCACATAACTTCCATAACAGTATATTGTTATAATTGTTCTGTTTTGTTATTAGCTATTGTTGTTAACCTCTTGCTGTGCCTAATTTGTAAATTAAACTTTGTCATAGGTATAATATGTATGTATGATTAGAAAAAGACAGTATATACAGGGTTCAGTTCCTTCTGTGGTTTGTGGCATTCACTGGGGTCCTGGAATGTATCCCCCACAGATGGGGAAGGCTCCTCCTGTACTTTGGTTTTTAATTATTTGGAAACATACTAGTTTCAGAAAATGAGCCAAAAACTGCTTTTGCTATTGCAGGCTATAAAGTTTAAGATAAGCACCTTATGAAATATTTTACTTGTCTCTGGTTTGGGAATCACTTTAAGAAGTGTTGGCGGTATTCCAGAGCTCACAAATCATATTGGTTGTTGTGGATCTAGGTCAACATCAACTTCTTCAATAGTCATCCTAAAATATGACTGAGACTGAATGGAGTAGCTCTGGGCACCCTGAGATTGTCTAGTCTTTCCAAGTTTATCAAGATTGATGGGCTCTTTGGAGCTCTAGACACTTGGAAATCCTCTAAGTATTGGCTTTGAATTCTGAAAGTTCTTACAAGGCCACCTTCTTTTCAGAGAGCAATTTTTCCTTTTTATTCAGATTGCAGAGAGAAAATTGTATTGAATTGGTGACAGAAGAGGCACAATTTGATGGAATAAAGGAAAGAATGTCTTTTCTGAGTTGGTTTGGTTTTTGCATTCTTCATATATTTCTTCCATTTTCTTGGGGGGAAGATCTTTGTTTTTTTCCATTAGCGTACTTTACTCAGATCACCATGTCTGCTTAATAGGTATTACAGAGTGATGGTAGCTGTTTTTGTGTGGGAGATTAAAGGATGAGCTTGCCAGAGATGAATGTTAATTGGGTACATCTAATAAGCCTGAGGAGACTTCCTGCTTCTGTGTCGTCATAGGAACTAAGGCAGAACAGTTGGACATTCTCAGCATGTCTGTAGCCGAATGCTCTTGACCCCTTCTGAATTGGCTACAGTGGATGGCACTGGCATGACACTGGGAGGCCATGTACCTCTGGAAGCTGCATTGGAAGCATGAGAATCCTTTGCCAGCAGCCTTTGGTTTGTGCTATCTGGATTTTGGAAAGTGTTCTGAAAGGATTTGTTTTTTTTCACCAGGCTTTATGTCTAGACTTAACCTAGGGATATAAAGTCACATTAGCTATTTTAGCATTAAGACACAGTTCTACATGTATTTGGTGAGTTGACCTTCTTCCTATTCTAAAAAATTCGTAGAATGACCATTACTTACTTGATGTAGGATAATCTTGCAAATAAAAAATACATCCCTCCATTTTCTAGTCCAGTGAAGATGTTTGCCTTTCTCTTCTGTCCATCTTGGACACTTAATACCAACCATGAGTGTGAGGCTACTTGTAGGGCTGATTTAAGGTGAGATATTTTCTCCTTTTTGAGGCTCTGCTTATGAGCTAGAATCATAAAAATTCAAGAATTGTGCCAAATGTTCTTTTGTTGATGACTGTGATTTAGTCTGTTATGTAACTGTAATGTATAATTTACACATCCTGAAGATCATCAGTCTCTGTACAGAGTGACTATATTTAACCCTCACTTCTTTGGAAAAAGAGAACATTACCAATTATCTTTGAAACTATATTTGTGAGACAATGCACATTGATCCACCCTCTGTCTCCATTTTTAATTTTTGGTGCATTAAGTAGTACTTTATGATTTATTCTATGCTTTTCATGTATAAAGGCTCAAAGGGGAGAGAGCTTAGCAGCAGATGACTAAATCTTGAGGTCCCTACTGCTTATATTGTCTAAACCCAGAACAACAGGCATAATATCCCTGTCATCTCTATTAATAGGCAGGTCCAAAGAGAACAAAAGGGTAAATTTCTCTCCACTATTATCTTTTGGTTACAAAGATGGAGTGAAGAGAGAGAATATTGAAATACTTAATGGTGAACAGTTCTACACTTAGTAGTATGAAAATAACAGTTCCTTTTTCTATTTTGTGATACCACTACTGCCTAGGTAGTTTTTGAGAAAGGTAGTTTTGAGGTTTTTGAGAAAGAAAATAGCGTTGATTTTTTTGTATCTTAACCTTTGTAAGTTAAGTCCAGTTCTAAGCTCAGATTCCATAATGGTGTCTTGTAAACAAATTCACTTATTCACCACCCAACATTATGCCTCATTGCCTTGCTGCAGGCTCTGTTTATATGAAGTTGTCATGATGTAACAGGAAATGTTGACTGTATTCACATAGGACTGTGTTCCCTTAAGAAAGAAAGCCTTGAATAAGAAAATGATGTTCTCATTAAATCAGCTCTTTAAGAGTAGGTGGGAGGAATTGCTATCGATCTAATAGATTTAATAGTTCATATACAAAGTCTGTGGAATAGAAGTAATATTCTGCAGCTGAGTAACCATAGATTAATCCATCTTCAGACAGAATTCTGGAAGCATCTGTAAAACTAGAAAATTACTTTTTCTTTTCTTTTTTCAGGCACAACTGGACTAAATGCATTTCCCAAATACTTTAGAATTAAATTATATCCTCATAAGTAGATCTACTAAAAATTATACAAAAAATTGAAGTAAAATCATAAAATATAAATGTTAGGTTCCTCTTGGCTACATTTGCTCTGGTGCCAGTTTGTTTGGAAGGGCTGTAGTGTTGAAGGGTAACCAGAGGTCACTTGTAGAAAGTCTTTCTTTGTTAGTTGGTTCTCTAATAGCTAGTGGTGGTCTATTTTAGTTCAGTTGGATGAAGTAGTCCTTTTAAGGTGGGTGGTGAAATCAGACATTTAAGCTTCTCTTCATGCTCTCCCTTTGACCCTTTTAAACCTTTTTCTTTTATTCCACTCACTGAAAGCATATCACTGAGCCCTCCTTCTTTGTCAGGAAAGGCCAGCCATTCCCTTTCCCCTTTCTGCCCTGACCTTTAATGAGTGGTTGGTTCTGTGAAGATATGGGGGCTCCCAGGACATGTGAGACTTTTGATAGGTATAAGTGGCATTCTATGGATGGAGATGAGGTGTTGCCGATCATATTCATGCTTCATGTTCATATAAACTATGTATTCCATTCATGCTTCACACCCATGGGAAAGTCCGTTTGGGTAGTGTATACTATTTGAAGGTTCTTGAAGCAATAAAAAGTAAAATAATACTATTAACAACTACAATTCTGTGTATCGGAAATGAAAAATTGCAGAAGGAATTAGGCCTTTTGATAAATTTACAACTAAAAGAATAGACCTGTATTAGGATCAATAGCAGTACCATGCACTTCTATAGAGCACCGCAGTTCACAGAGCACTCTTCATCTGAGTTTCACGTGGCCTTCTATGATAGCAGGTAGCAGGGTATAAAGTGGTTTCTTTAGACTTAAAATCCCTGGATCTAAATCTTCATACGAATGATTTTAATCGGGATGATTGCTGCATTGTATTATTGAACTGCTTGAGTAGTCAGATAGTCTCTTATTGGTGAAGCCGTTCTTTGTGCCTCCTCTTTTCCCTTTTCTGCCTCTCTCATCACTGTCACTTTCCAGTTTGGAAACTGAAGCAGATGTAGCCATCTTTCTTTACTTTTGTTCTATGCTGGCATTTGCCTTCTTCTAAATGAGGTTGTCCTTTATGAGACAGCTGGCAATTTGTTTCTACAGTCAAGGCTCATATACTTTCAGAACCTGGGATGTTACTAAGCCTTCAAAAATAAAAATATCATCTGAATGAGCACTGCCCTGATCCTGATATGCTACGCTGCCTCCTCCCCACAAAACAAAAGCCACAACCTGAATGTGTCTAGTCACTGGCATCAGTACTTCTCCTTATCTACCCCACTTCTCCTGATAGTTTTAAACAATCAATAGTAGTGCGTAAGAATGGCTATAAATAGACATTGTGTGTGTGTGTGTGTGTGTGTGTCTTCATATGGATCTCTTTTCTCCAAGTAGTCATTCCTTCAGTTCATTTTCATGAGCAGTACTCTTAATATGATTTTAATACCAGCCCATGAAGCATTTTTTTCTCTTTCATTTATATCAGGGTAGTTGAAAGCATCATGAGACTTTGAAAGCACAGTGGGAACATTTCTTAAAACATGCTTTTATTAAATCAACCTTATGAAAAAAATTCTATAAGCCAGATAAACCCCAAAGCTCCCTGGGCTTTAATGAGTTGCAGAGTTAGGCATTGGGTTAAGGATAGGGAACCATGAATTCCTCAGAATTTTATACTTGGAGTACATTGTCCAGCCCAGTCAAAAAACACTGCTTTTTGACTGGATCCTTGTTATATCTTTGTCAATTCTGGTGTTTTTAGGTTAGGAATATTTTAGAAACTTGTTACTTTTATATTACATGTATCATAAACTTTAACATTAGGCTACATGGAAATATTTAAGCCTCAACTGATATAGTATATAGTATATCACTGTAGTAGTTAGTTAAACATGTGTATAGTATAGTGGTTAGTTTAAATTCTATCAGTATAGTAGTTAAACATATTTATAGGAGCACCTGAGTGGCTCATGGTTGGACATCTGCCTTTGGCTCAGGTCACAATCTTGGAGTCCTGGGATTGAGTCTCACACTGGGCTCACACCACAGGGAGCCTACTTCAACCTCTTCCCATGTCTCTGCCTCTCTCTATATAGTTCTCATGAAAAAATAAATAAAAATCTTCTTAAAAAAATCCTTAAACATTTATTGACAGAATAAATAGTTTATATTGATAGTTTATATTGATACGGATTCACTTTTAAAATCTACCACTTCGTAGTTAAAAGCTCGCTTCTTAGGAGTAGTAATGGTATTTCCTGACATTTATTAATCTGTTGATTACTGCCTCTAAAAGGATTGTTTTGTTTTGCTTTGTGAAAGGGTCAGGCTTTGTGATTTACATCCCAGCAACACATCAGCTCTATTATAGAAGCTGGTAGGGATTTTGCAGAGCATGTTATGTAAAGTTGCTAAAGAAGCATTCATTTCAGTTCAGTAAGCGAACTCCCACCTTTTGCTTGGCACTGGAGAGACAGTGACAGACAGTGAACCCACATCCCTATTCTTAAACAGCTCACAGTTTACTGGAAGAGGGAGTTTTATGTGGGGTCATCTCAGCTGATGGCACCTCACCGATAGTCACCATATGGTGTTTGGTGTGTACCCTGTGATTACACGGGTTATGGGAACCACCCCATCTCTTTCCTTCAGTTACACTTGGTGTTGGTTTTTCAGTGCTCTGTGGCTCAAGCTCAGTATCCCCACTCTGAGCTTGGACAAGAGCCTCACTGCATTTCATTTACCTTTCTTCTGCTTGCACATATCTGAGGTTCCATCTTTCCCAGAATCGTACCTCCTGTCCTTCCTGTCATCTATTCAGGCAAATCTTTTACTCTCCTGTGTGACAGTTTTCCAGATGTATGTGAAAAACAAGTTGATGGTTTCCCTTCATCCTTTGTTTGAATTGTGCTTAATGAATATGTAGTTAATCACTGTCATTCAAATGGGATTCAAATACAACTGAAGGTATTTACAAAATACTGTGGAAGAAGAACACAAGCGGAAATGTTTAATTATTTTGGGGGAATTCAGAAAATGTTTCATAAAGAAAATAATCTTTATCTAGGTCTTCAGGGATGAGTCGGAGTTGCCCAGGTGGGAAGGTTATTTGGGGCAGAGGGAATAGTATATATGAAAAGTTATGGCATCATGAAAGAACATGGCCTTTTGGGGAACATGCTGGACTGCATGCTGTGCACGTTCATCTGGTGATGCTGGTGCTGGGAGACAATGGCAACCAACAAGATTTGTATGATAAGCTCTGAAATACAAAAGCCAAGCGCATGCAGTTCTTTTAGAATGCTGTGTACTGGCATGTTACCAGCTGTTTTAGGCACTTGATAAATTTTTTTTTTGATGAAACATGAGGCTAAGAGGAGCTGGCTCTTTGATCAGGGGAGGAAAATATGAGTAATCCTTTAAGAACCATATTCATTCATCATTCATCAGGCATTCATTCAACAAATATATACTGAGGCTGCTGCGTTTAGAGCAACAAGGGAGATATAAAGATGCTCCTGCCCTGTTTGTGCAATGCCTCTTCCCCAAATACAGGGTTTTATTAGATTTTCCTTTTGAGAAGTGTTAATTCTGTGCCATTTTTTTATGGTTTATGCATGCTTGCTACTAAAGCTAAAGCACTGTATATTATTGCTCTCTCCAAAAGGTTCAAAACCATTTAACCCACTCCACTGCTTTATTTCCGGAGTTTCTCACTCTGCATTTTGAGGAGAGTACAAGCATTCAAATGGCTGGCATTTTTCTGTGTATTGTGCCTTTCTAGCCAGCATTTATAAGGTCAAGAAGGCGGAGCATACAGGATTATAGATGTGAAAGCTGATTTGTACTGAACCTTTTAGGCCTAATGTATCGTAGCTGCCATTCTTTACTTATAGTTGATGTAAAAAGAATATAGTTTAACTGTAGCAAAGAAAAACTGAATAACACTGAAAGAAGAATAGAAATTTTATTCTTAAGAATTGGACTCCTGATAATATGCCCTATTATGCATGTGTGAGAGAACATTCAAACCTGTTCTAGAGGATTATTTTAAATTTATCTGTTCCCTTCCTCTCCCTTCCCTTCCCGCCCTTCCCTTCCTTTTCATCCACTCACTGCTTGTTCCCTTCTTTCCTTTGCCACATATTTACTGAGAAAGTTGAATGTACCAGGACTCTGCTGGTATTGGATTACAGTCGTAAACATCAGGCTCCTTGTCCTATGGGAGGGTACAGCAGTTATTCACAACCTGGCTGTGCATTAGCTATTACATGCAAGCCTTTAAAAAGCACAGATGCTGAGGCCCCTGCCCTGGAGATTCTGATTCAGTGGTTCTGAGGTGGGTAGGTAGGACAACTGATGAGTTAATAGGCAATTAACAGTTCTCTGAAGTGAGGTATACAGGATAGTTTAGGAGTTCAAAGGAGGATCACCCAACCTAGTCTTGGAAGATCAGGGTTGGTGGGAGGGGTGCAGAATAGAAGGCAAAAGCCTTTCTCAGGCTTTTGGGAATAACATGTATGGACTGCAAGAATGAGAGAGCGTGGAAAATTGGTAGTTTATTGTGGTGGGAGAAGAGAAGAAGAAGCAAAGAATAGTGAGAGATGATTCGAGAGGCAAACAGAGTTCAAGTCATTCAGGGCTTTGTCAGCCAGGGTAAGAAATTTGAATTTTATCCTGAAGACAATTGAATAAGAGAGGGAGATTAGAACAAAATTGGAAGACTTTTGCAGATATCTAGACAAGAAAATGGCCAGAAGTGGCTGGAATTAAAATAGTGGAGATGTAGAGCAGTGGACAATTTAAAGGAATATTTAGTTTAAAAAAAAAAGTAAATCACCTACAAAAAAAGTATTAAGTTGATAGAATATGCTGACCTTGGTTAATATTAAATGTGTTGTTGGAAGTGGGAGTGAGAGACATCAGTGTATCAAAGACTAGGTTCTTGGCTTGGGCTCATGGGATGGATAAAAGTACCATTCACTAAGATAAAAACACAAGAGAAGGAGGCAGATTTGGGAAGGGAGGTAATAAGTTCAGTTTAAACACGCTGAGTTTGAGGTGCCAGTCGGACATCTAGGTAGAGGTATCAACTGGGTATTTAGGCAAGTGGCCTGAAACATGGGAATAGAATCTGAGCTAAAGATAAAGATTTGGGAGATATTTGCATATCAACAGTAACTGAAACTGCATGGGTTCGTGAAATGATTGATTCAGTGTGTATATAGAGAAAAGTTCTGGGTCTAATGGGTTAAAACGCTTAAGAGCACCAACATTTTAGGAAAGGAGAAGAAAAGGGAGACCCTTAGAAATATTGAAAAGGAATGGTAAAGGTAGGAGGAACATCAAGAGGATGAATTGTCATATAAGGCAAGAAAGCTTTCTAAGAATGAAGGCATGACCAACAGGGTTAAGTATCATAAGGAGATTAATTTTTTTAAATTCCCATTTGTTTTAACAACAGGAATGTTCTAACAGTTGCATGGCATAGGGAGAAGTAGGTTCAATGGTGTAAGCTAAAATAATCATGAGTTACATCAAATCATCATGTTGTAAACACCTTAAACCAATACAGTGTTGTTTTTTTTTTTTTAAGATTTTGTTTATTTATTCATGAGAGACAGAGAGAAGCAGAGACACAGGCAGAGAGAGAAGCAGATTCCATGGAAGGAGTCCAATGTGGGACTCGATCCCAGGGCCCCAGGATCACGCCCCGGGCCAAAGGCAGACGCTCAACCACTGAGCCACTCAGGCATCCCGTCAATACAGTGTTATATGTAAATTTTATCTCAATAAAACTGGAAAAATAATCACGAGTAGACAATTGTTTCAAGAGATTAGGGACAACAGAGATAGGATGAATGGTCTTACCTAGAGGCAGAAAAGTTGAAGGAGAATTGTTGAGATAGAAGTTTGATCTTTCTGTTGGTTGCCACCATCCACTACCCCTCTGGGGTGATGGATCATTGAAGACCCTCTGTGAGTCAGACACTGTGTTCTACGCTGGGAAGAGATCCTGGTTCCCATGGATCTTAATTATAGTAAAATAATTTCTTAGTAATTGAATAACAAACAAATAAAACTAATCAGGAAGGAAATAAGGAAATAAACAGGATGCTGTGAGAGGACCTACTTAAGATAGTGCAGTCAGGAGAGGAGGACACCTATGGAGGTGTCTTTTTAAACTGAAAGCTGATGGGTGAGAAGGAGACAGGATGGAAGGAACCTCAGCAAAAGTGTTTCATTCAGGGAGAGTATTAAGTGCATAAGTCCTAGGATGGGAAAGAGCTTGGTGCATTCTAGAAACCAGCAGGAACAAAAGGTTTCCATGGCCACAGTGAGGTGAGCTGAGGAGAGAACTATGAGTTAGGCCATGTACACATGTATTAGTTTATGTTTTATTCAAGAGCAGTGGGAAGCCATTGGAAGAACTAGAATGACACAATCTGATTAAGTTCTAAAAAAGTCATGATGGCTGTTTTGTGGAAAGTGGGTAACAAATGGAGGAAGGGCAGGAATAGAAGCAGGGATATCAGTTAGTGGTTGGTTGGATTAGGGTGGGGGTAGAGAAAAGAGGATGACTAGCAAAATGTGTTCTGAAGATAGAATCAGCATGATTTACCTGATGATTGTTTGAGGGATAGAGGGACAGGGAGGAAGAGGGAGCACTTCAATGTGTGGTTAGTGTCTGTATAAATGGTGACACTGTTTACTGAGGGGGAAGAAACTGAGAGGGGGCCAGATTTTCAGTGTGGGTTGGGGCTGGGAGAACATGCAGAATTAAGAGTTCCTATTTTATACATGCTAAAATTCAATTACATAAGAGATTTTAGCTCAGCACTCAAATGTAGATATGTGGAGGTTATAGGAGAGTTTTGGTCTGTGGCTAGAGATTTAAAGTTTATTGATACATAAATGTGTTTCAAGCCATAAGAATAGACAGGATCATTTGAGAAGAGGAGGCAGGACCAAGTCCTGTGGAATGCTAGCATTTAGGAGTCAGAAAGAGGAGACAAAGCTTACAAAAGCAATTGAGAAAACAGCTAAAGAAGTAGTAGGAAACTCATGGTCCAGCAGAAGCTGAGAGAGGAGTGTTTTAGGAATGAAGGGAATATGTGATTCTTGAGTGGTTCTACAATGGTCAGAAAAGTGACTATACATTTGGCCTCATGTAGATTAATGTTTACCATTGCAAAAGCATTTTCAGTGTTATGGTGGGGGGCAGAAGATGTGTGAAAGAAAGAGCAAGTGAGGAAGTAAAGTTATACCAATCACACTGGATCTATTAGAATCTATCTAATAACTCTTTTAAGGGCTATATGATGGCCCATAGTGTGGTTCTACTGTAACTTATTCAACCATTTATGATCAGTGAACGTTTGCCTTATTTTCGTTTTTGCAATTGAAAATGAGGCTATCATTAACATTCTTCCCTCTGCTCACCTCATCTCACACAAGCATGTGCACCTCTGTGTGTTGTATTCTTACACACTGGTGAATTTATTTGTATAGGAAAGATTCTAGGGATGAGATTACTAGGTTGAAGAATATATATGTATTTTATGTAATTTTAGCTGGTATTGATAATTACTTTCCTAAAAAGCTGGAAAGATTCACATTTCTCCAGCAATTTATGAGTGTTTGCTGATACAGGAGAAAGGAGATCTACATGAAGGTGCAAAGTTTTTAAATAGGGTAAGAAGAGATGGATTCTTAAGCATGTGTGAAGGCACTGGGCTATGGTAGGAAAAGGCCACATTCTCCGTTGTAATGGGGGAGAAAAAAAGCCTTGAGATGTCCATAGTTTTATAGTTTGGGAGGTAGTAACATGAGGAAGTTTTATAGTCTCAGTGAAATAAGATATGGAATCACCAATTGAATTGAATTGGAACTTGGAAAGCTCAAAAACCAAAATCATTACTAGGAAGTTGAGAATAGTGTCTAGTAAGATTGGTGGGCCATGATGAATTAAAGTGAAGCCTGACTGTGTGAATTTTCTCTAGCTGTTTACTGTCATTTGGGTTTGTGCTCAGAGGACATGGATACCTGTGGTCAACTAGCACTGGAGTTTGCCAAGCAAGTATGGTGAAGGGAGAAGGATAAGGGAAGGAGGGTATACTGCAAGGGAATGATTACTCATAGACCATATAGTCTAAGCTCAACAAAAAAGGAAACAAAAGGTGATAGGAAGGGGTTGTGAGATTGGGACAGGGTCAGTGCATTAGACAGACTTTTTAGCAGTGAAGATGCTAAGGCATGTGAACAGAAGGGTGGGAAGGGGCATTGGAATGTGGGGTGTGTGAATTTAGAATTTTGGCTCAGGTATGATTTCTGTTGAGAAAGTCAAGGAGTTGCCTGTGAATTTGGGTCACTGAGGAATAACAGAAGTGGGATCCCTGAAAGAGGATACTAAGGGCATAACAGACGGAGATACTGTTTGCATAGTGTCCGTTCCATTGACATGTGACAGGAGTGAGAGTAGAGGGGCAGTGAGCCAGGAGTAGAAGTTTCCAGTTGGTGGAGCAAGTGTGAAGTTGGGAGACAACTGTGGCAGCGTGGGTGGGAGGTGGCCCTGAGCTTTGAAAGAGCAGAGAGATTTGCAGGCAAATGGGGAAGAGGTGGGTGTAGGATAGTAATGGGGAATAGTTGCCTCCCCTCCCTCCTGGCCCTGGGACTCATGGGACATTGAAAGAAACAAAGAGTCCTCTCTTGTGAGTGATGCGGGGTAAGCATATTTACATGTTGATGATAAGGAATCAGGAGTGAAGGGAGAAGGCAGAGGGACAGGGTGGAGAGCAGAGGCTCCTGAGAAGGGAGAAAAGATGGGCTGTAGTCTTACTGGCAAGATTGGCCTTGGCCTCCTTCTAGAGGGGCAGCAAGCCTGGGTGTGGGTTGGGTAACTAGAGGCTGGTGCCTCTTCCTATTTACCACAGAAGGTAGTGAGAACAGCTGCTGAGGGTAGGGCTGTAGGAGACTGAAAGGAATAGAGGAGGTTTGAAATAGCCGCTGTGGAGAGTAGAGGAATAGACATGAGATGTGGAAGGATCTTCAGGAGATGGTGAGATTATGAGTTAGGCATAAACTTCTCCCTCTCACCCTTCCCTTTACATATGTAATGTCTATTTTACTCTGTTCCCATCAGACGGAATGAATTTGCTTGCTCATCTGTGTTTCCATAGTGTTAAACGCCTACTTTTATGTCACTCATCACATTGTGTTACAGTGATTTACCTGTTTTCCCTTTCACAGTGTGAGCTCCGATAGTAGGGCTTATGTCTCATTTATCTTCTCTTCATGATCACCTAGAATAATGATGAGAACATAGCAGGCACTCAGTTAGTGTTTATTGAATTGAATTGAATTACACAAGTATAATCATTTTCTTATAGTTCTTTTCCTTCATTGATCTGACACCATATATTCTAAATAACTTACTGGTTTCAGTGGGCACACTGTGCACATTAAGGGTAAGCCATCCTATTTCCATGCCATGCAAGAGCAAGACCTGCGCAGAAGATTAAGGTATCCCACTAGTCTTCACAGGTTTGGCATGAGTTTATTTACCTGAAGAATTTATGTCAACAGAATCTTTGTTTGCCTTGCTATTGACCTTACTCTTTGACTATAAGGACATTTTTTTGAGAATGTAGTGAATGTCCATATTCTTCTGAGTGAATGGTACTGCACTATGTGATTTGAAAGCTGTGGGAGGCTAAACATGGAAAAGAGAGCTTTTCTTATAAAAAGAAGCCAATAAACAAAATAATAAAAGTCACCTTGCTTCCAGAATTTGGAAATATTGTAGTGACATGAAGACCATACAACCATGGAAAAATATTAATTTGCCCATTAACATGCTCATATTGTTTTGTGGGTAGGAAAATGAAGGTACATTAAGTATTATGCATATTCCATGTCAGTGGCCACAACTTTGGAAGGAAGCTTCCTTAGGTTCCCTCCAAGATAGAATTAGAGAATCACATGTGAGAAGGGACCATGGAGATAAGCTAGTCCAGCCATTCAGTGCAATATTTGAATGCCCTCTTCATGCCTACCAGGTAGGTGCCCAGCATCTACTTGTATACCTCTAAGGATCGGCAGTTATTCTGAGAACAGAAACCACGCTCTGCACTGACACCAGAACGTTGCTATCTCTGTAACAGTAGTTCACAAAACTTGGGTGTCCAGGAGTCTTTTATACTCTTCAAAATTATTAAGGACCGCAAAGAATTTCTTTTTATGTAGGGTACATCTATTAGTATTTATTTATTAATTTTAAAATGCAGTGATAATAAGCCTATTACATGTCGACATAAGTAATATTTTTAATGAAAAATAGCTATGTATTTTCCAAAACAAAATAAATTTAGCAAGGAGAGTGGCCTTGCAAATCTTAGTGTTTGTTATGATAAGTAGAAGACCTCTGGATTCTCATATCTGTTTCTCATTCAGCCTGTTGTGATTTCACAGATCACGTAGCCTGTGGCAAGCTCAATTGTACGTACATGGAAAGCAAATAACTTCTTAGAATTAAGAAAGTTTGACCTCATAGACCTCTTGAGAGGTTCTGGGACCCGTAGGAGTCACCAAACCATAACTTAAGAACTGGTACTTTGTGTGCACACCAGCAGATGGGATGATTGATGAAGTAGACTGTCAGGTGCTGGAATCAAAGAAAAAAAATAGTTACAGAGGGCAGATGGAAAATATGCTCACACCCGCAGTGAACAAATATTGAGTGCTTACCGTGTGCCTGAATGTAGAGCCCTGAAAATTCGCACATTCGCATCGACTGTACCCTGTCTTCGTCAATGTGAAAACTATTTTTGGGTTTTAAGTTACCTATTTTACCTATAGTGTCCATTAACTGAGAAAATAACAAAAAGCTACTATGAATGTAGTTACTTTTAAAAAAAAATTTCTATAGTAATCATCACAACAGTGTCTATGGATATGAGAAAATGAATACCATGTCTTTGTCTTCATACATTATACAGTTGGTTTCCAGGCAGTGCTTGGAGTCCACAGGGATTTGCCAAACCCCAGCGCATAACTGTGCCTGGTCTGTGTACCTGCCCCCACCACCTGTCATCCCAGGCTGGGAACCATGGTTCCATGTGTGGTCCCTCCAGCCCAGAAGTCATTCATCAGTTCTTGTCATCAGCATTAAAGGTGTTGAGTGATAGAGTTGTTTTGGAGTTGTTTTGAAACTGTCATGACTTCTGGTGCCTTTCATTAAGATGGCTGGGTGTCATAAAGGAAAGCCAAAGACAAATGCCTGTGCTTCTGGGGCCTCTGGTTCTCTTCATTTGTACTTCTCTTGCCAAGAGTAGTGGATGGGCACATGCAGATTGAGCATGGCTCTCCTGCCCTGTGAGATGTTGCTGAGAGCTTGTGGAAGAGAATTGTATTGAGAGAGTTAATATTGAGTTAGAGAAAAGTGGGAAGTGTGGTAATAGTGCAAGGGAAGGAGTGAGAAATTAAATGGTATCTTTTTAGAAGTCTGCCTTATTGTAGTCTGCATTGCTCCTTGGGGATTTTTCTACTGAGTACAAGAAAATCAGCAAGCACTTCTTGAAAAACCCAGATGAAATTACTGCCATAAATTTTTATTTTTTTTTCATGGTATAAAAACCTTAATTTAGATGGGGAGGGTTTATTACCAGTGTTTTCTTGGCATGGCTAAGTTCATTTAATTTCACATGACAAGCTCACCACCCCTCCCTTTGCCCTTTTTTTTCCCCTCAATATGTGGACAGTACAATTTGTTATTGGTTTGCCTTTGGCTCTGGAGACCTCATTAAGGGTCTGAGAAAGGGATTCTATCTCTCTTTCTTTGACACCTTTCTGTTTTCTACAGGATTCAGACCATTTGCATTGTCACATGGAAAGTATGTATGGTAAATGTGAGGGGAAGGTTACCAGATAAAAGTGGTGCTGTTTATACCTTTAAAATACTGATTTGAAATGACTGTTCCAAGTTAAGAAATTGTTGCCACAGTGTTCAACTAAGGGAGCTCAGCTTAAGATGAGATCTCTGGAAAGAACATGGGCACACTTAGACAGGAATCTTATTTAGCTGTTATGACAGTTCATATGTAACATACCTGGTTGTTTGAAAGCAGGAACAAGATGTCAACAGAATATTGTATTTACTCATACTACTAAAACATAGGGAGCTGCACCTTCATATTCTTGTTCCTATCAGAACACTGTGAGCATATCTTGCAAACAAGGGAAATAATCTATGGTGTTTTGTTTTGTTTTTCTCCGCATGGCAATATAGAATCTATTGTAGTGTGAATAAAAGAAGTCACAAGAGATTCATTACTGTTTGTGAAGTATACTGTCTGTGTCTTTCAGCATGCGTTTCTTTATTTTACTTACAAACTAGATCTAAAAATTAGAATCGAGGTGATAGAGAATATATATTGCATAAATAAGCAATTCAAACAAAAGTTTTACCATTATAACAAATAAATGCCCCGCTTCAGAGGTTGGAGATTAGAATCCTGTTACATTAAATGCTTGACAATTAATTAGCTATTGTCTATAAAGTTCCCAAGATGACAAGTTACTTAAACACTATTATTAGGAGTAGCTGGATTAGTAATAATAATGTTCAAGTGCCATTGGCAACAATGAGGAGATTTTAAAAATAAAGATAAATGTGTGTGATCACAGTCATGCATTTGTGAGCTGCATGCAGAGCAGACGGTCCCCATGCGCAGTGCTTTCTGAGCCTGCAGCGTGGAATGGGCAGTACTTGGCACAGTGTTCCAAGGAGGATGAGACAAAAGTGCTTAATTTGTTAATATTTTTTCTCTGCTTTTTTTGTATTGCTTAGCCCCTTGTCAAAATAGTGTTCACTTAGCAAAATTAAAAAGAAAATAAGAAAGCTGACAGAAAACAGGCTCGGCAGAAGGCCAAGTGTAAAAACTGAACCTCTAGCCGTTGCTGACAGGCATTGTTTTAAGATTCCAAATGTGCTAGATCGTTCATTAATGTGTTTTGTGTTTTTTAAAAAAATATATGGTACATAATTGTATTGGAGAAAAACGTGTGGGAATTTAACTTGATTGTACAGGTTTTTGTTGTGTAGAATTTTATGTCCTTTGGGCCCCATCCGTTTCGGATGTAATTTTTTGAGAAAATCAACATGGAACTGAGAACTGGCCCAATATCAATAACGGGAGAATTACCAAAAGAAATGCACATTGTATCCTTCTTATGGAGAGTGAAACTCACAAGAGGAATGGTGGGGGGCTTCTTGATTTTTATTTTATTTTTATTTTATTTTATTTTATTTTGGCTTCTTGATTTTTAGAATCAAAAAATTTTTTAAATGGATGATGTGCAGAAGCAGTGGTGCCCATCAGCTATTTTCTATGTCCCTTATGCGACTCAGCCTCTGTTGCTGTGAGGCTTGGGCTATGTGACTAGTTCAGGCCAGTGGGCTCTGGGCAGAAGGGGTGTATGGCACTTCCCAGCCAAAGCATTTAAAAGCCAGCATGCCCCCTTCCAACCCCTTCAGGTTTTACTTTCTGCCCTGTATTTTTCAGTACTAGATAACAGAACAAAATAGAACCATACACATTTTGAAATATGTATGTGCCTCTAAATAGTGACAGAAATTCAGCTATGTTAACATATATCTATTTAGCACAGTCTGCTGTTAGAAGCATGCATAATAGCATTCTCTTCTCCATGAATATGGAATGCGGATGACAGACTAGCTCTGGTATTGTGGTGTGATCCTTGATACTTCATACGGGCCCTGGAAAGCCCACACCAAGGAAAGCACTGGGATAGGTTGGATTTGGTTTTAGATATTACAGACAAGTGCCTTAGTCAAATTCATACAGTGAACCACTTTTATAAATGATCAGACTTTTGTCTCTGATGCTTCTCTGGGAATCACTCAAATGTTGAGCTCAGTAAAGATTTTTATTAATATGAAAGTAAAGTGTCTTTGTAAAGATAACAAAACTCAAACATAGTAGTGTTAAGACCAAGGGACACCTCAGCTTTAATCCATTTGTTTTTAGCATACCTAACCCATGTTATTCTCACTGAATGCCTCTTTCTGTATACCTGGCTGTTGCTACCTTGGTTGTTTGCTTGTAGTTTGGCTCTAGCCAAGCTTGTTTAATTAAGACTTGGAAAAATACCTTTAGTCCTGCCTGGGATTTGAGAAAATAGGTAGATCTGAAACCTTTGCTTGCTGCAATAGCTGCTCAGCTAGTTGGCGGGAGTTTTGTAGCAACAAGGTTTAGAAATCCTCTAGTACATGATGATTTTCATTGTAATAGGTCTAGTTGTAAGGAGTAGTCATCTGTTTCAATGGAAGTTCTTACTGAATACTTCATTCCTTTCCTCTCCCCTACCCCCCTCTTTCTCTCCCTCTTTCTTCTCATATAATGAACTGAGAAACCTGAAGAATGGGACCCCCACTCTGCTGCCATGTGTGGGGTCCAGAATCCTGCTTAGTTGGAAGAGCTAGCCAGTTCTGACAGTATACTTAGGAGATATCTTACTGAATATGGCATCTTTGGTGATGAGTGAAATGATAAAAGAGGGAATGTAATTTGAAGAAAAAAAGGAAAGCATATTCTTGGACCTACATTAGAGAATATAAATCACAGATCAATATAAAGTTCAGATAATAATTCTTCATCCAGAAATTATATGTGACAGCAATGGGAGGTTGGGAAAAGTTCTCTGTGTGTACATTTTGAGAAGTACAGTGTTTTTATTTAGTATAGTTATATATTCATTTCTAACAGACTGCATCTTAAAAGGATTGGACTTTTATAGATTCTATGAATATTCAGAGAGTCACCAAAACCAATTCCATCTTTTACCTTATGCATCCAGACCCATCTGTCATGTGCTTACTAGAGGGTCCTAGCTCTGTATTGTGAGCTTTCCCTTTTGAGAAAAAGGTATTTCCTGCGTGGATGGATGGGAGTATGGGGGAGGACATGTGGTCCCTTTGCTGCCCTGGTTGAAAGTTTTAGCCCTCAAGGTGGATCTTGGTGTGTGTGTCTGTGTCACTAGGCCCACTTTGGGATCTGGCATCAGCTCTCTCTTGATTTTAGGGCCTTGTGTAGGACTCAGACACAGCAAGAGAAGGCAGATTGGCCATTGCTGCTAGTAAGTCATCAGGGTACTTGGCAAGCTGGCAAAAGCCAGAAACCTCACCATTTGCATTTTAATTGGCGTGACCATTAGCCTAAAGTCCAAATTTTAAAAGTTGTCCCTTGAGCCCTTTCTCCCTTTTACCCTCTCATTTTCCTGAAGCTGATTAGCATCTTCTAAAAGAAAATGTTCCTCCACATTTTAAAACTCATGCCCTTTTTGATAAACATAAGAGATCTTACACCTCCTTTATTATTTTTTTAAAGATGCATTTATTTATTTTTGAGAAAGAGAGCACGTGAGAGGGTGGCCAGAGGGAGAGAGAAACTTAAGCGGACTTCGTACTGAATGTGGAGCAGGATGGAGCCTGATGTGGGGTTCAATCTCACAGCCTAAACTGAAATCAAGAGTTGGAGGCCCAGATGACTGCGCTACCCGGATGCCCTCCAAATCTTATGCTTCCTGTAATGTTATTTAAAATATCCATTAAAAAGTAAGAATTGCTAGGCACCAAAGTGACTCAGTCGGTTAAGCATCCGGCCTTTGGCTTAGGTCATGATCCCAGGGTCCTGGGATTGAGCCCCACGTCGGGCACCCTTCTCAGTAAGGAGCCTGCCCCTGCAGGCTCCTGCCTCTGCCTCTGCTTGTACTCTCTCTCTCTCTTTCTGTCAAATAAGTTAATAAAATCTTTAAAAAGAAAAAAAGTGAGAATTGCAACAAAAGAATCAAGGCAATGACATTTTTAGAATGATGCCTTTTTTTTACTTCAGTCAATGAGGTCAGTTTGAAAATGAGGGCTGCTTGTTTGCCACAAGCATTTTTTCCTCTTCTTTCTATTGATAAAGCACAGCCTAGGTAACTTTCACATCAACCTGTTCAACTGCTTTGTTTTCATGGTCACACAAGGCAAGAGAGTCTGCTTTGCAAATGGTCTATGTTATTCTGGAAAATGCATGTTCAGACTACACATGTGCCCATCTTCCCCAGAAAAAGATTTCGGTATGACTCCTGTGCCATTTCCCACCACCTCACTACTTTAAATACTTAACTATAAAGAGAAAAACAGATGAAAGTAATTAAGCTGGGATAAGTAAGACATTCTTATTCATGAGTACATCCCTGTCTTTCAGCCATTGTCCCCAAGGGTCTCTATGATTGCTCCTCCTCTTTACTGTCTGACCACCTCCATATCTACCGGCCAGGTGATTGGGCCTGGTCCTGCAGTCTTACTTGGACAAGAGTAATCCAGCACCATTGATTCCTATCACATTCATAATTCTGCTGGATAGACACTTGTGATGCCTTAAATATAAGATAATGTATAGAAAACTTGGTGCAATGGTAGCATATGACACACAGAACATGTTAGTTCTGTTCCCTTGCCTGCCCTCCCCAAAATTCAGTGTTTTTGTTCTAGAATCATGTTTGGGTCTTCTCATGTATGATAGTAGAAGAGGACAGAATTTTCATGGATGAAATTCTAAGTGGGTTTTATTGATTTATCCGTGTGCCTCCATCTCTTCTTACTCTGGTTCCAGTCCTCCTTATAGGGAGGATAGGTCTTTTGCATTATTTCATTAGTAAGGATGAGTATAAGAAAACCAGCATTTTTTGAGGATCTTCTAGGTGAGTGCAGGCACCAGGGCAAGTATTTTACTTGCATCATTACATAGAATCCTCACAGTGTTCCCATGAAATGAGAATAATTATCTCCATTTCACAGAGGAAGAAATTGAGGCACAGAGATGTATTTTTGCCTAAGTTGCTCTGCAGTGGTGGAGTCAAAATCCACTATGGAGTTGCTTTATAGGTTCCAATGAAATGAATGATCTTTTCAAAAACATGTTTAACTTTTCTGCTTTTTGAGTAGGCAGAAGAAGAAAAAAAATAAATGATTATCATTCTTTGGAAAATAATTACTTTACTCTGCCTAGTAACTATTTGCTGTAGGGTCTGGGGCAGTGCTTTCCATACCTTGCAGTTTATAGAGTAGAAAACCAGGAATATTATAATCATTTAACTCTATTTTCACTTGTTATTATAACTCGAATTATCTCTTTCATATGGGAAATCAGTGTACTTTCAGGAATGGAAGTATTATAGGTTGGCCTAAGGGAGCTTTTTTGATAACCTTTAAGGGTAAATAGCTTTCCCTGCTTCTTTAGAATAATATTTGGAGCTCTTAACTTTGGATCCATTTTAATAGGAGTTGTGATAATGAAAAAATAATGTACATAGGATGAATCTTTTAAACCGTTATTTAAAAGCAATAGTTCATATCCAGAAAAAAATAGTAAAAGATATTTCTGTAATTTTGAAGTTGCTCTTTGTACTCATTGTTTTGTACAGCAGTTCCATGATTTTTATAAAATCTCACTCTAGGTTAGATTTTAACACATAAAAAATAGTTAATACCACTGTAGTGCTGACATTCCAGCTGTTTTTCTAGGCTTATAGAAAATAATTCACTCATTGTTGTAACTGTGTCTGTGTAAGGTTTGGTTTTGTTTTACTTTGATTTTTTTTAACTCTCCAGAATATTATTATTTCCTCCTTTCTTTCTTCTTTTTTCTTTCTTTCTTTCTTTCTTTCTTTCTTTCTTTCTTTCTTTCTTTCTTTCTCTTTCTTTCTTTCTTTCTTTCTTTCTTTCTTTCTTTCTTTCTCTTTCTTTCTTTCTTTCTTTCTTTCCTTTCTTTCCTTTCTTTCCTTTCTTTCTTTTCCCTCTTCTCCTCCTCCTCCTCCTCCTTCTTCATTGATTTATTTATTTTATAGAGAAAATGCACATGAGCAGAGGAAAGGGCAGAGGGGGAGATTCTCAAGCAGATTCCCCACTGAGCACAGAGCCCCACATGGGGCTTGATCCCATGACTCTGAAATCATGAACTGAGCTGAAGTAAAAAATTAGAGTGCTCAACCAACTGAGCCACCCAGGCACCCCTCTCCAGAACATGTTTTTGGGAGCAATTTAGATTTGAGTAAAAATCTATAAGGTCAGTGAGGGAAATTGGCAATGGAAAGATGGTCTGATATTGAAAATATGTGGTGAGATAAGCATTGTCCTCAAAAATAATAATAAAAGGAGCTAACGTTTTATCATCACCATTCAAGATGGAAAGATTTGCTGCTACACTTCATCCTTTGAAAATTGCATTTTGAGCTTCTGACCACTGGAGGGCGCTGTGCTACTGCAAACCACTTACTCAAATCAGAAGTCATCAAATCTCTTCATTTGTTCTTCTCACTAAAAAGATAAAGGATTTATATTCTTGTAATGCCAAATCAGTTCATACTTAACATTCAGCCTTTAGCTGTAGAAACTTGTTTGAATGACAGTAATGGCTTCATTTCAAGTTATTTAAATGTTTAATGCTGTGTAATTTACTCAAATGTGTATAATCCTTTATTTAACTAGATGAAAATAATATACTGTTAACATTGTTTTTAGCATTAATTAATGCGACTAATTGAAGTTAAAAACACTAAAACAAATTTCCTTGTTTTGTTGCATGATCAGACTGCAAAGAGCTTTCCCTCTGGCTGGGGCTGTTCTTGGTTCAGTGCCCATCTCCCCTTAACCCTGCTCTTTGCCCCACACACACTCCACCCTCTCCCTGCTATTTCTGTGGTTAATTTGATTTCAGTATACTGACAGCTATGGTTGGTAGCAAAACTGATTGGATTGTTTCCCCTCTGGAAACTTGTCTTTGCAATGCATTATGATAGGAGCTTCCTACCGTTATTTTGTTATTCCAAAATAAACGTGGTAATAATTGAAATCACTAAATTACTATAAACACTTAAAAGGAGGGAGAAAATATGGAAGTACTTTGACATCACTAGTATTGACAGTTGGTGAGAGCTCATTTTCAGCAGGAAAAGGTAGAGCCTCAGTATTCCTGCCTGAAGACCCTATCAACACAGCTCTATTGCCATTGACTCTCAGTAATAATTAAAAAAACAAAAGCCCCTGCTGTTTTCAAGGCTTTGGTATGGTCTTGGAAGTCAGAGCAGAATAAGTCAAAACCAAGTAACACCTTTCTGGTAGCTTGCGTATCCTACTGTGATGTGTTATGTTGGAACTGCCCGTTACAGTTCTCTGTAGGCATAAATAATTCTTCCTCCTTAAGCATGGCTCTTCCAGAGTGCCAGAGAAAGGAACATTTTCACTCATTGGAATTGTTGATAAATACCCTTTATTCATAGTGATTGTTAGGTCACAACATGCTTTGTTGTTTTAAACTCTGGAAGTTTTGTCTACAAACGGGACAATTTTTTAAGGGTTAAAAACGCAGAAGCTTCTCATTGTTTTTTAAGATTAAATTCTAGATGAGAATTATCTTAGGTTAAAAGACACTTACAAACACAATTTGTCAATTCCTCACAGTGTTTTGTATCATCACATAATTCTTTATATGCAGTGGCACTATTTTACTTTGTGAATAAAATCAAGTTGAGAATTTAAATTTAATTTCATGAGCAAAAGGCAATCTAATTTAATTTAATGAGCAAAGTGCACATTGGCTCTGGTTTATTTGTTTACCAACAATTTTTTTAAAGAATTTATATGATATATATGTCACAACATAGTTATCATAATTTTGTGTATACTTTATAAATGTACATATATTAAGATATATTTTTTAAACATTGTGTGTATGTGTGTATACTGTTAAAAAGACAAAATTCAGCCAAGTCAATTTGAAGATCTAATAGACTTCATTCAATGATTCATGAATCAAGCAACATCCCATCTAGCAAATAGAAAATGAGTTCAGAGGAGCTATACAAAATGGAAGGCTTTTGTCAGCAGAAGAGGGCAGGGACAAGGAAAAAGTGGACTATCTGATCTTTCTTTGGGAGATAGAAGGGATGTATCAGGCAGATTACCTCTACTGCCAACCAGGGAATTTTAGACTGACCCATTACAATTTCCATTCCTGGGGGAGCTTGAAATTGCAGTTAGGTTCAGTTTTGGTTTGGGGATATGGGCTTAACATAAGTGACTCCATCTTGGGCCTGTTGTGTCATCTTTTACCCCCTTTTGATCAGACTCTCAGCTTAACTGAGATGTAACCAAAATTTAAGTGCTACTTGCAGCTGCTACTCAGGCCATGCTGTTTTTTGGTTAATCTCTGTGGTTATTATTCACAGGTCACAATTTAAGGTTTATGATTTTTGAGTCAGTCATTCTTCTCTTTTGTTTTCTAATATTCCTGCCTTAGGGAGATCATTTGCTTGGTAGTTAATGGCTGAGAACATGTATTTAAAGCTTTTGAGAGAATACAGTGCACCAGGGAGATTACTATGATTTTTATAAGCAGGATAATTCCTAGTGTCTGGAGTGTACTCTAGAAGTGTGTTCCCCAAGACTCAAACCAATCAAAATTAAGTAAGTCAAAAGAAAGACCCCACTGATGGAGTCACTTTTTAAAAATCAAGTGGCTTGTGCAGTGATCTTATGTAATTGAGTTTCAACTCCCCAGAAGTGTTAATCCAGGTGTAGCAGGTGATACTGGATACACAGCACAGATATCTCCTTGTTCTGCTAAAAGTTCATCAAGAGCTATCCTATTGTCCCAGGCAACTTTGGCCAGAGAATTTCAGGATTTTCACTAGGCAGCTGTTACATTAGCAGCAGATTCTGTTGTACTATTAAGAGTTAAGGAAAGGTTCCTGATCATAGCCTAGTTTGTACTCACTCCTGACCAGAGAAGTGGGGCCCTGCCAAAGGAAGCAAATTCTGAATCCTGATTTACATGATTTTGTAATAGTGATTTACAGTGTTTCCTGGTAATTACCATCTGAATCTGTGACTCAAGACTGGAAAGTTGACAGCCATGGAGGCCAGTACAATTTTAAGGGTCTATAGACCACATAAGTGGTTTTATTCTGGTTGTCCCTTGCGTACCTCTCATTGCATAGAGCCCAGTCGCAAGTTCCCCAGTGTTTCAAGTTGTTAACTAGAGACAGGGAAGTAGACCAGGGTGTTGCCAGCATCCTGGATAGATTGGAATTCTTGATGACCAGTACAACAGTCTGAAAGGTTATCTCCCTTAGCAATGGCTTGGGAACTATGGATAATGGCATTAACTTTCCAGGCCAATGCCAGAGTAAAGGAATGAAAGAAAGAGAGGGCTTCATATTTAGTTAAAGTTTGAAGTCTTGATCCAGCATCTTGGGAGGAGGCAATCTAACCCAATGTCAGCTACTTCTCTTCTTAGTCAGTTTGATTTGGAGGTCTTCAACATTGGCATAGGACCAGATGCCAGGTGGAGCCTTTCTCAACTCTAAGATGTGTGTATTCAAAGTTTAAGTCCCTAAAGTTTAGCTGCTAAACTTCTTACTTGCCAAACTTCCTAAATTTTTTCCCAGTTCACTTTTATGATCTTAAAGTTGTCAGAAACTTGTACTTGTCAAGAGTCCTCTTCTTGAATTTCCTTGAAGGTGAATACTTTTGTAAGAACACTTTTGCAAAGAAATCATTAGAGTTAAACAATAACTGCCTGTAAATGACAAAAGACTTACACATTCCCATTGTTAGGGACACCTGATGTCTTAGTCAGTAGAGCTTGTGACTCTTGATCTCCAGGTCATGAGTTCAAGCCCCACCTTGGGTGTAGTGCTTACTTAAAAAAAAAAAAAAGGCAGATTATTAACTATTTGATGAGAGCTCATTATAATGGAATTGACAAAGAAATTTGGTTATTTCTGTGACATAACATTTCAAGAGAATAATTGGAAATATGACTGACAAACATTACATATCAGACTTTTAGGAATTTTGAACACTATGTTTAATAACATGCATAGAAGGATATTCATAAAGAAGGTTTAGCATCACTTATTGACAGTACTTCTCATGTAAATTAGTATGTCAAATATGCTTAATTAGTTTAACATCTTCCTTTTTGTAAGAAGAACAAATGTTAGATGTTTCAGAGATCCTCTTGAAAATCCCAAAGTTAGGAATATAAAAAGTAGTGAAAGGGAATAAAAGGGAAAGGAGAAAAAATGAGTGGGAAATATCAGAAAGGGAGACAGAACATGAGAGACTCCTAACTCTGAGAAACAAACTAGGAGTGGTGGAAAGGGAGGTGGGCGGGGGGTGGGGGTGACTGGGTGACGGGCACTGAGGGGGACACTTGATGGGATGAGCACTTGGGTGTTATTCTATATGTTGGCAAGTTGATCAATAAAAAATAAATTTATTTAAAAAAAGAAAAAAAAAGAAAATCTCAAAGTTAGTTCAATATCAAAAAGACTTATTTTTAATTTTATTTTGGAAAGCTTGTAAAAAAAACATCAAAAAACTATTTTTTTATTTTTTTAAAGATTTATTTATTTATTTGTTTGTTTGTTTATTTATTTATTTTTGATAGACACACACAGAGAGAGAGAGAGAGAGAGAGAAAGAGGCAGAGACACAGGCAGAAAGAGAAGCAGGCTCCATGCCGGGAGCCCGATGTGGGACTCGATCCTGGGACTCCAGGATCGCGCCCCGGGCCAAAGGCAGGCGCCAAACTGTTAAGCCACCCAGGGATTCCCGCCCCCCCCCCCCCCCCCCGCCAAAATATTTTAAAACATTTGGTTGAATAGGATCATAGGTCATTGTGAAACAATGCGATAGTTCTCTGTTTAACCATGATGACAGAGACTTCACTTGGCAAAAACAGAAAATTAAATAGTTGTACAGTTTCTTGTTAAGAGTAGGCCAATAAAACCAGAAGAACTTGTCTTTTTTGCAGATGAAATAAAATTTAGTTTTATGTAAGTATACTTTGATATTTTTTTGAAATCCCTTAGTAACATTCAATCTTGTCCAGCTTGACCACACATAGAATTCCTTTCTCAAGAATTTTTTTTCCTCGCAAACTTTATACAGTTTTGTCCTGTTTTTCCTCTTTCCCATTTTGAAATTACCAGCCTACCTTTAGGACAAAACTACTTTCTTTTCCATCAACACAAAAGCATTTCCATTCCTTATACCTTCTTTTAATGAAAATACACATCCTTCTTTCCTTGTGTACAGAGGTGTTTCCCTTGATGTTTTTAATAGTTTTAGCTATACGTTAGAATTCTTTATCTTTAAAAACTGAATTTCTGGTAAAAATAAAGAAGTAGACAATAGTGAGCTTCGTGTAGCTTGGCAAATTTATAAATACTTTTTATAATTTTTAGAAACCTGCCTTCTCCTGGTATATTTCTCAGCATGACACACAAAACATGTTTACTAATAGATTCAGCTATCTGTTAATTCCTCTGTAAGAAGAAGCAAAAAGTAGAAAGACCTATGTTTAGTAATTAATGTTTTAGTATTTTATCTTCTTTGGAAATAATCTGGATATTCAATGAACTTAATTCAACCTTTAACTTAGGAAAACTTTTTATCCTACTTGTATCTATTTAAATCACTTTTTTTTTTTGAGATTTTATTTATTTATTCATGAAAGAGAGAGAAAGAAAGAGAGACAGAGACATAGGCAGAGAGAGAAGCAGGCTCCATGCAGGGAGCCTGATGTGGGACTCGATCCTGGAACTCTAGGATGACAACCTGGGCTGAAGGCAGGTGCTAAACCGCTGAGCTCCCCAGGGATCCCCCAATTCACTTGTTCTTAATGAGTATGTTTAGATTACCTGCAAAAACTTCATGAGACCCTAGACAAATTCAGCCATCATCCCAAGCTAGTTTTCTTGCTGACAGTCTTTGTAAGAGATAACATGAACCCATTTGACCTTTAGTAAGCAGGAGAATAAAAGCTATATGTCTGCATTATTTTTTTTTAAGATTTTATTTATTTATTCATGAGAGACAGACAGAGAGAGAGAGAAAGGCAGAGACACAGGCAGAGGGAGAAGCAGGCTCCATGCAGGGAGCCCGATGCGGGACTCAATCCCGGGACTCCAGGATCACGCCCTGGGCCAAAGGCAGGCACTAAACCGCTGTCTGCATTATTTTAATTCATAATTCAATTATGAAGATATGTCTATGTTAATTAAACCAACAAACTTTAAATTAGTTTTAATACCAAATATTTTCCCAGATCATGTGAGCCTGAAATTCGAGTTAGCTTTTGTTATATTTCTGAGAATTTCATTTATGTAAACACTTCATTTTCTTAATACCAATAAAATAGAGCTCTTTCAGAAATTAATTTTGGCAATACCATCCAAAGGTAGAAAAGTACCATAAATCCACAACACATCTATGTATAAACACCCTCAACAGAGACCTTATAGCTTCTGTTTTAAAATTACTGCCATGAATCAGGTACAAAACTCACTAGTTATAAAAGAAGTTGGATCTAAGTTGTTTTTCTGCTTTTGTAAAGATTTGTAAGATAAGGGCAGTAGATTTTAATTCTTCAAGGAGTGGGATTGCAACTTAAATGATATTATAGGCTAATTCATCCATAAATCCTTTCACAAGAGCTTTAGGTTTTTCTTTGCCTCTGGATACCTTTAGCTTAAGGGATGAGGCCTGAAAGGAAAGTTCTTACCACATTCTGAATTTCTAACCAGAGAGATACTTGAAAATTATTTTAATTATGTTGTCAGTTTTCAGCCAGGACAAACAGCAAGCATTTTTGACAGTATTAAATAACCCCTCGAAGATGTAAGAGAGGTCCCCAATGAAGATATAAAAGATACTTCATTTTCCTCTCTCTACCGGGGGTGGGAGAGGACTGAGGGGTGGTATGGACTACAGATTGAAGTCTGGGAGAGATGACTCTGATAAAAACTCTCACCCTTAGCTGGCTTTTGCCCAGGATCCCCCTCTGCAGGCTCAGAGAGGGGTTTAGAGAGGGTAGCTCCAATATCTCCCAGAATTCAGCAAGTTTTTTTTTATTAATTTTAATTTTAGTTTCCCTTTGGTGTTTATGGAAATAATAAGAGTTTACTAGAAAATCCCTTGGAATCTTATCAAACCCAGGAGGGGCCCCTATGGGAGTAGATATGAGGAGCATCTGTAAGGTCACTAAGTTCATGGACTTTGTTTACAGTCGTGTCTCAAAGTCCTTTCAAAGTGCTCGGCTAGGGTCACAACAGTGGCCTCTCATTCTATTTTCTGCCTTTTTATCAGTCCATTAATCAGGAAGTAACCCATTTAAAAAACTTTTGAGAATCCTCCCTGGTGGGTGGGAAATTCTTTGACTATGGCTTTAGATGAGCCTTTGACCTTGGAAGGAGATACCTATACCTATAAGAGGATCCCTATAGGCTTGGGTAGTCTTATTTTAAAAGTTAACTGTTTAATAGTCTGTTCAGAGTGGAAAGGCAATTCAGAGGATCGCTAAAATAAGTATCAAGTAAAGCAGGACAGAGAGAGGTGATAGGAGTTAAGTCAGTCTTGCTATCTTTTGTTTTAGGCACCTCTTATATCTTTATTTTTGTTTTATTTTTTTTTTAGCCTCTACAACAAATCTTTCAATGAAGCTGTTTTGGAATTTTGAAGCCTTGTGGAGGCTTCTTATGCCAGTTAAAATAGGCATCACATTCTGTTTGTTTTATTTGCAAGCCCTTGCTTTTCAATGCACTTCTTCAGTGATCTTCCCTAATTGGAACATTTCTTATAATGGCCGTTGTAGATCTTGCCTGTAATTCCTCAGAGAGCTGGCAGCAGTTTGTTAGGACCCTAGCAACAGACAGTGTTTAACCCATTTTCTGTCTACCCATATCTAGCTGCAGATAGAGTGTAACTCATATTTCTCTCTGGCTGTATTTTGGGGCCCCCAACATTATGGTTACCAAGTCAAGCTCTCAGGACACAGTAAGATTTTGCTATTTTTGTGTATGCTTACAGCTTTTGAAACCATAGTTCTTAAACATTAAATAAGCAGGTGGGCCAGAAGGTGGCATGTTCAACTCTTTGAAATTAAAGGAAATTATCTTTGTTTTTTATTTATTTACCTATTTATCTAAGCTTTGGAGCCTCAGAACCAAATTAATACCCAAAAAGAAGATACTGCAGGTTTGGAGATTGGGTGGTGTTTTATTTTTTTTATTTTTATTTTTATTTTTTAATTTTTATTTATTTATGATAGTCACACAGAGAGAGAGAGAGAGGCAGAGACACAGGCAGAGGGAGAAGCAGGCTCCATGCACCGGGAGCCCGACGTGGGATTCGATCCCGGGTCTCCAGGACCGCGCCCTGGGCCAAAGGCAGGCGCCAAACCGCTGCGCCACCCAGGGATCCCCTGGGTGGTGTTTTATAGTGTACATTGCACAGAAAATTTCTTGGGGTTGGTGGGTGACCTAGTATCAATCTAACCCATTCACTGACCACTTATCCTAATGTGGGAGTCTTTGAGTTAGGTGGTGCATGTTCTAACAGCTTTTAAATGCTTTGCTTGTACCCACCAATTTTTGCAGCTTTTTGGTTTCAGAAATCTCTACTAGCAATAGCCTTTGTCTTCACAAAATAAGACAAACAAATACATGAACCTTAACACATTAGTAGTAACCAAGAGATGTTACTATAGACTGGCCAAGAGAAGGGCCTGTGTGCACCTTGAACTGGGCAAAGTATGAATCTAGCAGACACCAAAATGAGAACTGGAAACTAGGCTGAGTTTCCCCACAAAAGGGAGATTACAGTCAATTAGATTAGGAGCATGACACAAAGAGAGCAGAGCTCAGAATCTAGAAGGACTTCCCAATGGCCCTCAGAAATGGCAACAAAGATGGTTCACAGGGTACCATGCCGGTGTTCCTTGTTCCAAATGTTATCAGGATTTTGTTTAAGATCCCACAGCTGCCACCTGATATTTTAAAAAATAAAACTCTGGGCAGCCTTGGTGACTCAGTGGTTTGGCAGCCTCGGTGACTCAGTGGTTTAGCACCACCTTCCGCCCAAGGCATGATCCTGGAGACCCGGAATGGAGTCCCGCGGGTCCGGCTCCCTGCATGGAGCCTGCTTCTCTTTCTGCCTGTGTCTCTGCCTTTCTCCTTCTGTGTCTCTCATGAATAAATAAATAAAGTCCTTTAAAAATAAAAATAAAATAAATAAAAAATAAAACTCAACTAAGTCAATTTGAAGATCTAATAGGCTTTATTCAACAATGGATGAATCTAGTAGCATCTCATCTAGCAGATAGGACCTCAGAGGAGCTGTATAAAATGAAGGCTTTTGTTAGCAGAAGGGGACAGGGACAAGGAAGAAGGCAGATTACCTCGTCTTTCTTTGGGCTGTGGAATGTATCATCTCACTACTGCTGACCAGAGAATTCCAGACTAATTTAGGATTACATTCCTGGGGGCGGTTGAAATTGCAGTTAGTTTAGGTATTAAACTTTGGTTTGGGAACATAGGCCTAGCAGAGGTGATTCCATTTGAGGCTTGTCTCCTACTCGTCTCAGTTGGGTAAAACAAAATAGTTGGAACAAAAAATTATGTTTATTCTTAAATATATGCCATATGGCTCTTTTAGGAGATGCATTTATGAAATTCATAAATGGTCAAGTGATAGAAGTGTAAAAGTCATTATTTTAGTTATATCATTCTTCTCTCTCAAGTCCGTAAATGACAAGAATGCCAGTACTTTATAAAGAGGCCTTCCTTCCGTTTGATCTTTAAAAACACTATCCTAGGGAGTTGGTGTAAATATTAACTGTATTTTAAAGTCAAGGACATGAACATGAACTATCAGAGCATTAAAATTACTTTCCCAAGATCCCAGCAGTATCATGGTATGAAGCTGGAACTGAGTTCAGTTTCCTGTTCTTTCCTTCTCCATCTTCTCTCCTTTGAAGGCTGATGTGGACCCCAGAGGGAAGCCATGAACCAAGATCCCAGAAAGAGCCCTTCTACCCGGGGAAGGCAGCCCTTTGTTTCCCCTGTGTGTTCTAGACTTGCCTAGGCTATTTTTGTGTATCCATTTTCTCATCTCTACAATGGGATCTAGTTAGTCTTTTTTCAGTTTTATCCAAAACATCATAAATAATGGAGTGGTAATTTATTAAGAATTTTGAGCCTGGGGGTAAAAATCTACTTACAGTGTAGTTTTTTGTTTTGTGGTTTTTATTTATTTTAAATTTATTTATTTATTTATTTATTTATTTATTTATTTATTTATTTATTTATTTATTTATTGCCTCCTTTGTTTTTGGAAGGGGCAAGTTGCTCTTTTCTTTATGTGAAAGACAGTAAACACAGCTTGCAAAGTACTGGAAGTAAACAGATGGATGGGGCCTTTTCCATCGTTGAAACACAAGGAACTAACTCTAATCATTCCTAATAAGCCTTGTTGGACCAGGTGAAGGACTCATGATTTGTTTTTCTTCCTCCATTGCTTCCTAGCTTTGTGGTTTCTTCTAACTTGAGAATAGTCCTTTTTTTAAAATATACTTATTGATGTGTGGTGATAGATAGGCTGATTTCTGTAATAGATGCAATGTTATCAGTGTTTGACTGCAAAGATTAAATTAAACCATAAATTAAGACATAACATTTCCTAAAGACATTTCATGTTTTAATCAGTGCTAAGATGAAAAAAGATAAATAACTGCTAAAGTAGCAATAAGGTAAAGAAAATGAACCACCATTACCACTTAATATTATGCAAGAAAAAAATAATTACTTGTTAAGTACATGTAAATAAATACTAGTTACCAAAAAAAGGTAAGAAGGACTTTAGTTCATTAATGTGATTTCTGTTGTGATCTCGTGTAACCTGGACTTGGGACTTTGTTGGTAGCATCCACAGCACAGTGCTACTCTGATTTCACCAATGCCTTGCCTTCCCTGGCAGTGTCATAATGCTTGAGAGTGAGAATTGTTTTGTCACAGTATTGTGTTTTTCAGGTACCTCATGGGGATGGGAGACATCGCTTTCAAACTGTCCACAGCTCCACCAATCTGTTCTTGAGACTGTTTCTTCTCTGCTTGAGTTTCGCTGTCTTTATCCCTTTTCATGCCTGTGATCTAACTCAAGCCTACCCTCAAAGAGCTTCCTCTCAACACAACCTTCACACCTTGTGGAACCTTTTCTCTTTCACCTTAGAACTTTCACCACTTTTTCTCATCAAGTCCCTTCGGGGGCTTTGTTATTCTGGCTTGTATGACAATATCCAACATTTACAGCCTACCACCTGACTCAGAGGAGACCACAGTGAGGTTCCCTGGTGTGTTCTCTGGGAAAATCTGTGCATAGTGTTAAACCCTTTTCTAGCTTTGGTTCTGTCTGCCTTTGACCGTGTAGATCATGCTGACTGGCTTGAAATGAATTTATGTAACCTACGTGTCAAAAGGACTCTTAAGTTCTCTCCTGTCAGACTCTCTTTCGCTGTCTCTCAACTTCTCCACTCTTCTCATTGACAGGTCTCTCTGGGGTGTGGATTCTAACTAGCCTGCAACATCTAGCACTGAGTTCCCTTCCTTCATGTGCCAATAAGAATGAGCCTTGGAACTGGACATGTCTTTTGAGATTGTAGTGTCCATGCCTCTCATTTTATAGGGGAGACATACGGTGCCCAGAGAGACTGTGGGATTTGCCTAGGGACATGCAGCCAGTGAGCAGCAAATCCAGGACTAGCATCCTATTCCCCTGGCTCTGAAGCCATCGAGTAGTGTTTCCCCTACACATTTCTGCCATCTGGCCACCACTGTGCAGAACCTGTGTGGGCTGCACAGATTTGGAAGATTTATACTGTCTACTTTTTGGAGACTAATGTACATCATTGGCCAGATCCAGGAGATATGGCCACACATCAACATTGGGCTATCCTGATCTCTACCAAAAGCACAAAGAACAGAGATAGAGGATTTGATTAGATTGCTACATTTCTGAAATTTAAAAAACAATTTTAAAAAGATAAAATTAAAAGGTAAATGGCAAAGTAGGAAAAATACAAAAATTATGACCAAAAGAAAAGGTCAAAGTCTTTACTATTGGCTCTTAAAAAGAATAAGATGAACAACCCAGAAGAAAAATGGGAATAGGACATGGAATAGGAGGAATTGTGCTTATCCAATGGGAAAATATTCTGAATTATGCTCATAGTCATGATAGTAAGGGTGGGGTAAAAATTCTGTCATAGATGCCTGTCCCAGGCATCTAATAAGAATTAGCTATAGGGATTATGATACATAAATACGATGGAATTGTCCAACCATTAAAACGTTCTTAGGAGAATGTTATGTGACACAGAAATGTTCACGGGTTGATTTGTAACAAATGGGGGGAAAAAGATACTGAAGTAAGCAGTTTTCTAATTTTTTAAATGACATATGTGTATATGTACTTTTTAAAACCTGTAAGAAAATACACCAAGTGTTAAGTGTTTGTCATTGAATGGAGGGATTATGAATGATTACTTTCCTCTTTAAATTTTTTTACATTTTCTAAATTTTCTGTGATGTTTACTACTTTTGAAATTATAAAAAAGAAACAAGCATGTCTTATAAGAGGGATTGAGACCTCACCTTGAATCACACATTCTTTGCAGATATGCTGGTTCCCTTTGGACCTTTTTAAAAAGCTGTCTCTCCTGCTTTTCAGTTTGCAGAGTGTGTGTCTGTGGTAGGACAAAGGCCACACCAAACAGTGGGAATAGATTCAGCCTAAGAGCTGGGATGTACCAAGGTACTCTGTGTGCACATTCTAGCCGGGAAAACTCATTGCCCCTCTACTGGGGGTTTCTTCATTTACAGAGTGAAGGGTTTGGTTCCTGGTTTCTAAGGCCCCTTGCCGGTCAAAAATTGGATTGCTCTGAATTTTCCCAGACTCTTCGGCAATCTGCTTTCCTTTCTATGTTCCATTGATCCTCATTTGGAAGGCCAGACCCACCTTAAAATTTGACTCTGGGAAGTTTTGTAGTCTAGGGTATTTGAAAACCCCAAAACCTCCATAGATACTTTCTAAACCCTTCTAGGAATTGTTTCTTCTAAGCAGTGTTTTATACTCTGTTACAACTATTTTATATTTTGCATCCTGCACCCTAGACCAGGGGTCAGCAAACTTTTCTGATAAAGGACCTACAGTAAATATTTTAGGCTCTGTGGGCTACATAGAAGTCTCTGCGACATGTTTGTCTTTTTTCTCTTTTAAATGAATCTTTTAAAAGATGTAAAATCTATTCCTCGCTTGGAGGCCCTGAGCAGGCAGGCCATAATTTGCTGACCTGTGTTCATAACTGTAGAGAAAAAAGAAATTCTCTTCTCAATACCTGGTGTTGCTTGCAAACTTGTTTTTCTTTCTCCATGTTTCTAAAACAGGTCATCAGACTATAAATAAAGTAATCCTTCAGGATGACAGAAGAGAGTTTATATAATGGGTAACCAAAAGCACATTATTTTGTCTGGTTCATCAAATGTCTATTTAACCAAAAGCTCAGAGATGGAATCTTCATTATAGGACTGCTTTAAGTTGTGTGTGTGTGTGTGTGTGTGTGTGTGTGTGTGTGTGTTTTAATATTATGCTCTTTATAGTATCCCTGAAAATACCCTAAAATCCTAGATTTGAGTGAAGACTCAAAAAGTTGACCCTCATGTTTTTTCAGCAGGGTACGTTCAGTGCTTTAAACTCTCCCTTCTAAACATAGTTAAGAGCACAGCTTTTATAATCAAATGGATATGGGTTTGGTCCCAACTTGATCATTTTTCCCCTATGGCCTTTCAGGTTAGTTAGCCATGCTGAGCCTTAGCCTCCTTAGCTCTAGAATGAGGGCAGTAAAACCTGCATGTGTCAAAGGAAATCAGGCTTATAATACAGTCTTAGTATAGCTCTTGGCACTCTTTGAGATTACTCAGTTGGTATGGGATATTATTATCCCTTTGTTTTTAAATGTTTAAATTATTTTGTAAATTCCAGTATAATTAACATACAGTATTAGTTTCAGGTGTATGATAGCGATTCAAAAATTCTATGCATTATTCAGTGCTCATCATGATAAGTGTTCTCTAATCCCCTCATCTGTTTCACCCATCCTCCATCCACCACCCCTCTAGTGACCATCAATTTGTTCTCTATATTTAAGAGTCTTTTTGGTTTGTCTCTTTTTTTGTTGTTCATTTGTTTTGTTTCTTAAATTCTACATATGAGTGAAATCATGCTATTTTATCTTTCTTTGATTTATTTCACCTAGCATTAAATTCCCTAGGTCCATCCATGTTGTTGCAAATGGCAAGATTTCATTCTTTTTTATGGCTGAGTCCATTGTATAAATATACCACATCTTTATACATTCATCCATCAATGGACATTTAGTTTCTTTCTATAATTTAGCTATAGTAAATAATGTGGCAATATTCATAGGGGTGAGTATATCTTACCAAATTAGTGTTTTGGTATTCTTTGAGTAAATACCCAGTAGATCATATGGTAACTCTATTTTCAAGTTTTTAAGGACCCCCCACACACACACACAGTGTTCTCTACCATGGCTGCACCAATTTGCATTCCCACCAACAGTGCACGAGGGTCCCTTTTTCTCCACAACACTTGTTGTTTCTTATGTTTTGATTTTAGCCATTCTCATAGGTGTGAAGTGATATCTCATTTGCATTTCCCTGATGATGAGTGATGTTAAGTATCTTTACATGTGTCTGTTGGCCATCTGTATGTCTCCTTTGGAGAAATGTCTGTGTCTTCTGCCCATTTAAATTGGATTATTTATTTTGGGGGGTTGAATTATATAAGTTCTTTATATATTTTGTGGGGTTTTTTTTGTTTTTTTATTTTTATTTTTTTAAAGATTTTATTTATTTATTCATGAGAGACAGAGACAGAGAGAGGCAGAGACACAGGCAGAGGGAGAAGCAGGCTCTCCATGCAGGGAGCCCAACGTGGGACTCAATCCCGGGTCTCCAGGATCAGGCCCTGGGCTGAAAGCGGCACTAAACTGCTGCGCCACCAGGGCTGCCTCCTCTTTATGTATTTTGGATATTAATAGTCCCTTTTTGTTTTAAAAGGATGTTCAGTGTTCTTCTTCCAGAACTAATTACAATCTCAAATAGTAGTCAATCCCAGGAAGTGTTTCCATGACTAACTCACATCTTGTCTACTCTAGGACTCATCATCCTAGTCTACTGAACCTGTAGTACATTTCTTTCTATTTAATCCTCATTAGACATAAAAAAAAAAAAAAAGAAAACAACCAGTAATGACCTCCTGAAGAATGAAAATAAAATACATCCTCATCAATTCTAGTTCTGTTAACCTTTGTCATAAGTCTGATTTCTCTACGCACTAGTTATTTTTATGTTTCATCTTTACCCTTCCTTTGCCCTTCTGCAGTTGAAGAGCAAAGAGCTGGGCATAATATCCTAAACAACGATTTCATCATCATTTCATTCATCCATTCAGTAAGTATTTATAGAATGCTTGCAATGCACTGAACACTATGCCTCGAGCTGGCCATATAGCAATGAACAAGACCAAGTCTCAGCCCTGTGCACCTTGCATTCTAGCAGGAGAGGTAGACAAATGAGGTGTCAAGAAATAAATATGGTTGTGTTTTGAAGGAATTGGAATGGGGTAATGAGCTAGTAGGTGACTGAGTTTAGGGAAGGGACACTTGGGGAGTGAGATGGTCAGGGAAAGCCCCTCTAACAAAGTCATTTGAACTGAGACTTGAATGATCAGAAGTTGGCCATGCCGAGAGCTAAGAGAAGAGTATTGCAAGCTAGTGAATAGCCATGGTAAAGGTTGTGAAGTGGGAACTAGCTTGGGGTGTTTGAGGAGCAGGAAAAAAAAAAAAACATGTATGTCTGAAATCTGGTGATGGTCTGCAGGGTGTTGGGAGAAGGTGTGGCTAGAAATGAGAACAGAGAGGAAGGCAGAAGCCAGAAACCACAGGCTTTGGTGTATGGAATTTACTCTAAAAATCCATTGGAGAGTTTCAACCAGAGAATGGAGAAACGTGGTATATATTTTTGAAAGATCACTCTAGCTGCTGTAAGAATGCACTATAAAGGGGACAGGAAGTTAGGGAGGCAAGGAGAAGCAAACACTGAGAATGAGGAAGGAGCTGCCAGTGAGGTAGGAATTTAAAAAGAGAATGTTCATGGAAGCCTGAAGAAGACAGTCTTTCAGTAAGGGCAGAGGGGATATGGGAGTGGGCAGTAGATGCTACATAAGACAGATAAGAATAGAAAATTAACTAGTTGATCTAGCAAAATGGAACTTATTGGTGACCTTGCTAAGAACCAGTTGAGTAGAGTCATGGGAGAAAATGGAGGGGGAGGTAACAGGATAGCCATACACACAGAAGATGAAAGCAGAAAGTATTACCAGGAGGGGAAGCAGAGAAGTGGCAAAGAGGCTGGAGGGGGGCTCAGGGTCCAGGGAGGATGATACCAATGTGTTTGTATGTAAATTAGAATGATTCCACAGGAAGGGACGATTTGATAATGCAGGAGAGTGGATCTTTGCAGGGGCCAAGTGAGAGAAGGGCTGGGACCTCACACTCAAGTGGAAGATTGGCTTTGGGTAGGGATTAGGTTCCATCTTCCAATAGCAGAGGCAGAGTATGCATAGGAGGGATACACACAAGTAGACTGAAAGAGGCAAAAATGGAAGAATTTCCTTCATGTTCACAATCCTTGTGCTTTGTTGGGTCTTTGTGGTGTGTTATGGCCCTCTAGATTTTTTTTTTTTTTTTTTGGTGCTGTTATGCTGATTTATTTGTGCAATATATTTCTTTTCTCCTTCTGCAGGCCATGTGTCTTACATACAGATCTGTTTACATGTCTGTTTCTCCCACTAAACTGGCATCCCTTCAAAGAGAGTGGTTATCTTTGTATCTCTAGACACAGCTCACTGTTTGGCAAGAATTCAGTTGAAGCAATGACAGCTCCATCAGTACAAAGGACTCATGTAGCAGCTACACAAACATGCAGTAGAAAGGAAAGTAATTCAAGAGCATGAATAACATTTAGTGTTTATATTATTTAGAAGAATGAATATATCTTTTTATTTTTAAGTTGAATGAATTGTTACTGATAACCAGAACTGGGGAGTGCTAAGGGTAAAAAAGGAACCACCTCACAACCTTTTGGAAGGATGTGGGATTTTAACAGCCTTTTTGGATAGGGATGAGTTAGTGTCTGGCATGCCATGCTGGAAAACACTGGTTGAAAACATAGGTTCAGGAGAAAGTGAGACTCAGACTTTTATGAGGAAGAGCAAATCCCACTATGGTCAGTTGTTTGAGGGGATCTCAGGAGTGAGGAGGTTGTATGATAAGAACAAGATAAATGTTGAAGAGAAATGGGCCAAGCAGATTTGTGCTGAAATGAGTGAGAACAGCTTTATAGAAAGTTTCGGTTTAGCGTGCAAAGCTCTTTCCCAAATGCCTTCTGCTTGGATTGAGAGAAAAAACTACAACAAAACAAAATAGTTAACTTTCCCCTTCAACATTACATAGCACATCCTCAATGAAACATGACTTTCTGAGTTACAAGCTGCCCCTGGCAAAGATGCTGGTTGTAAGAGCATAATCCAATGCATGCCCTGAAATTAATGTTCCATGGGTGCTCCAGATTTGTGTGACGTACTGTAAGTTATATCCAACCCAACTTTAAACCGGCTGCATTAAGTATCATAAAATGAGTTGGTCTGAAAGGAACCATCTGAATAAAGAAGCTTTTATCCCTTTATAACTCCTTACTGCATGACCCCAGGTCACTACCCTTGATACTGGGTGCTTCCTCTCTCACTTTTCACTCTCTTGCCTTTGTTGGGTGGGAGGTCTCCACACCAGGCTTTCTTTCTCTTTTTGGCTGCTAGATGCTAGCAAATGGTGCTGCCATCCCATTGTAGCTGAAAGATATAGGCAGTGGCCTCTCCATCATGTCTTTCCCCTTCCCAGAGGCCCGTTGGGTATCAGCGGAAGAAAGGTCACAGCCAGAGCTGCCTACTCCACAAAGCTCATTTCCTCCAGACTCATGAAAATGCCATCTTCATCTTTCCCCTGGATTTTTACTTTTCAAAAACACTTTCCAATGTGCGGCTTCATTTTATTTTACATTAAACTAACAACATAACATCTCACCAGGTATCAGCTGGGAATACAATTCTGCCCTCGCTGTGCCGTGCCATCTTGCTATTCTGTCTTTGTTACTTAGCTTGCATTCAGAAAGGAATTAATTTGAATTACACAATGCGGTGGTTGTCTCCTTAAAGAAAGCTAGATTCTTGTACACCTTGGGAAAGTATCTGTCTGTGAACGTATTCAAATCTTCTGGGTAATGTGCCATTCCTCTTTTCTCCTCTTTCTCTTTCACATCATCATGGGGTCCCCTGAAGTTAGAGCTAAATCTTGTTTTGCAATCCTCCACTCAATGGGATTGTACTCAAGGAGCCTATGGCGTCTGTCTTTCGTTTCCTTTTACCTGAGAGAAGTTGATATAAGTGGAAAAGCATTTTCTAAACATAGGGCTATTGCCATAAAAGAAGAGGCTTTTTACTCTGCTGAAGGTGCCCAGGAGTTATCTTACTCCCCCAGGAGGATTTGGAACAAGCTTGGATTTAGAAATTAAGTTTCTTGTTCTGGGTGTGTTGATTGAGTGGTCATGGCAACATCCGTGGCCTAGTCACACAGAGGTGGTTCAGAAAGAGAGTATTGCCTTGTACAGCAGTGATTCAAGCCTGGATCTGGATTTTTAAATGTTGGAAGATTTTAAATAAATGGGATTTTTTTCCTCCAAAGATTTTAAAAACTTTGCCATGGTGTTGTTAATTTAATCACTACCTCAAATTTGTCACATAGCCAATTTGTGTTTTTACTAATATGAAGGACAGTATTATTTTTATGCTTTCTCCTTTCTGTCTTTCTACTTTTTCCCATCTACACTGTGTGTGGGTTATTAGATAAACTTAAATAGGAAGGTCAATACCGGGTTAACTAGAGTTTAAGTAATGCTGTGAGTAGGAAGCTGGGTAGAATGAGAGTAGGGACTCGACAGGTTGTGTGTCTGAACGCTGGTCAGTTTGATGTGTTCCACATTGGACCCCTGTTGTTTTCTACTTACCCTTTATGGCATATTTGGAAACTATCTCATAGGCAGAACAAAGTTCAGCAAAATCTCTACCTCTTGCAGTTTGGCTTGTGTTCTTGAGGTTTCCATCTGATAACAGTATAGTTTAGAGAGAACTTTTCAAGCTTTTTGTGAACTCCTGAGACTCTTATTTTGTCTTTGCCTGCAGCCAAGATAATTGAAGCTTAGTCAGTCTGTTTCAGGGGCACATCTTCAGGTAGAATGTGGTATAGTTTGGGATGTTTAGATAGACCAAAGGGATTGCAACTTGTAGCTCTTCCTAGAGCTATAATTCTGGTTGTGTGTATGATGAAAATAAAATGGAATTTTAGCCCAAAAGACATACTAAGGCAATTTAGTCATTATTCGGTAGCAGCCTCTCTTGTAATTTCCAAAGCCTCCTCAGATTTTTGATCTGGTAATTGTTCATTCCCTTCTTCAAGGAAAACAGGATTCCTCAGCCCTTCCCTGCAATTGCTGAAAACAGAGTTTGAAGGTGAGTGAAGTAGGTGAGAGGCCATCCAGAAGCCAAGAACCCCCATTTCTTCCATTCTTAGTTCTTCTGCTTTGTCCACATTTCTCCCAGTGAAGACAGAGTTGAATTCAATGATGCAGAAAGGAGAGAGAGTGGTTGTACAGGAATGATGAAGTTTGGTACCTTCCTCACTGCCAACCATATAATTTTCTTTAAAAAATGAGAGGATACAAACAGTCAAGTCATACTAATAGACCACTTACCAACATCCACAAGCCCAGGGATGCCTAAAAGACCAGTAAAGAGAGGTGTCAGATGATATATGTGGGTAAATTAATATGATATTCAAATCAAGTAAAAACAAAGTATTTCAGGGATGGTAAAGCTCACCAAAGCACAGTACTCACAGTACTCACAAATATCTAGCCTTCCTCTGCATACCCCTCTGTCAAGTACGAACCCACCCAAGCAGACACTGACAGACATTGTGAACCTCTGCTCCCACCCTGGTAGAAGGCATTTGAGGGGACAGAGAGGGAGCAGCATATTGACCATGTGCTGTTTCCTCTTAGGCACCTGCATGTACCTTTGTCCCACCTCATGCTGCACAGCATCCCTGTGCAGCAAGGCTCTTCTCGTGTTTACTGAGGAAGAAACTGGAGCTCAGAGAAGTCACGCCATTTTTTGAAAAGGGGGAAAAAAAAAGTGGTGGGACCAGATTTTGAAACCAGGTCTGCCTGACTCCATGACCTTAAGCAGATCCTTTTTCTACTAAACTGTGCTGCCTCACCAAAAACTATGGGCTTCTTCACCTGACGTATTTGTAGCATGTTTATTACTCTTCAGTTTGAGTCAAGTGAGTGATTCTTAAATGACTCCAGGATAAGGGGACCTCCGGTGGAGGCTTTATAAAAAACAAATATCCCCAGTTAGTATTGCTTTCATCTTCACTTTCTTAACTAAAATCAGCATTGATTCTTTTTTATTCCCTAATAGTATTAAAATATGATAACGTTAGGGTGACAGAAAATAAAATCGGCAGATATAGATACTGCCTAGGAGATCAGTAAAATGTGAGAATTGGCAACAGTTAAAGTAGGTCTTATCTAAAAAGTATGAACATAAATACAAAGCACAGGCTTTAAAAGCATTTCATATAAAGATAACTCTGTGTGCTAGACAGGGTTTTTTTAAGGTGTAAAGGAAATACAATCTTGCTTCTGAGCACCTTTTTATAAGCATGATTCTGCCCCTGGCATGTCCTGTAGATGAGTTAGCTCTTATAAAAGAAGCCATGTCTATTTAGTTTTATTCAGACTTTAGATCTAGCATATAGTAGGTACTCGGGAAGGATTATGTTAGGGACTCAATGTTCATCTTCCTAAAATTCATACATTGAAGTTGTAACTCCCGATGTGATGGTATTTGGAGGTGGGACCTTTGTAGATAATTAGGTTTAGATGAGGTGGTGAGGGTGAGGCCCCTATGTTGTGATTAATGTCCTCATTTAAAATTAAAAAACAAAACAAAACAGGAGAGACAAGAGATCTCTGTTTTTCTCTCTCACCACATGAGCACACAGCAAGAAGGTGGCCAGTGGCAATCAGGAAGAGAGCTCTTGCCAGGAACCAGATTAGTTAGTACCTCAGTCTCAGGCTTGCCAGCCTCCAGGACAATGAGAAATAAACATCTTTATATAAGCTACCTAGTCTGTGGTACCTTGTTACAACAGCAGAGCTAAGACTGGCTAGTGGAAATGATTCTGAAATCAGCGTTTAAAAAAATGTTGCCATCTTTCCAGGACTTTATTTGGCTTCTGTTCCTTTTATGTCTGAATGGCTGTACTGTCCTCTAATTTTGACTGCCATCCTCAGTGATAAGAGGAAGAAAGCACGGATTAAGATTTCTCTTTTCCTTTCTCCAACTTCTGCCTCATTTCCATTTTCTGTTAGGAAAGACATCTGTCTTTGTCGTCTATCCGTCCCCCCTCAACCCTTATTAATCATCTGCAAACCCCACCCGTTCCATCCCAGGTGTCCTCTCACTCACACTTGAACAGCATTGGCAGGACCCTTCCTAGTGCTGCTCTACCCTCCTTGGGTGTATTTAAAAATCAGTTAATGAAAGTTTCTATTTAAAAGCTCCAAGGGAAAATTAGGTAGAGTAATAACATTTTCATATGATTATTTGCCATATTGGCATTGAGGCAGAGAAATCTGTTAGAAAAACTGTTTGCTCTTTTCCCATGTGTCCATGATAATATAGAGCTGGATATGCTGTCTCTATTCTGAAGCTGTCATGTGTTGTAATAACTGGTTTAACACTTATTATCTTTTTTAATGCAAAGAGGAAATTGTCAGAGTTCACAACAGTAAAATAGATCCTTTGTTATTTGTATTATTTTCTCTTGAAAGTATATTTTACTCTCTTTGCCTTGATAAAACTGGAGTTTATGTGGTAAAAGATGATGGCATGACATGAAATGCCAGGATTTGGGCAGTATCAGAGCAGAGCAGGATTCAGATGAAGCTTTAATTGGTTATTTTTAGAACCAATGTTTATAGACAAAGCTGTCAACTCAAATCATAGCCTAACCTCATAGGATCTTGGTGCTGTATCAGAATAATTATTCATCAGTGACTTTAATATATCTTCCTGGAGTGACTAAAAGCATCCTTTCCATGCTGGTTCCTGAGCACATATCACACATCCTGGTTTTACTCAGGCCTGTGTTCATGTATTGTAGGGGTAGGAGGAGGGAAGATGTATCCTCACTGGTACACTGAATTATGCTTTTAATTTTATATCCCTGGGAGGAATTTGTGATCAGATTATTCTGGCCTTTGTACTGGCTTTGAAAACAATTTCTGAGGTGCTTAATGGTTAAGCTTAAAAACTAGTTTCATTGACTTTTAATGAACCTTTGATATTCAGCAGTTAGATTAAACAGAGTGAAAAACACAATGGCAATCCCAACTTAATTTTCTACAGCCTTTCAAATGGACATTTGGGTTATGGAATGGACATTTTCAAACTTGCTTGCCATTTTACATTCTTTGAAAAGTTAGAGAAAGGAGCTGCTGGTTGGAGTTCTGTCATAGGATGGACTAGGGATGAGACCGCTGAATTTGAGCCATTGTGTTTCTGGGCCTGGCTCTGCCACTGGCTCTCCCAAGGACCTGAACAGAGTCTCTCTGTACTTTTTAGAACTCTGTTTTCTCTTTCACAAATTTCAGTGGTTGAGCTAGATCCTGTCTCAGGTCTTTTCTCTGCCTTAATAACTGTTGGTGATTTCCAGTGGCAAGAGTGGCAGCAGCTTTTGGGCAGGAAGCAGCAGGGACCCAGGAGATGAGGGCCACACTAGACTTCCAAGAGCCCAACAGTGCCCTCAGTGTGCAATAACTTCATTCGGAGCAAGCAACAAATATTAAAAGCCTATAGAGAAGGGGCTGTGCCTGGTGCTGTGGGGCAGGATGAAAAAACAAAAACATAGTTGATTTGATGGAGAAGTGAGAGCTAAAGGCGCAGAATAGACATTGATGAATCAAGACAGCACATGTTGTGCCAGATGAGTGCTTTCTGTAGCAAAGGTTATGAGCAGGAATTGAGATACTTGGGGAAGCCCTCCTGGACTCAGAGCTATGGAACAGGAGCAGGCCATGTGCAGGCAAGGGTAGAAGCTGGTTCATGGGAAACAGATTCACAGACTTTTGGGCAAAGACTGCAAGGGCAGCCTGGGGATTAGGCTGAATTTTTTCCTTTTAAATGTAACCATTACTGGGAGATCTTTCTGAGAATAAAGGTATTACTGTTATGGAAAATTTGGATACTAAAAAAATATCGTAAGGAAGTGAAAATCATCCATAACCTCATAATCTGTAGATCACCACTTTAATCTTTGATTTATTTCTTTTTGGTCATGTCTGTGCATGTATTTTACAAATGAACTTCAGATCATGTTATTTATGTTTTATGTCCTTTTTTTACTTAATATTTTATTACTTTTCCCTACATTATTAAATATTCCTGTAAGTTTTTCAGGACTGTATATTATTTCATTATGCAGAGATACCATAATTTTTTTCTTGTATTGAAGCACATGTAGATTATTTGTTTTGATATTGTAAGTAATGTGGTGATGAATATTCTTATATATAAAATTTTACTTTTTCTCATACACAAATTATGTGGATTTAATATTTCAAAAATTATACTTCTTTTATTTTTTATTTATTTTTAAAGATTTTATTTATTTATTCATGAGAGACACAGAGAGGCAGAGACACAGGCAGAGGGAGAGGCAAGCTCTTCCCAGGGAGCCTGATGTGGGACTCCATCCCAGGACCGGGATCACGCCCTGAGCCGAAGGCAGATGCTTAACTGCTGAGCCACCCAGGTGTCCCTTAGAGTTTATAATCTTCTTGAGCTTCCATATTGTCTCTGAGAGTAAAAGAAGGGGAAGAATCAGAAATGATGAATAAGGACTTGAACTTAGACGGTTGGTAGGATACAGATGTCATGGACAGAAATGGAGAGATAAGCCAAGTTAAATTAGAAGAGGGATGATGAATCCAATTTTTGACACATTGAATTTAAGGATTAAAGTGGGATAATCCATTGGTAAAATCCAGCATTTCAATACCAACCTCTTGCCTTAATGAAACAAGGCCTGGGTTAACTTTTTGTTCATTTCTTATTTGGGAATGTTATTCATGAATCAGAGAACTTTTGTAACTGTTTTTTTTTTTTTAAGAATATTACATTTATCCTTCTAAATGGCAGGTAAAGAAATAGAATGAAGCTATCATTTTCGTCTCCCTTGAAGCCATGGCATTGTGCCATCTCAATTACAGAAGTCCTGACACCTCCCTGTTCTGTGTGGAGGAGAAAAACAAATTGGAACTTTCCTCCTCCTTCCCTACCTCAGCCACTACCATCAACTCCTACTTCAATTATTTTGGAAAAATATCTAAATTGCAAATGTGGGGAGTTTCCATAGTGTTTTCATATACTTACGGGGATCTAATCATGTATCAAGCTTATAATGTTAGATTTTGAATGTAGTGTTTAAAGCTTTGATATTTTGTAGAACTGCAAACATAAATTTAAATCAGAAGCTGATTTGATCCAAGAAGTAATAGAAATATTCTTTGCTCTGTGAAATGTGAGTAATGCAAGAATGGACTTGATTATGACTTGAGCAGGATTATGGATCTTAGAAAACCAAACCTAGATATGAGCTCATCTGTTCACAATTTAGACCTAGCATATTTTTAGAAAGTGAGTGAAAATATAAACCAAAACCCCATCTCATATAGATGCCTTTGGCCTTGTATCTCTAGAAGTTCTAACATTTATCCCTGGGCTTGTTGGTTATCTTTCACTTGTTTTCAAGATGGAGACTTCCTTTGAGATATAAGTCAGGCACCATCTGTAGGTCATACAAAATTTTTTAAAAGTTACTTAAAAGTCCAAGGTGTTGTCTTTTTGCTGCTAGGGCACCTTTCTGTGACAGTGTCCAGCTCTCTTTCTCAGTAACTGCCTCAGCCTGACACAGTTGTACTTGCTGCTTAATGCTCTGTAAAATGTTGTTTAAATATTTCTAACTTATTGTTTCATGCTGGGTTTTATGGAACATAAATTTCTATTTAGGCCACTAATTTACAGTAGAAGTTTGTTACTAATATCACTGCAGGCTCCATCCATCTAAAAATATTGCTCATAACCTACGCTAAAAATATGTTATATATTTGCACTGTATGTAAACAGTGTTGTGTTTTATTAGTGTGCAGTGCTTTGTCTATGGAAATGTCGTATCGCAGCATATATTTAGAGGGGCCAGGAACTCAAATAGGGAGGAAAGTCTACAGAAAAGTGAAATCTCTGCAGGATGGGATTTATGGAATTTTCAGTGTGCTTTGCAGAAAATCTATATACAATGCCTACATTTTCTCCCCAAAACAAAGTGGAATCTTGCAGAATGTTCTGGGAAGCTCTGTTATTTCATGTATTCTTCATCTTCATAAGTTGCTTATAGAAGATTGAAATTGCAAATATATTCAACTTAAAAGAGGCAGTCATTTTTGCTGTAATGACCATGGTTTTATTTATTTTTTAATATTTATTAAATGGACCAGAGATAATATAAGTTGTATCTTCTTTCTGGTAGCGAAGAGGGATAATTTTAGGGAATGGCATTTTGTTTTCTTTCTCTAAGTGCTCTTGAGCTGGAAGAGGTGGTTCAGGGAATGGATGGTTTAAGACTTTGGAAGAATTTCTTTGTATCATTTTGAGTAACCTTTAGCTACTACAAGTTATTTAGAGTGGTTACCTGAAAGTATTCAGTTCTGAGTTCTAATCTTGGCCTTCACTAGTAAAAATGAGAGAAAGAAAGCAGATTCATTATGATTAAATCCTAGTGACACAAATTTGTTTAATTCCAAACGTTCTGATGGGTCTGAGACAGCCCACGTGCTGACCACTTCTTCCTCACTATGATAACAACATAGCCACTGGGCATCACCTAGTAAATGCAAGGCTGGTACTTGTTGACTAGTAGCAAAGATGTTGTGTCTCAAAAACAGACTGATATAAGTGGCCAATTAAACCACCAGAGCTGAGCTTTTATCACCTCTTAAAGGTATGTTGAGATTTGATAGCCAGGCTCTTAAATGTGAAATCTTAGAACTTATTTAAAATACATTTGCAGAAAATTAAGGCCATTGGTTCTGCCCCTAAAGCAGTGATGCTGTGGTAAGAAGTTTATCATCCTGTGTTTTCATGGTTCCACAGAGTGCCAAAAGCCAACATCTGTGATGAAGATTTTTTACAAACAACTCAGAGTTTTAATGTAGCAAATGAATCTTAGAAAACTGCTCTCTTTTTATTTTACTACTACATTCAATGCATGTTAAAGAAGAAGCGGTGAATCACATAATTAAATGTGATTTTTTAAAGACCTTTGAGGTGGCACTTTCCAATTGATACCCACTGGCATTTTGCTTGGTTTGTTGCACTGAGGCTAGAGGTCTTCCAAAGCTCATCTTGTCTAAAGGCAAACCCAGAGTGAAGGGTGCTTTATTAGCAGCAGGTTGCTCAGTGTGTCTTTAGATAGTTCATGCTGTCATGCTATCATCACTTTGCTTTACATAGGCATAGACTCCACCAGGCCTTCTCTTGTTGGTCATGTTTAACTCAGAAACTTCAAAAATGTTCCTTTAAAATGATAAAGCATTCTCCAAAAGCTGACCACTAGATTATTAAAATAAATAAATAAATGGAATAATAACCTAAGTAATAAAGATTTTGCAAAAAAGGCTTTTTTTCCTGAGTTCACAATAAAATGAGCACTCGCTAACCAACATTTGTATCCACAGACAAGGCATTTCCTCCAAGTTCCCCCCTGAGCTCTCCTCCACTCATCCTCAGCCTATGCTTTCATTTTCAAGACCAAGACATACTTGGGCTACATGGAGATTCTATGGGCAAGACCATGGTTGCCCTCCTCTCTAAACTTGGCCTCCCACCCAAGCTTCAGCCTGTGCCAGGCAGGATGATAAATGTGAAAATTGGACTGCATTTTGCGGCCCGGTTCTTCACTTTGTCATTTTCTTTCCTCCCCTGGTTATTTCTTCTGTTCTTATAAAAAAGGAAAACAAAGCCCATTTAACAACTGCAAAGCACACAGTCTGCAGAGGCCTTAAAGATTACTGGCAACAAAATGTATTTATGTCTTTAATAAGGATTTGAAATTTACCACTCACTAGATAAATTTTCCCTCTCTGTTCTTTCTCTCTGGAAATCCTTGGTGTTGGGTGAAACAATTTGGTCTACAGGATATTACATTACTGTCTTTTGATTTTTAAGGAAATATTTTATAGTGTTTTCTGCCAATAATAAAATTTGGGGATAATTCTAAATTCTGGCATACACAGGCAGTTTTAAATTAAACATTAAATAATTCTGAACGGCTTACAAATATCTGGAAACAGAGAGAGTACATCCCATGTAACAAATGTACATAGGTATGAGAGTTTATTGACAGGCCAAAGATGTGGCAGTGGAATACAGGTGATATATTTCAAGGTGAGGATTGAGTGATCTTTTGTGAAATCCAAATTAAAATCACTCAGATGAAGTGATCATGTTGCTTGCCTCATGGTCTTTTATCAAAGTCTATCTTAAAAGATGAGGTTACAGTGCCACAAATTAGGCAGAATATTTTAAAAGTGGGCTTTCTGATCACTCCTGATCTCTCTTTTCTCCATACTCTTCAGGAGAGAAGGCCAGGCAGGTGTCAGAGACTTTATTTGGAGATGAGCCTGGAAGTACTATGGAATTTCCCCATAGAGTATGTTGAACTGGGCCATCCACTGCTTTTGCCTCATTCAGGTTATTGTTGACCACTCATCCAACATTTCTGAATAGGCCTTTTGTTTTTCGTTTTTGATTCAACTTTAGATTTCTACAGACATACAAATGAGATTAGTAGGCCTGAAAAATTGTTATTTTATTTCCTATTAAGGAATGGAATTACTTCCTTTTCTTTATATTATTTTTTTTTTATTTTTGGTGTTTTGATAATCTTCTGAGTTCCAAATCTATCTTCAGGGTTTCCCTTACACATAGTTAAATATTTTGGATGATTATTAGGGAAAGAGGGCTAGGAGTTTTGCTCAGAGAGTAGTCAATCTTTGAGATAGAATATAGACACTGTATTTCAACCTATAAATGTTTGGAGACTGTGATATTCATTCGTTAGCCATTCTGCTTATGTTTGAGGATCTTCTCTGGAGCTACCATGACATACTGCTCATAGTAACATCATAGAAAAACATGTTTTGATTTGAATTTTAAAATACTATTTTAGGAAACCTAGACAGTTCTAGAAAAAAATAAAACGTGATTCCTGTCTTCAGGTGGCTTACGATTTCATAGTTGCAAAAGAACTCTAATATGTGTTAAGTGAGATAAAGAAGTATGGAATACTCTGGGAGTCTAGTGGAAGGAAGCCAGTATATGCAAGGATAATTAGGGAAAGGCTTTCTAAAAAATATTTATGGGAGGCCCTAATATCTGAAAAATGTGGGCCATCCTTCAAGGCCTAATAAAAATATTTTTTTAGGAAGCCTTCTCTGATTATCTCTTCAATGTACTTGCCCTTTCCAGGGTATGTTCTCACACCCCACTGTGCCACTGTAACTCTTTAAATGTTAGAAGACAGGGAGTGAAGATGGAGTCATAGATGATCAAACTATAAGCTTGGGTAATCTAGGAAAACTGTGCAGCCAGAACAGAGAGGTGAAAAGGAGGGAGGAGACGAGTTTTGATGAGTTGATGAATCTTTTGGACATGATGAAGCTGAAGTGCCACCAAAATATTAAAGTAGCTTTTCCAACAGGCAGGTGGAAAGTGGAATGTTGTTTCATAGGGGTGGATTAGGTTTTGAATTTATTCTGCACAAGCTGAAGCTATGAATGTGAATGGAAGAAATTGTGTATCAGGTTCTTCTAACTCTAACTTTCTGATACCTAAGTAAAACTATTCCTAATAACTCTTTGATTAGTGTCTAAGTTGGCACTATGGTCTGCTATTCTGTTAGTAGGGTGAAGTTAATTTCTGTAATTTCTATTTTGGATTTATAACAGGTCTTTGTATATAGTGGTGCTAATTAGAGCTGTCTAAGTTCAGAAACAGATAAATCTGTTTGTTCTTGTGAAAATGACAGGCATCCCTTCCCTAGATCTAGGGGGAGAAACGTTGAGGAGAAAGAAGGGCCTGGCAGGTTCTGGAAACCAAAACTGAAAATCAGAACAAAAAAAGGACGTGATCCTTTTCCATAGCCACCTCTTTCTGGGGGTTTGGGAAACTGTCTTACTTTTTCAAATTCTGTAATCTTTTTTTTTTTTTCTTTCCTTAAATTCAAGACCACAAATAGGAAAAGCTGTCATTTGCATTTTGGTTTAATCAACTCTCTCATTAGCACATTCTAATGTAAGTGTTCCCTGATTTTATTGACTGAAGTCTACTAGATGTTGTATGTGTGGAAGAGAAAACTTTTGTAACCTTGGCTTAATAAGCAAAGGTTTTTAAATCACTTAGGGAAAAGCAATGAAAGTGATGAATTATACTTTATCAAATATAAAAACTTTGGCTCTTCTAAGGACACTGTTAAGACAGTGAAAAGACGAGGCACAAATTAGGGGAAAATACTTGCAAATCATGTATTTGACAAGGAACTTGGATTCAGAATACATGAAGAGTACATGTTATGCAGTAATTTAAAAACCCAAGAATATAAGGGCAAAAGATTTCAACAGATATTTCATCAGAGAGGGTATATGAATGGCAAAAAAGCACATGAAAAAATGCTCACTATCCTTAGTCATTAGGGAAATGTAAATGAAAACAAAATGAGATGCCACTACTAGATTGGCTCAAATTAAAAAGACCACCCATACCAAATGTTGATGAAGATGTGAAGGAACTTGTAACTCTTATACTTTGCTGCTCTGCTGATGAGAATATAATATGGTACAGCCACCCTGGAAAATAGTTTGGCAGTGCTTACATTGACAATTTCCTAAAATGGTGAAGATGCATCTACCTTATGAGTTAGCCATTCCACAATTAGATTTTTACCCCCCCCCCAAATGAAAACATACACCCATACAAAGACTTAGACACGTGAATGTTCACAGGAGCTTCATTTGTAATATCAAAAACTGGAGACAACCCTAATGTCCATTAGATAAATGAAGAGAGAAATTGTGATGAGTCCCTACAGTGGAATACTACCCAGCAATAAAAAAGGGTATTGACACACGCAACCATGTGGATGGACCTGAATATAGTTATGTTTAGGATTGTAATTTTGTAGAGGAGAAATAGAAGCAAAGCAAGGAAATTCTTTGATTGGCTATAGCTTAAGTGGTTACATTATTTGCAAAAGCCTTGTTGGCTGTTTGTAATTGATTGTTCTTTTTATCCTTGAGGCATTTATAGGAATTAATTCTGGCTTAAATTTCATTTTCCTTACATAAGCTACCAAGGCCTTAGAGCACCTCAGTCTGGTGACTTACTTGTTTGATTACTTAAACAAGAGAAACAAACCAAACAAAAAGGAGTACATACTATGTGATCCTATTTATAGAAATTTCTAGAAAAGTCAGTTATCTATAGTGCCAGAAAGCAGTACAGATTGGGGACAGGTGTGGAGAGTGGGGAGATATAGGAGGGTAGGATATCAGAGGGACCCAAGGAAACTTTGAGGGGGGATGATGTATATGTGCATAATCATGATTATAGTGATGCTTTCATGTGTCAAAAATGATCAAACTACCTCAGCAATCAGACAACAAAAAGACATTAAAGGCATTCAGATTGACAAAGAAGAAGTCAAACTCTCCCTCTTCACCGATGACATGATACTCTACATAGAAAACCCAAAAGCCTCCACCCCAAGATTGCTAGAACTCATACAGCAATTTGGTAGCGTGGCAGGATACAAAATCAATGCCCAGAAATCAATGGCATTTCTATACACTAACAATGAGACTGAAGAAAGAGAAATTAAGGAGTCAATCCCATTTACAATTGCACCCAAAAGCATAAGATACCTAGGAATAAACCTAACCAAAGAGGTAAAAGATCTATACCCTAAAAACTATAGAACACTTCTGAAAGAAATTGAGGAAGACACAAAGAGATGGAAAAATATTCCATGCTCATGGATTGGCAGAATTAATATTGTAAAAATGTCAATGTTACCCAGGGCAATTTACACGTTTAATGCAATCCCTATCAAAATACCATGGACTTTCTTCAGAGAGTTAGAACAAATTATTTTAAGATTTGTGTGGAATCAGAAAAGACCCCGAATAGCCAGGGGAATTTTAAAAAAGAAAACCATAGCTGGGGGCATCACAATGCCAGATTTCAGGTTGTACTACAAAGCTGTGGTCATCAAGACAGTGTGGTACTGGCACAAAAACAGACACATAGATCAATGGAACAGAATAGAGAACCCAGAAGTGGACCCTGAAATGTATGGTCATCTAATATTCGATAAAGGAGGAAAGACTATCCATTGGAAGAAAGACAGTCTCTTCAATAAATGGTGTTGGGAAAATTGGACATCCACATGCAGAAGAATGAAACTGGACCACTCTCTTTCACCATACACAAAGATAAACTCAAAATGGATGAGAGATCTAAATGTGAGACAAGATTCCATCAAAATCCTAGAGGAGAACACAGGCAACACCCTTTTTGAACTCGGCCACAGTAACTTCTTGCAAGATACATCCACGAAGGCAAAAGAAACAAAAGCAAAAATGAACTATTGGGACTTCATCAAGATAAGAAGCTTTTGCACAGCAAAGGATACAGTCAACAAAACTAAAAGACAACCTACAGAATGGGAGAAGATATTTGCAAATGACATATCAGATAAAGGGCTAGTTTCCAAAATCTATAAAGAACTTATTAACTCAACACCAAAGAAACAAACAATCCAATCATGAAATGGGCAAAAGACATGAAGAGAAATCTCACAGAGGAAGACATGGACATGGCCAACATACACATGAGAAAATGCTCTGCATCACTTGCCATCAGGGAAATACAAATCAAAACCACAATGAGATATCACCTCACACCAGTGAGAATGGGGAAAATTAACAAGGCAGGAAACCACAAATGTTGGAGAGGATGCGGAGAAAAGGGAACCCTCTTACACTGTTGGTGGGAATGTGAACTGGTGCAGCCACTCTGGAAAACTGTGTGGAGGTTCCTCAAAGAGTTAAAAATAGACTTGCCCTACGACCCAGCAATTGCACTGTTGGGGATTTACCCCAAAGATTCAGATGCAATGAAACGTCGGGACACCTGCACCCCGATGTTTCTAGCAGCAATGGCCACAATAGCCAAACTGTGGAAGGAGCCTCGGTGTCCATCGAAAGATGAATGGATAAAGAAGATGTGGTTTATGTATACAATGGAATATTACTCAGCCATTAGAAACAACAAATACCCACCATTTGCTTCAACGTGGATGGAACTGGAGGGTATTATGCTGAGTGAAATAAGTCAATCAGAGAAGGACAAACAGTGTATGTTCTCATTCATTTGGGGAATATAAATAATAGTGAAAGGGAATATAAAGGAAGGGAAAAGAAATGTTGGGAAATATCAGGAAGGGAGACAGAACATAAAGACTCCTAACTCTGGGAAACGAACTAGGGGTGGTGGAAGGGGAGGAGGGTGGGTGTTGGAGGGGAATGGGTGACGGGCACTGAGGTGGACACTTGACGGGATGAGCACTGGGTGTTTTTCTGTATGTTGGTAAATTGAACACCAATAAAAATTAATTAAAAAAAAAAACAAAAATGATCAAACTATACATGTCAAACATATGCCATTTGGTTCATTCAGTTAAATGTCAATAAATCATACAAGGCAGAGAAAACCACTTTAAGAGGGGGTTGGAATTATGAGGCTCAGAGTTTTTAACAACCTGGGAGAGATTTTTAGGACTTGAATTTGGTTCCAGTTTGCCTGAGGTATTCCTAAAGGAAACATGGAAGTGTGTAGCTATAAAATGTACTTTGTCATTCCCTTCACCCGGGAGGACAAACAGAATGAAAGTCCTAGTCAGGATTAGGGAGGTGATTTCCTAAAGCACAAAATTTAATTACTTTTATAGATAGGTGACAAAAATTAAAGATTTCATCAATTATTAAGTTATCCAGCTTAAAAAAAAAAAAGCCCTGACTGTGAAATAATTAGTTACAAATTCCAAGGGTTGGCTGAGTGTCTGTATGGTATATGAAGAAACATTTCCTTTTGTTTATTATAAATTCACCAGCTATTAAAGTGCCCATTGTTCTTATATTACACTAGTAAATTCTTTTTTTCTTTTTTCTTGGAAGGAGAAATAAATATACAACTGCAGTGTGCATAATGATGTTCAGACTAATGTTGTTACCAACCAAAAAACAAATAGCAATGTGTTGTCAGCTGGGTTGAAGTGACATAAGGGGCAGACGGGTTTTATCATTTCTTAGATCCAACTGTTTGATGATTGCTGTGATATTACTAAATTGGAAAGGAAAAGAAACCCACAAAACTTAAATACATAGAGAAACTCATGTAGAAATAAGATCATTTGGTTTTTTGTTTGTTTTTACTGTATAAAATTTAGATCGCAGACCCTTGGAAGTGTAGTATTGTAACAAGAAGTCTGTTAACTTACGGGCTAAAGTATAAGCAAAGATTATCTTTGAAGTAATGATAGATTGCCTCCCTCACACACACACTATTAAATAGGCTATTTGTGTAGGATTTTTAGTTGATATCTCTATCATAAGTTAGCTGGAGATGATCCCCTACAGATGATGAAACAAATGAGACAGCATAAACCTGTGATTTTTGTTCATGAAATATGGCAAACAAACCAAGGTATACAAATCAATCCAAGAGGCAACAATAGGAAACAAAATGAAAAATAACATACTGGCCTCTACTTTAAAAGAATTAGTCTTTGCAAATAATTATACTTGCAAATAAAATATCCATTTCTGCAGCGTAAAATGGGCTCTTTGACCACAATTAGTCACTGAACTAGTCTCCTCTGGATTATCCTTAGTTATAAATATGATTTTTAACTGTGAAGGTATATCAATAAGGATAGACTAAGGTATGTTGTAACAACAGAATAATCAGAATCTCAGTAACGTAGCATAACAAAAGTCTGTTTCTTGTTGGCATTACACATCTACCATAGGTTAGAGATTCTGTTCCACAGAGTCTCTCAGGGACTGAGTCTGATGGAAGCTCCACTGTCTTACAGTTGTATCTTCTGGAACATGTGGCCTCCTTAGTCAGCGGAAGGAATAGTTGGAGAGTTATACACTAGCCTTTTTCAGCATGAAAATGACATGTTCCTTTACTCACAGTGCATTGGCCAAAGCCAGTAATGTCTCCACCTAAAGTAGCTGGAAAATTGTGAGTCCATGGGTGTTCAATAATAAGTAAATGTGAAGAAAGATGGTTAGCTTATTATTACATAACATGAACTCTACTTTGCCTGACATCTTTGAAATAATACCTTTAATAGAAAGTTTATGTTAAATAATTAAAAGTATCCGACTGCTAAAGATGCTTATAAAATGGCCTTTTTATGTCACGCTTGTATTTTTTATGTATTCTCATTTGGTAATAAGCAGGGGAAGAGAAGAAGAGAATCAATGTATTCTTCAGTTTACTATTATTCATGTAAATATTAAATTGCCAGTTCCCATTTTCCAAATAATCAAAATGACTTGTGACCACAAAGTGAGATTGTGTATGTGTATGTTTGTATAGAAGTATGTGGCTACAAGGGCACCTGGGTGGCTCAGTTGGTTTGAACGGCCACCTCTTGGTTTTAGCTCAGGTCATGATCTCAGAGTCCTGGAATTGAGCCCTGAGTTGGGGTCCATGTTCAGCAGAGAGTCTGCTTGAAGATTTTGTCTCCTTTTCCCTCTGCCCCTCCCCCACTGCCCAATAAATAAATAAATAAATCTAAAAAAAAAAAAAAAAAGAAAAAGAAATCTGTGGCTACCGTGAAAATTCAAGACACATTTTGAAAACAGCTAGAGTGATATAAGGCTTATTTGGTTGGGAGTTTCTCTTGTTACTAGTCTTTCAGTCCCAGTTTTTACTGAGTTATTATGTTACTTTTCCCTCCAATAAAGTCAGGCCATTGAGGAAAAGAATCTTCTATCATGATAGCATGATGTTGAGGTTTTATTTAGGCTATTTCCTGTCTTTATAGGGAACAAATGTGGCACGAATCTAGGCTAGCAATGTCAGAGCTAGTAGAGTCCCTTCGCATTCTTTTTTTTTTTTTTTTTTAAGATTTATTTATTTGAGAGAGAGAGCAGCAAGATAGAGTATGAGAGGGTGAGGGGCAGAGGGAGAAGCAAACTCCCCTGTGGGGCTCAATCCTGGAACTCTGGGATCATGACGTGAGCCAAAGGAGATGCTTAAGCAACTGAGCTACCAAGCGCCCCAAGTCCCTTTGCGTTAAGAACACCAGGGAACTTATTAATATTCAGACCATCAAATTCCAGAGATTCTTAGTCTCAATTTAACCCAGTCATTTGAGCTTTTAATTCTAATGAAGGGAAAGACTTCATCATTATTTTTCGGGTAGGAAATCAAAGTTGTAGAGAAGATAATCCTTAAAAGTTCCAGTTGAAAACCAGCTTCCTTTACCTGCAGACAAATACATTAACTGCTGTTTTGAAGAGCCCCCTTTGCTTGAGATACTAATTGCCCACCATGGATGCTGCAAAATATAGCATTTGAAGTTTCCACTCTGGGACTCTAGTCTCTCCTTAGAGTTGCTCATTTTTACCACTCCAGTCCACTTTGGACATCCTGATGTTATCATCCCTCACGTGTTAGCCTGTGAGAGTTCCACAACCACTTATAAGTACTTGTTTAGTATTAGGCACCAAGATTTGTTAAATGTGAGAAAGACATGATCTGTGTACTTGAAGAACTAATAAGCCAATAAGCCAGTTAGGGGAGAGAGACATGTAAACATGTTTTTGTTTTATGGTGAGTGCTAAGGGCTTTATCCTGAACTACTCTCTTTTCTCTACCTATAGTCTCCTTTCTTATACATGTATATGCTTCTGGCTCTCAGATTTACTTGGTCCAAGCTTCTCTATTATGTTCTAGCTATTGACCAGAAATATCTACTTGTGTTTCCCTTAGAAATCTCAAACTTGGGATCCCTGGGTGGCGCAGTGGTTTGGCGCCTGCCTTTGGCCCAGGGCGCGATCCTGGAGACCCGGGATCGAGTCCCACGTCGGGCTCCCGGTGCATGGAGCCTGCTTCTCCCTCTGCCTGTGTCTCTGCCTCCCTGTCTGTCTCTATGTCTATCATAAATAAGTAAATAAATCTTTAAAAAAAAAAAAAAAAAGAAATCTCAAACTTAACATATCCCAAACAGATCTTTGATTTTCACTCCTCCAATCAGTTCTTCTCTGTCCCAGTGAATGCCATTATTATTCACCCCATTTTCTTGGTCCCCAAACCTAGGAGCCATCTTTGGTTCTTCCCTTTTTTTTGTTCTGAATACTTTAGCTCATTGGAGAGTCCTGTTGGCTTTAACTCTAAAATAATCTTAAATCTGTCCTCTGCAGTTATTTTGCACTGCTATCTCTCCAGCTGATACCGGCAACATTTCTTGCCTGGACTGTAGTGGTCTCCTAACTGGTTTCCTTGCTTGCCCCTCCAATTAATTCCTTATGTAGCGAGACAAATCTGCGAAGTTAAGGAAGATTGAATTACTTTCTTTGCTTAAAACCCTTCAGTGGTTTCTTACCTTCAAACTCCTCCAAGGCCTCTAAGCCTTTCCCTGCCTCTACTTCATCTTCATCTCATGCCTCATTCTGCTTACCTTGGTGGGTTCCAGTTATAATGGCCTTCTTGTTTTCCTTGAACTTGCCAAACTCTTTCCCACCAAGGGTGTTGTTAGCCTTACTCTCCTCTCTGCCTTTATGTTCGTCTCTTTGGAGTGGATCTTGGCTCAAGTGTCACCTTTTCAGAGAATCTTTTCTGATAACCCTTCTTCATCATGTGACTTTATTTCATTCAAAGTGATTATTATAATGTCATGCCAGATAACTTAGTGAAAGTCTGTGACAAATTGAGGCGGGGAATGATAAATAAAACAGATGATATTTGAATATATAGATTAAAAAGGACTGCAAGAGGGAGAAAATATTTGCAATTTTACATATATGGCACGGGACTTGTATCCAGAATATATAAGGAACTCTTAAAACTCAATAGTAAGAAAACAGACAACATAATTTTTTAAAGGTAAAGGATTTTAACAGGTGCTTCATCACAGAAGATACCTTGATGACAAGCACAGGAAAAGATGCTTAACACATTAATCATTAAGAAAATGCAAATTAGGGCTGTCCCCATGGTGCAGCGGTTTATCGCTGCCTGCAGCTTGGGTGTGATCCTGGAGACCTGGGATCGAGTCCCACTCAGGCTCCCTGCATGGAGCCTGCTTCTCCCTCTGCCTGTGTCTCTGCCTCTCTCTCTCTCTCTGTGTCTCTATGAATAAGTAAATAAAATATTTTTTAAAAAAGAAAATGCAAGTTAAAACCACAATGAGATAACAAAAACCACAATAAGATAACACCAGATGTCTATTAGGATTGCTTTAAGAAAAAAAAAAAAAAAACAAGAAAACCCAACAGTACCATGTCCTGGCTAGGATGGAGAACATCTGAAATTCTCACTTGCTACTGGTAGGAATGCAGAATACTATAGATGTTTTGGAAAATAGTCCAGCAATTCCTTAGAAAGTTAAACATACACCTACATGTGACCCAGCCATTCCACACAGAAACTTGAATAAGAATGTTTACAGCAACATTAATAATAATTTGTAAAAGCTGCATGTAACACAAATGCATCTTCAGTTGGTGGATGAGTAAACAAATTGTGGCATATCCATATTCTAGACTACTACTTAGCAGTAAAAAGGGAACAGGTTACTCACAGACACAAGAGCATGGATGAATCTCATATGTATTATGCTAAGTGAAAGGAGCAAGATACTACATACTGTATGCTTCTATCATATGTCATTCTGCAAAAAGCAAAACTATAGCAGCGGAAAACAGATGACTACCAACCAGTAGAAGTCAGGGGAGGTTTCCCTGCAAAGAGCACAGTGGTGTGTTTTGGGTTAGTGAAATTGTTCTCTGATTGTAGGAGTGGCAGTTTTTAAAGTTCATAGAACAGTACCCCAAAAAGAATAATTTTAACAGTTAATTTCAATTAAACTTAAAATGAAACAACATGATCATGGGCATTGCTATGTAAACCTTGATTTTGTTTCTTTGTTTTATTACACTGGTTGTACTGCCAGGCTAACAAAATTCAGTTATCTTCTTTCCATAAAAGAAGTATCTAGTTACAGGAAGTGTTGGTTTCTTTCAGGCAGCCCACATGACAGTGGCGTTCTTTAAGCTGATAATGCTGTATTGATTCTTCTCATTTTTTATTGGCTTTTGTTATGTGAATGAGGTTTATATTTATCATGAACTCGCATTATTATTTCCAATATTTAGTTTTATAGTAATGCTGCCTTTTAAAGCTATTTGTGGAAAGATACTTTTAAACTTACATTTTCCTAAGAATGAGATTATTTGCAATGTTTTATGACCCATTCCATATGTGAACTTTAACCTCAAAAATAATTAGACTAAGAAGGTACATACCACAGTGTTTCTCCCAATTTTTAATACTTGGTGCTCATCTCTAATACAGCAGCTGCGGATATGATCATTGAGTTAACACTTATCAGACAGCATTTTGTACGCTAACTTCATTATATTTTGTCCCAATCCATTGTGCAAATGTTAGGTTAATTAGTTGAAACCCAGACCTACTTGCCTGAAGAATTTCTGTTTTGAAGTACATCAGAGTCATTATTCACCGTACCTTTTTATCTCCTTTGAAAAACTTCCCAGCATTTATTTTTCTATTATCCTCCCTCAACAAAAGGAAACCACTTTTTGAGCTGCTAATGTGTGTATAGTTCTGTTTCATGAGTCTGTAGAATACCAGGTTGGATTTGGAAGGCATCCTCAACATTCCTGCACCGTTTGAAACTTATCCCATGGCCCGATGTCTACTCTTTCCAAAAAGCAGCTTGATTTATTTACGTAACACTTGCTGCAGTTTTAGCATTTCAATTCCCTCTATCATCTTCTTTCTCCATTTAGGATGATATGCAATATGCAGGGGGACATTTGATGTTCCAGTGGATATCATAAGAGAATGTTGAAGAGCTAAGTAGGGAGCATTCTTCATAAGAGTCTATCCAGTTACCAGGCTGTATTCAATCACAGGGTGGTACTGGAGCTACATCCTCATCTACATCATAGCATTTCTTTTAAAACTTGTCATTTAAAAACTATAAAACCAAATATTTAAAAGCACTCTGGATGTTTACTTTGCTGAGCCTTACTGTTGATTTTGTTGTTTTATGGAACTCCGTAGAGGAGTCCATTGTTAATCACGTCCTAACCCTATAAAATATGTAACAAGCTGCTGAACAGAATGATGACAGCAGACAGAGAACAGAGTTTCATTTGAATGCATGCAAATATAGAGGTTTTCCAGAAAGTCATTTTTAAAGTATGAGCCACATTTTGAAAATAAAACAAAGAATAACGCCTTGGAGTAGAAATCTGTAATGAAACCCATAATAGCTGAAAGAGTACAATAAATTCTGTGGGGAGAGCATTCCATTTTCTGTTCCTTTTCAAATTCTAATACTAAACTCTATTAGTAGTCAGTATAAAATAATGAGACATGAAGCTCTGCTGGTGTAAAACTATTACTAATCTGTTACTTTGCATAAATTTTCACTCAAACGATTGTCTGTGGTCTTCTTATGAAGGACCTGTTATATGCTTTCCAGCTAAACAGATGAGACCTATTAACCATCTCCTTTGAATGAATGGTGTTGGAATTTGCAGGCATTGAACTTTTTACAAGTTTGGAAAAGAAAGGGCTTGAATGCAAGGGACACAAGGGTATTTACTCAAATCAGAGATCAGTGTTCTTCTGTGAATATGTGAATTGAAGTTCCTCTCATTAGTGTTAGGATTCACACTAAGGAAAAGCAGAAAGATTTTTTTACTCTAAAGATAGGTATATTCTATAGGGGTCACTTTCCTGCATTTTAGTTACATCATTGTTTTACTCTTCATAATTATAACAAGAAATTTGGGGATCCCTGGGTGGCTCAGTGGTTTAGCACCTGTCTTGGGCCCAGGGCATGATCCTGGAGTCCCAGAATCGAGTCCCATGTCAGGCTTCTGCATGGGACCTGCTTCTCCCTCTGCCTGTGTCTCTGCCTCTCTCTCTCTCTCTCTCTCTCTCTCTCTCTCTCTCTCTGTGTGTGTGTGTGTGTCTCTCTCATGAATAAATAAAGTCTTAAAAAAAAAGAAAAAGAAAAAGAAATTTATTATTTCTTCTCCTACAAAGCCTGATCTTGTCCTTGTCTTTCCTGTCTCAGTCATGTTGTCTCTTGGTCATACAGACTTATAAATTAAGTCAGTCTTGATTCCTTTTCTCTTACTTCGTGTGTTTAAGCAGCTGCCAGGTTCCTTTGATTCATCTTTCATAATTTCTCTCACATCTGTCTCTTTTTTTCTGTTCGCATTGCCAGCATCCTAGTGTAGACCATTATGGACTCATGCCTTAATTATTACATTTTTAATTGGTTTCCCAACCTCAAGTTAATTCCCTCCCGATCCATGTTGCATATTACCACTAGATTTATCTCATTAAAACATGGCTTTTCTTACCCTCACCATTTTGAAAGTTTGGAAGTGATTGCAGAAGCAATTGAAGCTATTGTGTTTTATGAAGGGATGGCATGGTATTATTGGTAGTGTATTGGCTTAGAAGCCAAACAGACACATTAATCCTTTAGTAATGGCATGACCTTAGGCACTGAGTTACTTGACCCCCCGGGGCCTTAAGTTCTTCAACTGAAAATAGAATAATACTAGGGTTGTTATAGGGAGTAACCAGGGTATGTCAGGTACCTCATTTAGCAGACTCAATTAGTGATAGGTCTTGTTGGTAGAAGTATTATTGCTGTTACCATTATCTTTAGGAAAAAAGGAAGGAAGGAAATTGAGACTAGGAAGCCTAAGGGAAAGAGCCCTTCTATACTGGCAGGTGCTACTGAAAGAATGAAGACTGTAAAACATTTGTTTATTTTACAGTGTTTGCATTTTTTATATGTCTAGTTTTCCTCTTCTTAAATAGACTTAAATAGTATGTGATTTTTCAGATCCATTAAAACTTCTCTGCAAACCCAAGGATCAAAAGGTCATTGGTTTCAATTAGGAAATTAACGCTGATTTTCCGCATTGCAGCTTCATATAAGGTGATATGGGAATGAGAGACAGAGATGGACATAAGAGAAATTATCAAAGATGAATAAAGAGGACTTCACAAAACATGCCAGGAGTAAATTGTGGTAGAAAAGCAGAGACCGAGAGTGGCAAACCTTTTATGCAGAAAGTTTAGGGAGAAAAGAAAGAATAAAATAGGGCATTAGCTGTGGTGCCCCTGGTAGCAGGGAGAGGGGAAGGCTTTTCTACCACAGGCTGGTGACATAAAATATTTAGAAGACAGAATGGAACGAGTGTTGAGGATAACTATGGAAACAAGGATTCATCATCCTTGTACCATAGAAGAAATGAAGACTGCTACTCTTTTGCCTCTCTTTTGTGACTCTTGATCATTTGTAGACATGTTTGAAGTACATATTTAAGGTTAGTGGCAGGGACTAGATGAGAAAATTATGTTTTGTAAAAATGTCTTCTTACGTAAAACCCAGGGGGAAAAACTGACTGTTACACATCAGTTAGTTTGATTCAGGGCTGTGGGACTTTCTGGTCTATTTAAGCATGTCCTGGGACCTCAATGGCTTGAGATGAGCACCCGCCTTCACGCAGCTTACACTTAAGTAAGCACTGAATACCCACAAGATAAGACATTCATTCAGTACATATGTGTTAAATTTATGTTTGTAATGCAGTGTGTGCCAGTTTGTGTGCAAGTAAGGAAGATAGAATGGGAATGAGACACAGACCTTTCCCTCAGAGTATGTACTGTTAACTCCATTGTGTAGTAACAAGTTCCACTGGTATGGTACAAAATAGTGCTATAGTTTAGAGTAATCAGGAGTCATGTGTAGTTGGAAAATCAGCAAAGAAATCATTCATCATTTGTTCACACTGGATCTTGAAGGGGTAGATAGGCTTTCAATAGACAAAGAGAAGGAGTTAGTGAGACTTGAGTGAGGATGTTTCCTAAGAGAGGCAACAACAAAAATAAATGATTGGAGCAGGCAATCTATTTGAACAGCTCGAGCAATGGTAGAGGGTAAGTAATAGATGAAGCTTCAGAGGTCACCTTGTCTAGTTCTCAGTCTTGAGTGTACATTGGAATCACCTCGAGGACTTGTTAAAATGCAGATTCCCCAGACACTTCCCTGTTCTGAGTCATGAAACCTAGAGAGAGGTCCAGGAGTTTGCATGATTTTTTGCATTCCTATTATTTTCTGTTCAACAAGCATATTAGTTGGTTATAGTTCAGTTTGTCCTTATATTACACTTACAAAAATGCTGACCTGGTCCCAAACTTTCAACCAGTGCTTAACCCCCTTTCTAAGGATCTAAGTGGTTGTCTACTCTTTGCATGAACCAGAACCCTGTCTTCTGAGACAGCCTATTCCGTCTTTGAATAGCCCTGCTAAGAAAGTTTTTCCTTTTATTGAGCTGAAGTTTCTCTGTCAATTCTATCCATTGATTTCGCTATCCCACCTTGAGACCACAGAAAACAATAATAGGCCTTTTCCCATGTGAGAGCCCTTCAAATATTAGAGAGCCTCTCTTGTAGGCTGAACACATCCAGGTCCTCATTGGTTTGGTTTTGAGTCCTTTCCTTGTCCTGGATGCTTGCCTCTGAATGTGTTCCAGTTTTTCTGTGACCTTTGTAAAGTGTAGCACCTGAACAGCACCTAAAGTGTAGAACTAAACATTATTACTACGTGGTCTCTGAGTTGTGTATGAATAGTACCCAGATGAGCCATGTGGTTTTATCAATTATTTCCTCATATGGTCCTCATAAATATTGTAATGGAAACATGGGGACAAAGGATTGATTGGAATAACCTTTATTAAGAGATTTTATGCCACTGAGAAAAAGAGACTCCAACTGGCTTGTGTGCTTGCTACTAAATTTTGGAATGTAATAGAATGAGAAAGAATAATGTTTTTGCCCCTTTTTTCTCCCATGCTTAGTTTTACTCTAAGTCATGACTTATAAAAAATAGGCATCTCTTACCTCCTTCCATGGTAGCACTTACTTTCTTAATTTTTTAAGTTTAAATCTTCTAATTTTAATTTCAGTATAGTTAACATACAATGTTATATTAGTTTCAGGTATACAATATAGTGATTCAACAGTTCTATACATTACTCAGTAAATGTACTCTTATTCCCCATCTCATGTTTCCGCTGTCCACCCACCCACCTCCCCTCTGGTCACTACCATTTGTTCTCTAGAGTTACAAGTCTGTTTTTGGGTTTGTCTCTTTTTTTTTCTTTGTTTTGTTGAAGTTCAAAATGAGTGATATCATATGGTACTTCTTAACGCTTTCTTTATTCTGTCCCCTGCCCTGTCTTTTTTCCTTTGCTTATGTGTTAAGAATTTTGCATGTATCAGGTTAGAAGGATTATCTGAGCTTTCATCTCATTTGAGGTACTTTCAAGGAGAGCAAGATGGAGAATTTGGGTGGCACAAGACGGGTTTCAGTTTGGGGACAGAGCAAAGTCAGCCATGTCCGTCCCTTCCATCCTCCTGTGTGGCGCCTGACACACTCTGATTGCTATAGGAAGTTCCTTAGGCAAGGGCTTAGGGTTAAGCTAACCAGAGCTGCAGCTGAACAAGCTGAATTTAAAGCATAAATTGCCTTTGAAGGGCAAAGTAAGTATTGGAGGGTTACATAAATGTACATTTCTAGGTCTGTTTTAAAGCTGTTGAACCAGGACAAAGAATGTTCATGTATCTTCCCACAGACCTTATTCTCCTATGGCTGTAGTTTTAACTCTGTTTTTGTATCCCAGCAACATCTTTGAATTTTCCCTCAAAAAAGCTTAAATATCAGTTGTTTCAAGATGGAGTATTTTTCTAACCTGGTAAACTATATTGTATAGCCTTCTAATGATGACGCTAGTTGGGGGTGGAAGAGGGGCAGGAGAGATACAATGTTCTTTCCTTTTCCTGAGGAAGCCCTATAATAATTTTTCCTGTTTTGTAATATAAATTATTAAGACAAGATGTCTATTAATTAGCTCTCTTGTGTCAGTTCAGTATGACTGGACAGAGTTTGGATTCTAGCATCCTTGAATTTTTCCACTTTCATGCCCTTTAACAGCATGCTAAATTGGTTGATGACTGTTAGAGCTTTTATTTCTTCTCCTGCTGATATTTTTCTTCTAGAATAAGGGTGCCAGTGGGCTTTGCATGAACTCAATCACAGTTTCCAAATACTACTATCATTTTAGGCTCTTTTTGACTTTGCTGAATTATTTGCAACATCTTTTGTCTGTTCCTTGCTATACCAGGTGATTGAAAAGTCCCTTGAGTCTCTTCCTATCTTTCTGATCCCAAAATTGATGGCTGAATTGTAACAAATTGCTATATATACTGTCCCAAACTCTCTATCTCTAATTGATGGGTCATTCATACTTCATGAGTGTTAACAAAGCAGCAGAATTTTTCTGAATCTCCACTCTACTGCAGCATTTTGTCTCTCTCAGTACTAGTGAGCTTTTATAGAGCTTGATATATTTTTATTTACTCAAAAAAAGTAACTGCAGTTTAGTACTCTTAACAAAAATCCAAGCAATGACAGCTCTTTTGATGAGTTGTAAAATTGCCACTAATAAAGAAGAAAAATATGAATTACATGGAGAAGAGTTATTGTTGTTGATTAAAAAAAAACAATGATTTTTTTAAGGATAATTTTATGCTTTCTAATTAGCCAAGTGCATAGGAATTTTGCCTGCTCTCCTTAATTTGTCTAGATTTGTGTGTGCGATTTGACTTAGGACTTTGCAGTATGTGTTAAAAAATTGATTCCATGCTGCCTAGCTATTTATTGTAGTATAGTGAGCATTTGCTTTGACATCAAACAGACTTGGGTTCAGATTCAACTGTATGAACTTAGGTAAACTACTTATCTAAGCCTCAGTTTCCTTATCCATTAAATATGGTAATACTAGATCCTGTCTCATATAGTACAAGATTAAATGAAATCATAAATATAAAACTGCTCTTAGTGCCTGGCATAGAGTTAGCGTTCAATAAATGGCAGGTATCAGTGGTGAACAAGAGTGTTCTATGAACAGAGTCTACCTCATTGCTGGTTGAGAGAGATACTAAACAAATCCTTATGAAAGTATAGGAGTACCTTGTTGTATTATGCTTTGCTTTATTGCACTTCGGAGATGATTGTGCTTTTTACATATTGAAGGCTTGCGTCAACCCTGTGTGGAGTAAGTCTATCAGTACCATTTTTTTTCCAACAGCATTTCCTCACTTCATGTCTCTGTGACACATTTTGGTAATTCTCATAATATTTCAAAATCTTCATCATTATTATATTTGTTGTGATATGTAATCCGTGATCTTTGATGTTACTATTGTAATAGTTTTGGGGATGCCAGGAACTGCACCCACATAGGATGGCGAACTTAATAAATTTTGTCTGTGTTCTGAGTGCTCTACCAACTAGCCATCCTCTTGCCTCTCCCTGACTTTGGGCCTACCTATTCCCTGAGACACAATTTTGAAATTAAGCCTGTTAATTACCTAATAGTGGCCTCTAAGCGTTCAAGTGAAAGAAGAGTCAAGTCACACGTCTCTCGTTCTAAATCAAAAGCTGGAAATGCTTAAGCTTAGTGAGGAAGACCTATCAAAAGCCAAGGCAGGCTAAAAGGTAGGCCTCTTGTGCCAAAATCATTAGCCAAGTTGTGAATGCAAAGGTAAAGCTTTTGAAAGAAATTAAGAGTTTTACTCCAATGAACACACGAATAACAAGAAGGTGAAACAGCCTTTGTGTCAACATGGAGAAGATTTTGGCGGTCTAGTTAGAAGATCAAGCCAGCTATCTATATTATTTTCTTAGGCCAAAGCCTGATCCAGAGCAAGGTCTTCTTTTTAATTCTTTGAAGGCTGTGAGAAGTCGGGAAGCTGCAGGAGAAGAGTCTAAAGCTAGCAGAATTTGGTTCATGAGGTTTAAGGAAAGAAGCTTTCTCTGTAACACAAAAATGTGAGGGGGAGCAACAAGTGCTGGTGGAGAAGCTGTAGCAAGTTATCCAGAAGGTCTAGCTAAGATAATCCATGATAGTGGATACACTAAACAACAGATTTTCAGTATAGACAAAACAACCTTCTATTGGAAGAAGATGCCATCTGGGACTCTCTAATCTAGAGAAGAGAAGTCAGTGCCTGGCTTCAAAGCTTCAAAGTACAATCTGACTCTCTGATTAAGAGCTACTGCAACTGCTGACTTTAAGTTAAAGCCAGTGCTCATTTACCATTCTGGAAAACCTAGGGCCCTTAAGAATTATGCTAACTCTACTCTGCCTGTGCTCTATAAATGGAACAACAAAGTCTGGATGACAGCATATCTATTTACAACATAGTTTACTGAATATTTTAAATCCACTGTTGAGATCTGCTCAGAAAAAAAAAATATTCCTTTCAAAATATTGCTACTCTTTGACAATGCACATGGTCACCCGAGATCTATGATGGAGATGAACAACAAGATTAATGTTGTTTTCATGCCTATTCACACAACATCCATTCTTCATTTCATGGATCAAGGAGTCATTTCAGTTTTCACATTGTATTTAAGAAATACATTTCTTAAGGCTATTGCTACCATTGATAGCAGTTCCTTTGATGGATCTGGACAAAGTAAATTGAAAGCCTTCAGAAAAGTATTCACCATTTTAGATGCCATTAAAAACATTTTTGATGAATAGTGAAAGGTCAGAATATCAACAGTACTGACAGGAGTTTGAAAGAAGTTGATTCCACCCATCATGTAGGACTTTGAGGGGTTCGAAACTTGAGTGGAGGAAGTAATCACAGGTGGAGTAGAAAGAGGAAGAGAACTAGACTCATAGGTGGAGCCTGAAGATGGGACCGTGTGGCCACAATCTTATGATCAAACTTGAGTGGATGAAGAGCTACTTATTACTAACAAGCAAAGAAAGTGGTTTCTTGAGACAGATTCTACCCCTGGTGAAGATTGTTGAAATGACACCAAAGGATTTAGAATATTCCCTAAACAGAGTTTATAAAGCAGCAGCAGAATTTGAAAGGATTGACTCCACTTTTGAAAGAGCTTCTGTGGGTAAAATGCTATCAAATTGCATCGTATGCTACACAGAAAAATTGTTCATGAAAGGAAGAGTCAATCAATATGGCAAACTTAATCATTGTTTTTCTTATTTTTCTATTTTCTTTCTTTCTTTCTTTCTTTCTTTCTTTCTTTCTTTCTTTCTTTCTTTCTTTCTTTCTTTCTTTCTTTTTCTTTCTTTTCTTTCTTTCTTTCTTTTGAAAGTGAAGGTGCACATAAGCAGGGAGTATGAGAGAACAGAGGGAGAGGGATAGAATCTTAAACAGGGTCCATGCCCAAAACAGAGCCCAATGCAGGGCTCAATCTCATGGCCCCAAGATCATGACCTGAGCTGAAATCAAGTCGGACGCCTAGCCATCTGAGCCATCAGGCACCCCCATTGTGGTTTAAGAAACTGCCACAACCACCCCCAACTTTCAGTCACCACTACCCTGATCAGTCAACAGCCATCAACATGAAGGCAAGACCCTCCCCCAGCAAAAAGATTACAATTTGCTGAAATCCCAGATGATGATTAACATATTTTAGCAATAATGTAGTTTTTAATTAAAGTATATACAAGTGTTACTTAGACACAGTGCTATTATTGCAGTATAGTATGGGATAAACATATCTTTTATATGCACTAAGAAACCAAAAAGTTCATTTGATTTGCCTTATCGCAATATTTACTTTATTGCAGTAGTCTGGAACTGAATTTACAATATCTGTGAGATATGCCTATGGTTGTTTAATTTTGATTACCTATGCAACATGGGCAAAATACAGGATCTGTTCAAAGAGGCTGCTTTTCTATGGTCAATCCCTTGTGGTGATTTACATTGACTGAGTGTGCTGTGTCTTCAGCTGGGTTGATTAACTGGAAGCAAGGGGGGTGGTGTGGGAGAAGAAAGACAGGGAGAGAGTGAGAAGGGGAGGAGAGAGAAAAAGAGAAGGAGGGAAGGGAGAGAGGAGAAGACAGAGAAAAAGAGATTAAAGCCAATTTCCTGATTTCCAACTTGAAAGCTGAGTGCCTTCTGTTCCCTACAATGAATGAGAGGATGACGGAGAAGTCTTTTGGAAGGGAAGACAGGAGGAGGTAGTACCATGTACCCTTATAGTGGGAAACAGGAGTAGAAATGCCAAGATAGGCAGAGAGTGAAACGGGCATGGGGTATGCAGCATGAAATGAACATGAAAACACATGCCAGAAACAGAAGTGGACAGCTAGGCTGTGACACATCGCTGGGTGTTGAGGCATGGGAAGATTTAGCCAGGGAAAGGCACATTTACCTCCCTTCACACGGACTCAGGCCAGTCTAGACTGATCTAAATGTGTTTTCTTTTCCATTCATAGAAGACTTTTCTCTGTTAGTATCAGGTTTGAATCTTTGTTAGTAATTTTCACCAAGGTCTAAATCTATTTTTCTTTGATTAAGTCTGTGTAGATGTATTATCCAGTCTTGTTTGGGAAATTGTTCACGTGGCCCTTTGTGTCACAAGGTCATATCACCACAGTCCATTTGCGGGCTAAATATTTGCTGGCCATACAAAAGCAGAAATCAAGATGATTCTGTCCAGCTTGAGCTCTTTACAATGTTGTTTTTTGTTTTTTTTTTAAAGTCTTGCCTACTGCTTTATTCAGTATCGCAAGGGAGCCTATTCTGCATTACTGTCTCCAAATTTCCTTCTTCATAGGAAAAGGACATCTGTTGCTGACCAGAGCAGATAGGATGAAGTTTCTGGTGGCTTCATTATTAGGATGGGCATGTTCTTACTCTGTGGATATTCAGTACTTTTTTTTTATATACATAGCTACGACAAGGTTCTGTTATTATATGACTTTAAGGTTATTGCCCACTAACTCTTGTCCCCATAAAATAATAGGCGAATCTAACAAAAGCCTACTCCCCAACACCAGCTGTTGATTTTGTTATTTCTATTACGATACATTCTGGTTTAGGGGCGCCATTCTATCTTGCCATGCTGTTGCCTGGGCCTTTTGGATAGGAACTTTTGCTCTCACTGAGGAATTCTGGGGAGAAAGCTTCATGCTTAAGCAAGTGACTCTGGAACTAGAATGCCTGGGTTATCGCCTGGCTTTGTGCATTCTAGCCGTGTGACTCTGGACAGTAGGGCTGTAGGATTTCATTTGTACCACATGTAAAATGGGACAGTTGGTAACATCTACTTCATAGGTTGTTGTCAGGAATAATGAGGTACCATATTTAAAGCACTTAGAATAAAATCTGTGACATAGTAAAAGCTCAATAAATGTTAGCTATGGTTGCATTCCCTATACCCCCCAGGTTGGAAGTGATATATTTTTCCTCTCTGTGACACTCTGTAGCATCTGATACAGGATTCTGTATTCAGAAACCTCCTGCAGCCAACCTGCTTTCCCTCTAAAAGGTTGTGGGACTTAGTAAAGAAATGGAGAAGGGCTCAGTATATCCAAAGGAACCACTAGCACCTAAGAGAAATGAAGAGCAGCCTCAAAACTGGCCCCTTTTGAGCTGTGAGTGGCACCACATACTTTGGGCTGAGACCAGATCACCAGCGTCCCTTGCTTCCCAGGAGTTTTCTCTTTTACCTCAGTGTGTTAGCTCCCAATTCTGTAGAACAGTGAGGTTTTACCCTCAAAGTTATAACTCCTATTATTGCCTTTATAGGTGGTCACCCTACTTCTCTCCTTCTCCACAGGGTGTTTCTGGGAATCATATGATAAAATGAGTTACAGTTTTTCTATACTTATAGGAAAAATAAAAGTGTCCGTTATTTCACTCACTCAGACTTCAGCATCAAAAAAATTCTAAATTGAGCCAATGCTAAATCAGAAAAGTAAAGATACATCAAGTGAAACATCTTCAGGCCCTTAAAATTTCTAGAAGTCATATGATTGTAAGGTTGCAGAGGGCTTACAAATGATCTAGTCTGACCCTCATTTCACCGGTAGTAAAAGAGGCCTGGAGATGCTCTATGTACCTTCAACCTGCCCTCGTCACGGTCACCAGTTATTTACACAGTGCTAAGCCCCCTGGTCTGTTAGGACCTGGTCCTCTTTTACCTCCCAGCAGCATTTGATTCGGTGGATCCCACCCTGCTCCTTGAAATGCTTTATCTACTTGACTCCAAGATACCATCCTCCCTGGTTTTCCTTCCACCTCACTGGCCACTCCTACTTTGCATGTCACCAGTGCCTCCTTTTCTCCCTGACCTCCAACTGAAGTGCCTTGGATTCTGGCCATGGCCCTCCTTCCTTCTCTCTTTATATTCATGCTCATACTCTTGATGATCTCATCTGGGCTCCAGGGCTTTAAACCATTTCTAGGTTCAAAACTCCCAAATTTCTCTCTCCAGCCAGACTTCTCCCTTGAGCTCCAGGGTCACAAATTCAGCTGCTTACATGTCACCTTTACTTGGATAGCCAATAGACATCTGAAATATAACATAAACAGAGGCATGCTTCTGAACGAGCCCCTGATATCCCCCCTCCTCCTGCAGTCTTCCATACTGTGGCAAATAGCAACCCCATCGGTTGGCTCAGGCCAAAAACCTGGGCACCCTCCAATCTATCGATAAGTCTCATTAGTTCCATCTTCAGGATATTTCTAGAACATGATCTTTTTTCACTGTCTCAACTGCCCCCACCCCTATTCAACACCTACCCTCTGTCTTCTGCTTGGACCCTTGCCACCTGGTATCTTCTCAGCCCAGCAGCTTTTAAAGTCACTGTTCATAATATTCCTAGCCTTGTCTTTTCACCTGCAGTGATTTCCCATCCCACCCTAATTAAAAGTCACACTGCTTCCAGTAGCCTACAAAGCCCCACATTAACTGGTGCCACATTATTACCTCATAAACTTTCTTTTTTACGACTTTTGCCTTGTTTCCTCCACTCCAGCCACAATAACCTCCTTGTATGCCACTTCAACATACAAGGCATTACTCTTGCCTCAGGATCTTTGAATTTGTGGTTTTCTCTCCTGGAAGCTTTTTCCTCCAGATACCAGTGTGACTCATTGCCTTAATCTCCTTCAGGTCTTCAGTTGAATGTCATTTTCTCAGTAAGGCCTTTCCCAGGTACCCTGTTTTGAAAATTGCCAAATGCCTACCATCCTTCACTGTTATATTTTTCTTCATAGCATGGGATCACCATATACCATATGTATTTTACTGATTTATTTCATCTTGTTTACCATTTATGTCTTCCCTCAGAAAAATCCCTCCTAGATCTCCCAGGATCTGGAGCTGTACATGACACATAGTAGATGCTCAGTAAATGTAATTTAAAGGTTGAAAGAATGAACTCTTGCTCTTCCTTGGTAGTTTTCAGAGGAATCTGTTCACTTAATTGAGGCCTGAATGACCAAAAGTTTATTGCCTGTTGTTTTTATTTTAAAACATTGCCTTATTGGTAGTACCTGGGAGATGTTTGAGTAGTTCTTTTTGCTTACTCCCTTTGAGCTTATACCCTGTTCATCACTCCCATTATGCCAAAAGAATTGGAGTTATCTACTTGCCATCTCAGTTCTGAAAGGCTGTTAGCTTCTAGTTTGTACCTGGCATAGTGATCATCATCTCTCCACTTGAACTGTTTGTCAGCTACCCAAGCTTATATTGAGAGTCCAGAGTATGTGAAAGTGATTTTTTATGTATCATATTGCCATAGAGTAGTAAGACAGTAGTAGCACTCCCAAAGCCGTATCTTTTCTACAGAACTTCAAAGTCAGTGCTGTCCACGTAGGTGAAAGTGTCCTCCTGCTTTGTCCCCAGAGATCACTGGGCTTTGGAGCTGATGGATTTTGCTTTGATTAGAATTCCAGCTCTGCCACTTATCCAGCTGTGTGACCTTGAAAAAGTTTCTTGAAATCTAAAACTGGGTCTGAAATGTCACCCTTCAGCACAGGTGATCTTCTCATTGCCTTTTCTGCTCCCTTGTCCCTTTTCTCTTCCTATCCTCTTCCCAGAGAAGAGATTGATTGCTGGGTTTTCAAATCTTAAATACAGAGATACCATCTGGACATTGTCCCATACTTTAAAATTGTATTCTAAATTAATCTTGCACATTTCAGTATGATCTTTCCCCCTTAATTGTTATTAATGAAACCACCTTCTCTGTGTGCCTGAGTTCTGTGTTCTGAGAAAAGCCTCGAATCTGTGTTTTACAAGCATTGCAAAGTAAGACAGATATGTCTTGGATGTAAGATTAAAGATGACTGCATCAGAAAACATGTGGAAAGGGTATTACTGCTCTCATAGTTTCTCTCAGGATGCCATTCTTTTTCAAAGAAATAACAAGAATCCCAGAAAAAGACATCTATCATTTTCACACATCTTCTTTTCAGTGACTAGAAATAAAAATTACTAATAATGGGAAAAGAGCATGAATCTAAATGAGGTATTTGCATCTTCCTCTATCCCTTTGTCCTCCAGCTGTTGCAAGCTAAGCTGGTAAACCTTGCAGCTATGGGGTTAGAGGCTAAGATACTGACTAGGACCTTCTTCCCCCTTGTAAGGAGTTACTAGTTGTTGTCACCCTTCCATGTTTACCCTAGGGAAGTAGGACACATCCAAGGATGGGTTTGTCATTAATGTCCCTGTTCTCCCTCCATCTTTGTGTCACCCTGACCTTTCCGTTTTAAAACATATATAGATCATCATGGTTGATTCTGCATTTATGTATTCACACTCCTTAAGCCTTGGATTTACTGTAACTTGTGTTAACTAATATATTAGGGTAGCATACATTATCCTCAATTCAGCTTTTCTTTTTGATACTATGTTTGTTTCTGCATCTCTAGGAGGATAGGGGAAACTGGCTTGCTTTACGTATCACGGGAAACCAGAGGGAAAAGCTGGTCACTCAGAGAGTAGGGCGTACATACATATTCCTGTGACTACAACTACCCCCATCATAGACTTGTAATTTATAGCACTTCCTGTTTACAGATGCTGCAAGGGGTTCCTTGTGTGACTTGAATAATGCCAAGAGCTGACTCCAGCAGATAGAGATTATCGTTCTTGCTGAGAGAAAAGCACAGAGCTAGGGCATGAGGTTTATCCAAACCTGTCTTGTTCCCCCTTTTTTTAAACAAAAACCTCCATGATTAAGAAGGTTGATGTTAACATATATCTATCCAGATTAGAATTTGGGTGGCTGTTGCTTCATTAGTTTCATTTATAGGAGATTCTATAGCCTTTCCTTCAGTGTTAGACAATGAAATATGGGGGTGGGAGTGAATGGGAGATTTGGATTTAAGATGAGAAATTGGAATGTGTCTTTTTGGATGTTCCTCACTCTACTGCTTCTATTAGTTGTGGGCAGGAATCTGTAACTGTTACCCTCATTTTTTACCTTAAAGAAATGATACTTCCTATTTAGTTGCTTATTAGTAGAAGACAGAGATTTTTAAAAAATTTTCAGGTTCAAGATACTTAGAGGAGATTTATGACATTTAGTGATTTTGCTCCAAATTGTTAACTTTATATTCAGTATTAATATTGAACATTCCCTTAGATCTGTGGTAATACCAGAATATTCCCGTGCCTCAATGTATTATTAGAAAGAGAGATCTATGGGGTACTTCTATTCTAAAGGTTGGATATTTTTTTAGTATATTCTAGATTTCTTTTTAGCAATTTTTAATTATTGTTTCTCGAAGGTCAAATTTGTAGCTTTCGTGTGTCTCATGCTTATGAAAGGATGAGAGGAAAACAGGACATGAAGTAGTAGTGTTTCTCTGGGCTAACAAAGGAACATAGCTCCTTAGCTGTGGTAAAACAAGTCAAACCTGTATTAAGCATTGTATATGTTCTTAGAACTTTGGGGATACGGTAGAAGCAACAGTATATTTTCTATTGTCTTGAGGTTTTTACGTGGATAGATACAGTAATTTCTCCATATCCTTATATAACAGCATATTTCCTATTCTTTAAAACTTTTTACATGAATAGATACAGATAATCTCTCTAATGTCCTTATCTGTATCTGTATTTGTATGTCTATGTAGACATAGATATTTATCTGTATCTATAGATGTAAATAAACATATATATCTACATGTAGACAGCTACTATATGTATTTATATATACACATACCTACATGAAACAACTAAAATGAAAATTCATGTGTAATCACAAACTTTTTGAATGCAGGCTAATACTAGAGAGAAAGCAAAAGAGAACTTGAAATTAGATGAACTCATTCAACAAATATTGGTTGAATTGTTTGGCACTCACTCTTGCAGTCACTGAGGATAGAACAGTGAGCCCAACAGACATGGTCCGTGTTGTTGTGGAGCTTATTATTTTATGGTAGAAGAAAGAAGGGTAATAAATAAACAATGAAATACATATGACAGTTGCAGATGTGATGAATGCTAGAAGAAAATAAAACATGGTTTAGGAATTGGGAAACTTCAAATGGCATGGCCAGAAAACGTAAAATTTGCCTTGAAGCTTATGTGGCAGGAAGGAATCAGAGAAGTAAAAACCTCTGGGGATGCTTTCCAGGCAGAAGGAGTACTCTGGCAAAGCTGCAAGGTTAGGATGAGCTCGGTATGTAAAAGGACCAGAAGGAAGGCCCTTATGGCCAGAGGGATGATAGAAATCTGTGAAGCTACAGATGCGGCTAGAATCTTGATCAGGTGGGGCTCTGTAGGCTCTGTCAGGGAGTTTGAGTTTCATTCCAAGTGAGATGGGATGCCATTATAAGCAACTTTTTAAAAACTTTTTTTTAAGTTTTTTTTTTTTTAATTTTTATTTATTTATGATAGTCACACACAAAGAGAGAGAGAGGCAGAGACATAGGCAGAGGGAGAAGCAGGTTCCATGCACCGGGAGCCCGACATGGGATTCGATCCCAGATCTCCAGGATCGCGCCCTGGGCCCGAGGCAGGCGCTAAACCACTGCGCCACCCAGGGATCCCTTTAAGAACTTTTAAAGGAAGTTTTTACTCTTGTTGCAGTGGTGTCAGGCAGAGAAGAATAGAAGCAGAGAGACCAGTAAGGAGTTAAAATGGCCCTGAGGAGAGGTGATGGGAGCTGGGCCTTGGATGCTACTAGTGGAAAAAGAGAGCTATGATCAGATTCAGGATATATCCAGAATTTGCCAGTGGAGTAGATACAGTTGGGGAGGAGAGAAATTGTTGTTTTAAGCAAGTAGATATAGGATGGTGAAGAGGACCATGGGAGGAGCAGATTTGAAGGATAGATCTCGAGACTTTTGGGATCCCTGGGTGGCTCAGCAGTTCGGTGCCTGCTTTCAGCCCAGGGTGTGATCCTGGAGTCCTAGGATCGAGTCCCACATTGGGCTCCCTGCATGGAGCATGCTCCCTCTGCCTGTGTCTCTGCCTCTCTCTCTCTCTCTCTCTCTCTCTCTCTCTCTCTGTCTCTGTCTCTCATGAATAAATAAATAAAATCTTTTAAAAAAAAAAGAAAAGGAAATCGAGACTTTTGTTTTGGTCATGTTAATCTTCACATGCATAGTTCTGACCTGTACTATGGATATTGATGGCTGTGGATGTTGATCAAATTATTCTAATGTCCTCATCTTTTAAAAAGGGGGTTGGTAATAGTACCTATGCTCTATGGCTGTTGTGAAAATTAAATGAATTAATACCCCTGAAGCACTTAAAATACACCATTGGACACTCCTTAAATTCTCAGTAAATGTTAACTGTTGCTGCTGCTACTGTTGTTAATATTATTATGATCAAAATGGTATATATTCAAGTGAGATGTTGAATAGGCAACAGGATATGTAAGTCTGCAGCCCAGGACAGAAGTAAGGACTGGAGATCAACTTTGATAGTTATCAGTATACAAGTAGATATTTAAAACCATGGGACTAAATAAAAAAATAAAAAAATAAAACCATGGGACTAGATGACATTGCTTGTGGGGAGAGGAGCGAAGGGGAAGGGGTGAGGACTGAGGGATGGAGAGCCACCAACATTTAGAGATCAGGAGAGGATGCAGAGTCAAAGAACTGAGAAGATACTGTCAGGGGACATGAGAGAAACCCAAATGGTGTGGATGACACCATGAAAGCAAAGCATAGGAAGAGTTAAAAGACAAAGGTTAAATACATCACATGATGCTGAAAACAAAGTAAGAGTAAAAAGGAGGATAGACCTGATCATTGGATTTGTCAAAGGGTAAACTGATGGCAACCTTGACGAGCCGTTTCAGTGGAGTGGTGGGAATGAAGTCCCTATTGGAGTGGCTGGAGAGAATGGGGATGTCACAAATGGGGCAGTAGCTTGAAAAGGATAGAGTTTGGAAGATGTCTGGTGTTTGTATATTACCTGGAATGTTTCAGCAGAGAAAGAGAGTTTTTTGAGAATAGAAGGAAAGGGAATAATTGTTAGGAACAAAGTCCTTCAGTATTCAAGAAAAGATATGATCTGAAAGAGATATTGAAGGGGAACAGAGATACTTCTTCCATTATAAATGGAGGCAAGATAGAATATGGACACAGCCACAGGTAAGATGGTGGATTTGAGGATGGAATGGTGGTAATTTTCCTTTCATTACATGCTTTTCAAAATGAAGTATAAAGCGAAGTAGTTACTAAAAAAGGAGGAGGAAACTTTGAAGTATTCACAATGAGTTGAGGATCTGGGCAAATGCTATAGGCAACAAAAATTGACTTAAAAAATTCAAAGCTAGAATAAGGAAATAATAAGGAAGGGATAGTCCTCAACTAACAAAGGTGATTTAATAACATGTATTACCCTTGAAAAAACAATTATTAAACTCCTAACTTACTTACATTTTCTTCAGTAGGGAGTTTGGCCTTCAAAAAGGAAAGGGTAAAACAAACATGGTTGAGAAGAATTTGAAGCCCAGTGTGGGTAAGAGAGTCAAAGGAAGAGTAAAGAAGTATTTGCCGCTTTGGATTGTTCTACTCTTTCGACTATGCTAAATTACATCCCAAGGGGACTCCCAAGAACTTTCAGATCCAATTTTGGATTTTTCATTCACCATGATTTCTAGACAGAAGACTAAAGTACTACAGGTGATTTTTTTTCCCCCAAAAAGAGAGATTTTATATACAAATAACAATAGGCCTGATTTTTTATCCCTGACAGAGTTCTAGAACTAATGATTAGCTTGATTTATAAGCATTTAAGGGAAAATGCATAGTTCTAGTAACCAGTTTGAGTTGTCTAAAAACAAGTCAGTCATTCCCAAATAAATGGATTTTCCTTTAGAGTTTTTTTGGAAAATCGGGGCAATTCTATAGACACAGAATATCTTGATTTTAGCAAAGTGTTTGATGTGGTTTCTCATGACATTTTAAAAAACAAGGATTGCTCAGCAGTTGAGCATCTGCCTTTGGCTCAGGGCGTGATCCCAGTTCAGGGATGAAGTCCCACATTGGGCTCCTTGCAAGGGAGCCTGCTTCTCCCTCTGCCCGTGTCTCTGCCTCTCTCTGTCTGTGTCTCTCATGAATAAATAAATAAAATCTTTAAAAAAATAAAAATAATGAAATAAATTAAAAACAAGGATGAAAAAAAAAAAACAAGGATGAGTTAACATTTAAATATCTATATGTGCAAAGCACTTGATAAAATGGTGAAATTATATAGAAAGTTGGTTCTAAAATCAGCCACCCGTAGCAGGGTATCACAGGATTCTGTTCTTGGCTCTGTCTTAACCAGGTCTTCAGAAATCTAGATGAAAATATAAGGGGTGCATGGAGAGAACTAATGCAGTAGATGACATGGCCAAATGAATAAATCATCTCAATGACTGGATAAGCTGTGTTACTTAACAGTCATCCAAGAGCCATTCAATTAGTTCATTTATTGGTGTTTATTGAGAGCTTTGTATCAAATACTGTTCTTGGTGTTGGGAATATGCAGGAAAACAAAGAGCAATGAGTTCATGGTCCGTTCCTTCAAAGGCCGTATAGTATGCTAAAAGAATGCATTAATAGAGCAGTTTTCAACCTAGAGGAGTGTACAAAGGTCTTTTAGGGCATAAGGAGGGGAGTGGTCAGTTCAATGAGGGTGCTGCTCCATGTTGTGCAGCTTTTTCTTCCAAGTGCCCAGCACCTGCAGAGGAGTCATCACTTCAGGCTCCTCCACACCTATTTCATAAATCCTTTGGTCGCATGCACCTGTTGATGTTTAAATGTCAGGGATGTATCTCAGTCTTCGGAGCCCTATCTTTTCTTCCTCACCCTCACTCCCACTACTGTGAACAAACCCTCCTCCCAGAACCTGTAACCTTGAGTAGCTGTTCTTTGTTCCCCATACCTTTGAAAGGACCTGGTTACTTCTTTTTATGCAAATATAGAAAAGTACCTTCACTTATGCAAATGCTGAACATTAATGCTTCCTAGTGCCCAGGAGCAATGTTCCCTCAAACATTACACTGTTCTGGAGTAACAAACTATGAAGGTTAAGTGTACGGGAACAGTTTAATCTTGTAATCAAATAAAACTTACTCTAGTTAACGCAAAACCCGTAATAACGAACCTTATCGTTATTGTGCTGCATTGTAATTAGTCAAATCAAGAGTGGTTGACCTAAGAGAATACAATTAGCATTTCTTTTATACGTGGAAGTAGATCTTTGTGCTGTTTTCTCTTCTTTTTGTTAGTTCTCCATTACCTATAATTATCTTTACTGTTGACAGATTTTCTTGAGACCAGTATAATCTAATCATTTTGTGAACTCCTAAACACATACACAAATACATTGACATGCAGGTTAGAAAAATAAAACTCTAGTCCTTCTAGCTGCTGGGATTCCCTCCTCTCCCTTCTAGGGAGGTGTCTTTTCTGTGGTTAACTTGTGCAGTATCTGTCTGCTCTTCCTCCCCTGCTGTTGACTTTTCTCAATTCCAGATGCACACTGGAATCATTTTGAGAGTTTTTTATGAAACCAAGATGCCTAGATCCCCCCTCACTGAGAATGTGACTCAATTGGTCTGGGGGTAGGTCCACCATCTGTATTTTTTTAAGCACCTCAGTTAATTTTAATATGCAATTAGGGCTGAGCATTAACTACACATAAAAGGATGGAGGTATAGTGGTTTCTTGGGGGATGTCCCAGGAGGGTTAGTGGAGCATCATGGTGCTCTGTAGAGGGCAGAGAGGTCATGCTGGCCTGGATATTAAGGTACAGAGTGTAGAGAGAGACTTCACCTAGGAATCTGGGGAGACCAGGGATTGAAGCTTCATTTCTGACATGTAAGGGAGTATTAGAGGCTGGATGATTCTGCCCTAGAGTACACATCAGACATTCTTCATTATTTCTTGCAACACCTAGGAACAGGCTTGGAGCACCTCATGACAGCCTCCTCTTCTTTGTAGGTCCATCTTAATCCTCCTTTTTATAAAGACACCAATAATTAGATTAGCTTCTGGGCTTGGCTTGCCATTAAATACAGTGTGATTTCAAGGGGCAACCTGAACTCCTTCTCTCTCCCATTCCCCGTCTTGGATATAACTTTCAGTTAGAATCTTAGAGCTTGAAGGATGATAAGTCATCCTTCTCATTTTTAGATGAGACATTGAAACCTATAGAAATTAAATTTACTGCCTAATGTCACACTAATGATGTAAGTATTAGAACTGAAATGAAAACCCAGTTCTCTTGGCCACAATTTCATTGCCTTTTCTGTACATCATACTGTCTTCTACTATGTTCTTCTGCATATTTCCAGTAGAAAATGTCTCTATATTTTGAAGATAGATTAACTTTTGGAAACTTTTGTAACTCATTCAGATTCAAGTCTAGTAGGATGGGAAATTTACCTAATATTTGCAGTCCATAATTGACAGAAAATTTACAATGAACTGGAGCATTGTCATTGAGCCAATTGTTGGGCAATATTACTTTTTTCTGTATCACAGAGAATTTCTTAACTGCTTCAGAATTTTTCCCTTATAAACTGAATGGACAGTATGACCTTGTGGAATAAATTTTGAATGTACTATGCCATCTGCTTGCTGATGCCTGAAGTTCCTTTAAAGGAGAAAAAGATTTTCATTCCACAATTAGAAGTAAAAGCCTTAAGATGCAAATGCCTCTGAGACATAACCCATTGAAACTCATTCACTCACTCACAAATCAATCAGTAAAGTATAAAAATAATACTAATAGCCATCACTTACTTAGTTCCTCTTAAGTACCTAGCTCCTAGATGCTTTACATACTCATCTCCAGTAATTTATACAAAAAATTGAATGTCAGTATTATTTCCATTTTGCAGATGAGGAAGCCCAAACTTCTGAAAGGTCAATTAACTTGTCCAGGGTCTTGCAGCTAGTAAGTGAAAGTGCTGAACATGGCATGGCCCCTGTCATGAACTAGTTAAAAATATAGTCACTTATTTATCTTGGATGAATAGGCCAACAGATCTGCTTGAAGTTTTTGAAATTCTAAAAACTTTCTTTGAACCCAGTTTGTTATCTGATTTATCATTGTTGTTATTTATTATTATTATTATTATTATTATTATATGATTTAACTACAGAATCCCATTACTTGTATCCTTTGACCTGATGGATTTCCAGTTTTGTTAACCATTTTGACTTTAATTACCCAAATAAAAAATAAGGAGTTTATTTATAACGACCTGTTTGGCATTTGTGTAGGTTTCCTTTGGTCTTCTTATGATATTTTATAAAGAAGTTAATGGATTTTGATAAAACCACTTAAACTCTTAAAGGATATCAGGCACACTTATGCCCAGAAAACCCTGGGTAAAATAATTAAATGAGCAAGTTATGACATCTGAGAAATGGGGTTTTCAAATGGGGATATTCTGAATTATCGTCTTGAGTAAATTTTGTTTTTCTTTTCTTTTTTTTTTTTTAAGATTTTATTTATTCATGAGAGACACAGAGAGAGAAGGAGGCAGAGACACAGGTAGAGGGAGCAGCAGGCTCCATGCAGGGAGCCCGATGTGGGACTTGATCCCGGGACTCCAGGATCATGCCCTGGGCCAAAGGCAGATGCTCAACCACTGAGCCACCCAGGCTCCCTAAATTTAGTTTTTCGTAGAAGATCTAGTCTTAGAATATTAAATCTCTGTTCAGTAGGGGAGAATGCCACATCCTTATTTCATTTAGAACATTGGTTCTTATCTCTGTGAGGCCCAACATTCCCTTTTTTACAAAAAAACATATATAATGGCCTTTACCATCCTGAAATAAAATTTTAGAAAATATAACCTACCCACAAAAGCAAATATTTTAAAAAATCAGTGTAACCCCAACTTGGTTTTTTTAGTGGAATTTAATAGACTGATTCTAAAATTTATAAAGGCGTTTTATAAAGGGTCAAAAATAAGCATGTTACCTATGAAGGAGAGGAACAGGGTGGCAAGACTAGCTTTACTACCTACCTACTAGGACTTATCAGGAAGGGACACATTTGAGGTTTCTGAGGTGCTGACTAGGGGTTTATTTTACAACTGTTTGCTAAGTTGTACCTTTGTATTTTATCCATTTTCCAATGTGTTGGTTATATAATAATGAAAAGGAGCCTTGAATAAATCAATATTATGCTCTAGCTGTGGCACAAAGAATAAATGGAAGGAAAGGGTTCTACTGGAAGGTGAAAGTGCTCCCACAGATTCCCAGAGTACCTTCCAGAGTGACATCATCCCCATGGAAAATCTCTGATTGAGCAAGTTACCTTGATAGGGAGGTTTTATTTGATGGCACTGGTTTTTTATTTAACCAATTGAAGAATTGTTTCTTAATTAGCTATTCTAAGTCTCACCTCATGCTGCATTCTGATCCTTTGTGGAAACTGAGAGCAAGTGATTGTTATTTCTGGAGGTGAACATGCATATTTGGGGTCCAGCTTTCTGTATTTTAATATCTGTTGTCCCTATTTCCATTTCTTCCTCCTTTGTCTTCTTTTGCTCTATTAATGTACTCTGTACTTGTCATAATGAACTTAATTATTTATTTCATTGACAAGTTAGCTTTAGTCAGAACTTCTTGTGTCTGGCTAATGGCTCTGTTTGGTGTCATCTCAAAATTCAGTGTAATCTATTTCTCATGCATTTATCTGGTCATGGATACAAATATTAAACATACAGCATTGTTAAAGCTGGCCATGTTACCATGAACCACTTAAATCCTTTGCTCCATGTACTTTATCCTGAGGCTGACATACAGAAAGCAGAACATCCTTGAGATGAGCTGTCTCATCTATCTGTAAGGCAGCCTAGGATAGATATAGATATAGATAGATAGAGATAGAGATAGATATACACATACACACACAGAGAAGGAAATTACTAAAATATAAGAATAAATTTTAAAACCAAAACATGTTTAAAAACAAATGAAGAAAATAATCTTGCCATCTAAACAGTCTTGCCTTCTAAAACACTTATTTTTTAAAAGATTTATTTATTTGAGAGTACATGAGCATGAGAGAGCACAAGTGAAATTGGGGTTGGAGGGAGAAGCAGACTCCACACTGAGGAGGGAGCCCTTTGAGGGGCTTGATCCTGGGACTCTGGGTCATGACCTGAGCTGAAGGCAGACGCTTAACCAACTGAGCCACCCAGACACCCCTAAAACACTTCTATTAGTAAATATACTTTAAGACATCGTAAAAGGAAATAAGAATCTTAAAAGTTTCATCCAGGCATATCAATGTAACATTTTAACTTTTTTCCATATTCAACAGTTATGAGGTCTTTTAAAATTTTTGTGCGTTTCTTATTTAACATTATCTTTTAAACATTTTGCATTGTAGCCATCACAGGTACCAATTTTAATGATTGTGCAGTATTTTATCTTTTTGATAAAATTCTACTGTTGACATCTTGATGATCAAGTCAGAAGCAATCACAAGTGTCCATGACCCAGGGACTTTACTGAAGCACAAGTTTGGGTCACGGCTGGTGTGGTCCCACAGGTGCCAGATGAGTTTCTTAGGTAGTGAGTGAGCAGAGTTCTGCCCAATGTAGTGTTTTGGTGCCTTCATGTTGTTTCCTGCTGGTCCTTATGTGTACAGTAACTCTTAGAAAGTGGTTAAAGAAAAATACCCTCATAGACACTCTTAAGTTCTTAGATATTGTCACCATAGTAATGATGCAGAGTAGTGTTTATTTAATAACACAATCTATTAGTCTTATAAAAAGTTCTAGTCATCTATTTATAGAATAATTAAAAGCATAAAAGGTTCATTTTTTTTCAGTTTTACTTATTTGTCAGGGAAGTGAGATGTTTTGCAGGATTTATAGCTTTATGAGTACCTTGGGATAAATCAGTTTTGACTATTTCAGGGCTAGTACAATTTATTTATATTCCACTGTTGGACATGTAATTTGTAGAGAAGGAAGATTGTTTTGAGCACAATAAAAAGTGTTAAAAATGTTTTCTGTTAATACTTCTAAGCCAGCATTTTAGAGTCTTCCAAAATGAGCACTTTTTTCTGGAGTAGATCATATTCTGATTCTCTTAATTACCATGAATTTGACATTTCATATGAGGAAAAAAGGAACTGATGAAAGAGTCTCATCAATATGATGTCCCAAAATTTCTAAATTATAAGTACTACCTCTTTTTGGTTAGCTTTACTGAGATATAATTCATATACCATTCAATTCATTAGTTAAAGTGTACTATTCAGTGCTTTAAATATATTTACAGAGTTGTGCAACTATCACAATTAAATTTTACATTTTCTTTGCCCTCAAAAGGAACTCCATGCCATGTAGATATCACGCTCCCCTTTCCCCATTCCAACTCCTACCCCCAGCCTCAGGCGATCACTAATATTTCCGTCTCTATAGGTATGCCTACTCTGAATAGTTTGTATAAACTAAATCATAAAATATGTGGTATTTTGTGACTTATTTTACTTATTGTAATGTTTTCAAGGTTCATCCATGTTGTAGCATGATACAGGTACTAATAAGTACTTCATTCCTTTTTATGACCAAAAAAAATATTCCATTAAATACATTTTGTTTCTACATTGTTGATTGGAAAGTAGGATTTTTCAAGAACTTGAAATCCCCGACTCTAGAACTGATACAGGAATGGATAAGAGAAGTTTTGCCCATAACCAACCTCTAAAAGAATGATCAGCAAGTGGAAAGGATGTCCTGACCCTTTCCTACAGACCTTCTTGGGAATAGAAATTATAGGCAAAAGTTAAATCTACTCCTAACATCCTATAAACAGAATCCCCCTTGAGCCATCAGGATGGTGGGAGGGAGAGCAGAGAACATGGTGCTCTATCACATATAGAACTCAGCCAGGTATGAAGAGATAGGATTTGCCACCTAAGAAGATTATGAAACGCATACTAAGATTAAACTAGCAGTATTTCTAAATAAAGGCAATTTCCATGCCTGAAATTTATCTCACTAATCGTCCTTAAGTGCGAACACATAGCTATTTTATAAGAATGAGTTTAGTGATCTTTGGCCCACCTTGCTTAAGAATAGTGGTACCATGTTCAGACCCTCTAGTTCACACATTCTCATCTAGGGGGCAGGATATTGCCCACAGAGGTGAAAATTGGCTCTTGGGGTCAAAAAGATCTTACTCATTTATGTATAAAGCACAGATACATATAGGCAGTACATAAGTTATGCTACTAAAATTTCATTGGGAGCAAAAGTAATTAGGAAAAAAAGTCTAAAAAATCTCCTCAGGAGGGATGGTAATGAAAAACATCATGAGAAATACTGGCATACAGAGGAAAATCATCATCCTAGAGGAACCTGAGAAATTTCAGGCTCCATTTGGGGATTTTCCTGAGGATTTCATATAGCAGCTGGGAAACTTTAGCTCACCCACTGCGCTCATACACACATACGCTCTCTCTTCATCCTACCTCCTTTTCATACCTGCTCTTTTTGGGGTGGGCAGGAGGTGTTGAGAGTGGTAGAGCTGGAGAAGGAAAAAGGACCAGAATACATTTGGGTAGATAAGTCTGGACCAATTTGTAAATGGACAGTCTTCTATACAATTAGGCCAATTTCTGCATCTGGACCATGACACATTTACATGATAGTTGTGCAACCCTAAACATATTTCTCCCTGTACTTGGAGTCAGAAAGAGTGATTTTGTGTAATTTATTTCCCTTGGAAGGCTCATCTCATACCAACACTTTTGTTTCATCAAGATCCTTTATATTTTTCCCTTAAAATTTCAATGCAGTTAAATCTGACTCTTTATGGGCTATAAGCAAAGACATAAATGATAATAGAAAAAAAAATTCTTCAATTATAGCAGGCAAGAGTTCTAGGGTACATTGTTCAGCTGCCTTCTTTTCCCATGGTAGAAAGTTGATAAATGACTTTTAAAAGGTTTTCCTTTTTTTTCCATCTTCCCCTTTGGGAAAAAAGTAAGCTGTGATGCTCAGTTACTGAAAACAAATGTTACTCATACTGTGGGAAAATGTAAAAAAGTCACCTAAACTAATATTCATATACTTACTTGTTTATTTAACAAATGTTTGAATACCAGTTATTTGTCAAGAGTTTATTAGATACTGGGGCACAGAGGTGAATAAGACATAGTCTCACCCTCAAAGAGGCTACATTCTGGGCAGAAGACATAGATGAAAAGCAGTCAGCCCTTCCCTCTCAGTGAGAGGCAGGCAACAGTAAAGAATGTCTCAGGCAGTATAAGAATTGACGGGACACCTACCTCAGGCAGGTAGGGCTAACTTAAGCGCTACCTCCTAGGATCTGTCCTTACTGATAGATGAGGTGCTTGAGCAAAATCTGGGTGTTACAGAGCCACAGAGGGTGAGAGAACGTAGCTCCCAAGTCTTGGGCAGACAAGTTACTTGGTCCCCTTGCTAGAAGTATTGTTTAATAGTACTTTAGAGATGCTGAGGGCTGTAGAGGAAGAGTTGAGTGAGCCCTCTGGTGACTAGGTCCCAGATTGCAGAACTCGTGCTCTGTGGCTAAGGAGCAGGCTTTTCTTAGATGGCAATTCAACATCTACTTGTGCCCCTCAAGAATACCCATGGGGAAATAAATAAATAAATAAATAAATAAATAAATAAATAAATAAATAAAAGAATACCCATGGGGGCTTTCACTCTCCCCACCCTTCCCACATCCCAGTGTTCTCATGCAGTGCTCGGTACTTAGAATTCTGTTAAGTTTAGTTTTCCTCCATCTCTTTCGGGTTCTTTCTGGCAATGTTTAGCCCCTACCAATGTTAGAATGCTCCATATAGCCAGTCTCTGTTCTGATACGGCTTCAGAGGCTCCGCTAGGGTATTTTAACTTGGTCCTGAAGTTATTGAAGAAATACGATCAAGGAAGGGATGCTTATTTTTTTGAGGACTCCTGTGGCAGGCAACAAGAATCAATGGATAGGAATGAAGTTGGGTGAAGGCACCAAACTAAAAAAGAAAAGCCAGTAGGAAATTATGATCATGACCTGACAAAATTGGATGAAGTTGGGGTAATAGAGATGAAGAAGAGGAATTGGATTTGAAAGTTATTTAGATGATAAATCAATAATACTTAGAGAGTGGGACGCCTGGGTAGCTCAGTGGTTTAGTGCCTGCCTTTGGCCCAGGGCGTGATCCTGGAGTCCTGGAATCGAGTCCCACATCAGGCTCCTTGCGTGGGAGCCTGCTTCTCCCTCTGCCTGTGTCTCTGCTTCTCTTTCTGTGCCTCTCATGAATAAATAAATAAAATCTTTAAATAATGATAATAATAATAATAATAATACTTAGAGAGTAATTGACTAGAAATAGAGGATAACTCTCCAGCTTCTGCCTTGGGTGCTGGATTAGTATCTTACTGCTACTATTACAAACTGTCACAAACTTAGCGGTTCAAAAACACAGATTTATTGTCTTTCTATTCTGGAAGTCAGAACTGAAAGAGTCTCACCAGGCTAAAATCATGGTGTCAGTAATGCTTTGTTTCCTTCTGGAGCCTCTAGGGGAGAGGCTGTGTGTGTGTGTGCGCGCGCGCGCGCGCGTGTATCTTTTTCCAGATTCTTAAGGCTGCCCTGCCCACATTCCTTGATTCATAGTCTTCTTCCATCTTCAAAGCCAGAAATGGCTGGTTGATTCTTTCTCATACCACATCCCTCTGACTTTCGATCTCTGCCTTTCTCTTCCACATTTAAAGACGTTGGCAGTTTTATTTGTCCCACCCAGATAATGCGGGGTAATTGCATTACCCCATCTCAAGGTCACTTGATTAGTGACTTTAAAAAAATAATAATAATAATTTCTCTTTGCTAATAGCCTAGTCTGTTCACAGATTTTGGGTATTAGGATATGGACATCTTTGGGACTACCTATCTGTTCTGCCTACTGTAAATGCCCATGGAGGTAATGTTGCCATTGCTGTGTTGAAAAGGAAAAAGTTTGTGTGGAAGGAGCACTGAGTTGATAATTTCTATCTTAGATATTTGCAGGTTAGAGTCCCACATGGGACCTTCCAGGGAAAATGTCCAGTAGGCAGTTGGAATGTGAGTCTGGAGCTTAGAAATTATTAATTTGGGTGTTAGTTTAAGCATAGTAGCTGAAGTCATGATTGTGGATGAGATTGCCTAGGATAGGTATACAGAGTAATAACAAGAGAAAGCCAGGTGAGACTCTTTGATAACACACTGTGTTGAAGAGACAAAATAAAGGAAAAGGACCATGCATAAAAGAGCAAGAGACTGGTAACATAGGAATAGGCAGGAAGAATAAAGGAAAGAATGGTGTCACAAAAGAAGGCACAGCAGACTGTAAAATCTCTGAATTGGTCCAGTGGAGTGATGGGAGCAGAAGGAATAGATGGGAAGAGGGAAAGTAGAAATTGATATGAAGCAAGGAAAAGAGAAAGGGCGGTGGCTAGAGGGAGGATACCTTCTGTGAAACGTTTTTTTTTTTAAATAATAAATGATTGGGGGGGGAAATGATGAGTTCATAACAGCAGGCCCTGTGACTTGCACTTTGTTATTCAAAGAACTAGGAAAATGTATTGGTAGAGCAACTATTACCTATTATTTTTGAGATGCCATGGAGCACAAAAGACAGCTGTAAAAAACTAAAGAATAGCTTCTGGATGATCCTGGTAATTACAGATGTCTTCCAATTCCAGATAGCAAGGAAGATATTACAACACATCATCAAACAATCCACTTTAAATAAGCACCTTGACAAACACTAGGCAATGAATAGTAATGACTGTGTTTTTGCAAATGGCAAATTTTGTCAGTTGTTAAGTTCCCCCGTATGGGCAAAAAAGGAGATAATAAAAGTAACACCTAAACTTTGGTGAAACTTTTTGAGATGTTTTGAACTGTATAATTGCTAAATGTGCACAGAGTTGACATAGTAGTTGACAGTGGCACTATTAGTAGCTTCAGTAAATTTATCTGCGTGCCAGACATTGTGCAGAATACTGGACACATATTGAATCGGAATACTGGACACATATTGAATCATTCAATCTTCACAACAGCACCATCAAGTAGATACTCTGTTATCCCCATTTCATGGATAGAGATCTTCTCAGAAGTCACACAGTACATCAGTGAGACGGAAGGGCTGCGTCAGGCATCAAAGGAGCTGGCTTCTAATCTGAATTCTGTTTTTTAGAAAAAGGGGGGAAAAAGCACTTTTGTGACTGTAGGCAAGTCCCAGTAAAGGATGATGTGCTACTTTTCTTTTTTTTTTAAAGAATGAGATTCTAGAATGCTTATATAGAAAACATGTAAAACTTAAGATATCACAGTATGCACCAATTGTATCACACACACTTGTAGAAAATTATGTTCCTTTCTAATCTCTATTTAGACAAGTGATGACTAACTAGCTGGTCTAAAGAAGAGCAACCCAAATGATGAATGAGTTAAAAAATAAGCCACCTGAAAAAAATTTTAAATAGAGCTTATAAACTAAAGATATAAACAGTGGCATTTTTGCTTGACCTGTACAGTGTAAAGAAATCTGAACTGGATGTTAACTTTTAAAAATTGAGGAGTTTCGGGCAGCCCCGGTGGCACAGGGGTTTAGCGCTGCCTGCAGCCTGGGGTGTGATCCTGGAGACCCGGGATCAAGTCAGTCCCACGTCAGGCTCCCTGCATGGATCCTGCTTCTCCCTCTGCCTGTGTCTCTGCCTCTCTGCCTGCCTCTCTCTCTCTCCACCTCTGAATAAACAAAAAATTTAAAAATTAAAAAAAAAAGAAAAAAATTGAATTTCCCATTAAAAAATCCAAATCACTAGCTGCTCTCTAAAAAAATAGGGGACTTGGTCAACACTAGATTCACAATCTTCTTTGGCTACATTAAATAAGCTTAGTGTCCAGTATGCCCTTGCCTTCCACCCATGCCACCCACATGGACATTACAGTTTACCATTCCTAGTTTAAACTGTATGGTTAGAGAGCAGTCTAACTTTGACAAAAAATACTTTCTTAAAAAAGATTTTATTTATTTATTTATTTGAGAGAAAGAGAATGAGGACAAGCAGGTGGGGCCAGAGGGAGAAGAAGAGTGAATCTCAAGCAGACTCCCCACTGAGGGCAGAGCCCTAGGCAGGGCTCTATCTCACGATCCTGAGATCATGACCTGAGCTGAAACCAAGAATTGGATGAGAGACACACACAGAGAGAGAGAGAGAAGCAGAGACATAGGCAGAGGGAGAAGCAGGCTCCATGCAAGGAACCCAATATGGGATTCGATCCCCAGACTCCAGGATCACACCCTGAGCTGAAGGCAGACGCTCAACTGCTGAGCCACCCAGGCGTCCCTGCTTTTGGTTTTATACTCAGAAAATCACACACACACACACACACACACAAACACATTCTAGAGCTAGCCTTTTAAAAAAAATTCTTAAGGAGAAAAGTAAGCCAGAGTTATGAGCATCTGTTTTTCTGTGTTTTAGAAATACTTATATGGTTTAAAAATAATAACAGTTGCTAGCTACTCTCTGCCTTATGCAATATCTTTCATTTCAAAACTAATGAATACCTATTAAATCTGTATAGACCATTTTAGGAAAGTAATGTCATGGTGTTGCAAATTAAACTTGCTTAAGGAATTAAAGTGATTCACTTTATATTATAGGCCACCAACTATTTCTCTTATGGACAGTTGTCCATAGTTGTCTAGGTATCTATTTTTCTCTAGCACCAGTACTGCAATAGTACCTAAAGCAATCGAAGAATTTCCTATCACTTTCTGTCTTGATACTTGCGTTGAGCTCTGTGTGTGCTAAGAATGGACTGAGGGGTGACATGGAAGAAATGCCTACCTTTAGCCCTAGTTGCAGAGAAAGGGGTAGAGACAAAAGTAATTTGGAAGTCCTGTTGGCAGCAAGACTCATTAGGAAATAATAAAAACTGTTGCCTCTTCTTCGTGTAGATCTCTCTGTTCTTTATGAATTCTACTTGAAAGTTATTTTCTTTGGAGTATTTCCAGCTTGTATGTTAAGGGGTTTTTCAGGAATATTTCTTATTAAGCCAGTATGGAAACATAATGACCCTCCGACTGTGTCTCTTGACACAGGGCTAAGGTATGAATATAGTAGTCTTAGAATTGTTTCAAACTTGGAGCTCTTGGGAGGCTCAGTTAGTTAAGCATCCAACTCTTGATCTTATCTCAGGTCTTGATCTCAGGGTCATGAGTCTGAGTCCTGTACTGGGCATGGAGCCTATTTAAAAAAAACAAAACAGGGATCCCTGGGTGGCGCAGTGGTTTAGCAGCCTGCCTTTGGCCCAGGACGTGATCCGGGAGACCCAGGATCGAATCCCAAGTCGGGCTCCCTGCATGGAGCCTGCTTCTCCCTCTGCCTATGTCTCTGCCTCTCTCTCTCTGTGTGACTATCATGAATAGGTAAATAAAATCTTAAAAAAAAAAAAAAAAAAGAATTGTTTCAGCTTAGGTAGAAGAAAAACAAATTTTGGTGTGCTTGTCTCCCTATCTGCATTACAAAGCTTTGAATTCTTCAGTCTTCAATGCATTTAACCTTTGGGCATTAGAATAAGTGAGTGGAAGGAATAAGAGATGTGAGACCCTTTTTTGAAAGTTGGAAAATGGATAGGACATTGTGCTGTCGCTCATACTACATTATGACTTGAATGAAACAGTGCATGGCAGGGATGGCCTTTGGAGAGTGATTCACAAGTGGCAGTGATAGAAGTTGGCTACTACTCTTGTCTACCGGGCCACCGCAGGGAATCATGTTCACTCACTACTTAGATGCCATGATTTTAAATCACAGCCTTCAGGTGTGAATAAGTAAAAAAGCTTATATATTAACTGGTTATATATTATATGGGTTATATATTAACTGGTTTCATTGGTACTCCTTTTCTGGAGGAAAAAAAATCAGTTATATCCAAAAAGAAAACAGAAAGCAGCTTTCCTTTGATCATTCATCTGATCATTCATCAGAGCGGGCCCATTCAGGTCCTTGAATGCAAGGATTCTTGAATTGATCTGGATGGGTAGGCAAGCATCCTGGATTTTCTTCATCTTCTAATTGAATCCAGTTTTGATCATCATTTGCGTAGTTCTTTCAAGGTTTCCTATTGATTATCCTTGTAGCCATGAATATAGGAAAACATTGTGAAAATACCTTGGCAAAATGAAATAATATTTTGCTTTTTTGTTGAAAATAATCCCTTAACTGATTTTATCCTGCCTACTTACCCACATTTAACCTACCTATCTCCCTTTTCTAAAATAGAACTGAAGTTTAGCACATTGAGAAAATGACTTTAAATGTGTAACTGGAATTCTTCAGAATCCCCCCACGAGACTACTCAAGGGGGTACTACTACAGATTGCACGCAGAACAACTGGCTAATTCACTCCTTTTCTGGATTCACACCCAACCAGGCTTGTGCACAGATATCAGAAAGAGTAAACATACCAGTAATTAATTGGTCTTAAACATAAAATTTCAAAGAACTGGAATTCAAAATTGATCTCACACTGAAGAGCTTCCTCTCTTACTGCTCAGAAGTGATCTTTCAATTAGGGCTCATTCTGAAAGCCACCTGTTTGAATTGGACTGGGAATAAATGTTGAAATTTACCGATAACAACTCATTGCTTAATCTCTGGCAATTTTGTTTCATTCTGTGATCAACAGATATGTTGTAAGTCAGATTCAAAATGAAAATTAAAGTTTAAACAGTTAAAGTGTGGTCACCAAATAATTTTTCAGACTTGTAGGAAAATTAAAATCTGTTTGAGAAGTACTCTCGGATGCAACACAGATTTTTATTCTGTTCTTTTCTTACTCTCTCCCATCTCTACACCCCTGGTTGTTTGTGTGTTTATTTATGAAAGGCAGTCAAGTACCAAGAACAAACCAAGGAATTGGACTCTGAAGATGTCATTTTTGGACGTGGCTCTGTCACTTATTAGCTGTACGAATCCTGTTCAGACTGGTCAGTGAAGTTTCTTGAGCAAGGTGATACAAGTACCTGTCCTGCCTCCCTCACCAGGGTGATTATTAATTTCAGATGATTTGATGCATTTAGAAACTTTAACTTATCCTAGTGTCATTTCTCTTAATGAGATCACACACCTGGGATCAGTCCTTTCATCTTTTGATATTGTCTTTGACGGTAAGGGTATCAGAAAACTACTTGCCCAGGCTTTTCTTAATTTTTTTTTTAAATTTTTTTTATTTATTTATGATAGTCACAGAGAGAGAGAGAGAGAGAGGCAGAGACACAGGCAGAGGGAGAAGCGGGCTCCATGCACCGGCAGCCCAACGTGGGATTCAATCCCGGGTCTCCAGGATCGCGCCCTGGGCCAAAGGCAGGCGCTAAACCGCTGCGCCACCCAGGGATCCCTTGCCCAGGCTTTTCTACTACTACTGAACTCTCTGGAATTGGGAATGCCAAGTCCTTATGGTAATAAAATTTAATTCCTTAGTCTAAGATTCCTTTCCAAGTGCTAATTCTGACAGGAAATTTAATAGAATGGTAATGTATGTATATTCCTATACAAAGTGATGTGGGACTTGCTTAAACTTGCTGATAGTAGAATTTGGAGGTTGTTTTGTTTCTTTTTTTTTTTTTTTTTAATCAATTCTCAGACTGTAGATCAACATTTTAACAGTACCTACAATTTGGCAAAGAATTTTGCCTTTGGCCTGTGTTGATGCTCTTATAGTTTCTCTTTCTGGGACTCTAAAATATTAGATGTGTTAGAGCCAAAGATTTAAGAAGGTGCAAGGTCCCCCTCCCATAGAATTCCAAAGAATTTGTTTCCTTATCTTCCCCTGTCCTTTACTTCAGGACCTGTGAATGCCTGTTGGATATAAGTTCAGATTCTGGGCTAAGAAGCCTCAAATTTAGCCCACTGGAAGGGTAGCTCACAAATACATCTTTCTGCTGGCCACATTGCCCTTTGACATTCTTACCACTATACAGAGCTCTGAAGCATGCCCGTTTCGCCACTACTCCCCAACATCTTCTCCATATTTCATCAACTAATCCTCCAGAAGCTTTTTGACAATTTAATATGTAACTGTTACACACATATGACTTGCAGAATTAGTCTAAATGAAAAAAAAAGAATTAGTCTAAATGTTGAATTGTTTATTATCTTAATATTAAAATGTTTATGATTAGTATAGAAATTCAAGTAGGCTACTTTTCCTGATTGCATTGATTTCTTCTTACTTGAGGGTACTTGGTTTTTAGAAATCACAGAACAAATCTGGATAAAATAATTTGAAGGTACAGTCATGAAACAGTATTTCATTTGCACTGGGAATGCAACACTAGCTTGCTTAGCTAGCTTGCTTGCTTGCTTGCTTGCTTGCTTCCTTCCTTCCATCCTTCCTTCCTTTCTTACAACAGAACAAATAAAATTTGTGTTTTTGTAGGGCTTATTTTTCATTATAGCTTCAATATTGGAGTGGAAATTAAGTTTATGAATTTGAATCTGATTTTTCAGTCTTCTAACTTCCGATAAGTTTTATGTGCTGATGCAGAGCTGCTGTTTTTAGGTCATAGTGATTTGGCTTTTCTAGAAGCTATTCTTTTTCTAAGTGACTGACAGGAATCATTACTCTCTATGGCAAGAAACCAGAAGTTGGCAGGAGCCCTATAACAACTGTCCAATTGGATTTATTTTTTTTAACTGTTGTGCCAATTTCCAAATTATCTTCAGTTATAGGGCATCTGTTTTCTTAAAAAGGTTCAAAGCGATTGATACACATATAGTGACAGGCCTGCCCAGGTCAGTTGTGAGGAGACAGGCCCTTCCTCAGAAAAAGAGTTTCTATTTAGTGCTCTGGACAGAAGCCAGGGATCACAGTACGTTCCTAGAATTGTGCCAAGTCAAAGCCACAACCATCAGGCAATTGTGTATTAGTTCCTGAAACTCCCATTGTGACTCTGATTCCTTCTGATTGTTTAGAGGTATGAATCTGACAAGGATTGCTTTGTAACGATTGACAATAAGCACTAAAAGCTTCAGTGATTATACTAATATTTCCTGCCTCAGCTACTTCCCACTATGAATTTTAAAACACTGAAAAGAAAGAGCCAGAGCTCTACTCTGAAGAGAATTCTGCCTCTTTTCCTAGAGAATTAACTGAGGCAGAAAGTGTTTTTCAGGTGAGGGCCACTCGGAGCTGAGCCCTGCCTTTTCACCTGCATTTAAACAGCTCCACTTTATCCCCTGTTTTGCTGGCCAGGGCCAATTTGATAATAACAAGCCCAGAATGAAAAACATCTGTTTATTTCCCCTTATCTGCTGGTACCAACTAGAAATGCTTTTGCTTGTTTGAGCTTTGCCCTCCCCAGAATCTTGTTATTTGTTCTGAATTTGGGTTTTGGCAGAATGATATCCCATGCATGCCAGGCAGACCCAGGGATGTGTATTTAGTAACGTGGGGTTTTGTTTTCTTTTTTATTGACTTGCTTTAGGCTGAAGCTTTCAGCTTTTAAATGTCTGACTCTTCTCCCATTGTCCTAGCTATGCTGTCAGTAATAAATGCATCCTCTCTTTTGGAATTGGGCTGGATAAGATGCAAATTTGTCTCTCTGGTTCCTTTACTTAGTGAGTTTACCCCACAGGGCCTGCTGCTGTTTTAAAATACTCCGAGATTTGGGACACTTGACTGGCTCAGTTGGTAGAGCACATGGCTCTTGGTCTTGGGGTTGTGAGTTTGAACCCCATGTTGGGGTAGAGGTTTTTTTTTTTTTTTTTAATGTTAAGTCTTCAAGACTCACAAAACTGTTCTTTGGTAAAAGAAGAGTTCTTATTCTCTAAGTCTGCCTAGGGGAAAAAATAGGCTAGTGCTATAAAGGAATAGATCTACATTAGCTACCTTTTTAAAATTTATTTTTTTATTGAGATATAATTCACATATCATAAAGGTGACCATTTTGCAGTGTACAGTTAAGTGGGTTTTAGTACATTTAGAAAGTTGTGCAACCATCACTACTGTCTAATGTAACATTCCCATCACCCATAAAACAAAACCCATACCCATAAGCAGTCACTCCCTATTAGCCTTTCCCCCACCAACCCTTAGCAACCACAACCACTAATCTACTTTGTCTCCATGAATTTGTCTCTTCTAAATATTTCATTTGAAAGTAATCATACAATATTGTGGCCTTTTGTATCTGCCTGCTTTTACTTATCATAACATTTTCAGGATTCATCTGTGTTGTAGCGTGAGTCAGTACTTTGTTCTTCTTTATGGTAATGTTCCATTGTATGAATAAATAACTTTTATTTATCCACTCATCAGTTTCTGGATATTTAGGTTTTTTTTTCATCCTTTAGGTATTATAAATAATGCAGCTATAAACATTTATGTACAACTCTTTAAAAATTTATTTATTTATTTATTTATTTATTTATTTATTCATTCATTTGTTCATTCATGAAAGACAGAGAGAGAGAGAGAGAGAGAGAGAGAGAGAGGCAGAGACACAGGAGGAGGGAGAAGCAGGCTCCATGCCGGGAACCCGACGTGGGACTCGATCCCGGGACTCCAGGATCGCGCCCTGGGCCAAAGGCAGGCGCTAAACTGCCTAGCCACCCAGGGATCCCCTAAGTACAACTTTTCATGTGGACATGTTTTTAATTCTCTTGAGTATATATACCTCACAGTAGAACTGCTAGGTCCATATGCCAACTTTATGTTTAAATTTTTGAGGACCTTTCAGACTGTTTTTGATGGACTGCACCATTATATATCCCCACCATCAGTGTATGATGGTTTTTAATTTTCAACATCCCAACCAACACTTGTATTAACAATCACAATTTTTGTTCACAGACATCCTAGTGGGTATAAAATCATACCATATCATGGTTTGGTTTGCATTTATCTGATCAGTAATGATGTTGAGCATCTGTTTCATGTTCTTATTTGGTATTTGTATATTTTCTTTGGAGAAATATTTTATTCAGATCCTTTGCCCACTTTTTAATTGAGTTATTCTTCATTTATCCATTATTTAATTGGGTTGTCTTTTTATTTACTGAGTCTTAAGAGTTCTTTATATATTGTGTATTAAAGAACTTTGTCAGATATATATTTTGGGAATATTTTTCTCCTATGGGTTGCCTTTTTAGTTTCTTGATAATGTCCTTTGTGAAGTACAAAAAGTTTTAATTTTGATGAAGTCTAATTTATTTTTTCTTTGATTGCTTTTGCTTTAGGTTTTATATCTAAGACATTATTTTACCTAAACCAGGATCATGAAGATATACACCACTGTTTTCTTCGAAGAGCTCTTTTATTTAGGTCTTGGATCTATTTTGAGTTAATTTTTATATATGATATATGGCAAGAATGTAAATTCATTCTTTTGCATGTGGATATCCAGTTGTTTCAGCATCATCTTCTGAAAGCTTCTTCTTTCCCCCATTGAATTGTCATGGCACCCTTGTCAGCAATCAATTGACCATAGATGAATGGGTTTGTTTCTGGACTGGAATTCTATTCCTTTATTATATATGTCTGTCTTTATGCCAGTACCATGCTGTCTTGATTACTATGGTTTTATAGTAAGTTTTGAAAATGGGAAATGTGACTCTTCTGACTTTTCCTCCAAGATTGTTTTGGCTATTTTGGGTTCTTTCCATAAGAATTTTAGGATTTGGTTGTCAATTTTTAAAAAAACACCAGCTGGGATTCTGAAAAGGATTACATGGAATCTGTAGATTGCTTTAAGGGAATATTACCATCTTAACAATATTAAATCTTCCAATCCATGAACACAAAATGTCTTTCCATCTATTTAGGGCTGTTTTAATTCCTTTAGATCTATTTTTGTAGTTTTCAGTGTATATATCTTTCACTTTTGTTATTCCTAACCATTTTATTCTTTTGATGCTATTGTAATGGAATTGTTTTCTTAATCTTACTTTCATCTTGTTCATTGCTCACATATAGAAGTGCAACTGATTTTTGTATATTGATTATATCCACTACTTTTAAGAATATATGCTTGTTGTAATTTCAGATATATTGGAACCAGTTGATAAAGCCAGTGCTCATCTTCTTTGTGATTCTTTTAAAGATGAGACTATGTATAGGTAACATTTATTGAGCACTGATGTGTCATGCACTAAGTTATTATGTTATGTTGGATTATTTTCATTTCATTCTTACTTATGTGTCTGTTTTACAGTAAGGCATCCTTGCCCATAGACCTACTGTGAATACGTAAGTGGCAGAGCTGAGACTTGAACCCAGATCTCTCACCACAAAAACTAGCTTCTTAACTACTTGGCCATTACTATCTTACTGGAAAAATGCATGGTAGTTCTACCCTAAAAGGCAGGCAATAGGTTAAGTAACATGGAAATATTTTCCTGGCCTATGTTTCTTCTCTTCTCTTTTCTTTTCTTGTCTTGTCTTGTCTTGTCTTTTTTTTTTTTTTTTTTTTTTTTTGAGATTTTATTCATGAGAGACACAGAGATAGAGGCAGAGACATAGGCAGGGGGAGAAGCAGGCTCCCTGCAAGGAGCCTGATGCAGGACTCAATCCCCAGACTGTAGGATCACAACCTGAGCCAAAGGCAGATGCTCAATCACTGAGCCACCTAGGTGTCCCTAATTTTGGTTTCTTATCAGAGTTGATAATTTTCCTTTTGTACAATGGTGATTCTCTCTCTCTTTGAGGAAATTTTAATTTCAGAGAGACATTTTAGCAAGAACATATGAACCACTATAGAGCCTGGAGGCAGGAGGTTCTCTCAACAGGCAGGAGATGTGACTAAGTAGCAGTAGAAAACATGAGATAAAGTTGTGCCTTTGAGAGACACTTTGAAAGTAGAATCAAGAAGCCAGTTATATATGGAAATGAAAAAGAGAAACGAATGAAAGGTGACTGAGACTGTTAGCTTCAATGGCCAAATAAATGGTGATAACACTGGCTAGAAGGTAGGTTAGTTAGGTGGGAGAGGATGGTGGGTTCAATGGAGCAGTAGAGGGAAGCTGGTGATGTAAAGGTTGTAATCTTAGAGTATAGTATAGTAGAAAGATGACCTGATTAATATTCTAGTTCATCACTTACTACAAGTTATTTAATTTGTTGTTTAACAGATATATTGTTGACCGTGTAATGGTAAATAAAACAGACATGGTCCCTATCGTCACAGGACTTAAGAGTTTATTAAGCAAGTCAGATGTAGTAAACACAAAGTACATAAATAACAATTGTGATACATACCATGGAGGGACGGAATAAAATGCTATGAGAGAATAATATGAGGTCCTGATCTAGAAAGGGGGTCAGGAAGAAGTGACTCTAGACTAGAGCTGTGACCTGCCTGCAGTATGGTAGGAATTAGCTTGGCTTAAAGTGGGAAAGAAGCCTTTTAGGCAGAAGGAATGGTAGGTATCTATCTCACAATATTTTGGTGAGGATTACATAATCATGTAAATGAAAATGCCCAGGCCCGTCACAAAGTATATGCTTTAAAACAACAACAACAAAAAAACCTTTTTTAAGGTGGCTATAGTTAGCTGAATACTTTTATAATCAGAAATCTATAGGTATACCGTATTATTTAAAGTAGTTGAAGCTCTGGGACAGACTGAATTAGTCTTGGAGAGTGTATTTGCTGAAACAAGAAGATCTGAGATATCCTAGGGAATGACAATTGGGGTAAATCAAAGAGTATGTAGATGTAGAAGAGCCTAACAAGGAAAAGTGAGATGGGAAGGAGGAAATGTGGAGAGTGTCAAAAAAGGTGGAGGGAGGGAAGACTTTTGAGAATAAAGGATGGGTAACCATTCTGGATGCTCTGAAGGCTATCACGTAGGACAAAGACTGCAGAGAAGTCATGAACTTAGCCTTTAAGTGGATACTGGCTGATCTGTAAGATCAGTTTCAGTAGAGCAAGGAAAGAAGAGAGTAGAATAAGAAGCTAACTTGGAGATGTAGAAATGAAAGGAGTGTTATGTATGAGCAAACTATGAGTTCAAGAAATGTGATAAGAAAGGGGATTTCAGGGATCCCTGGGTGGCGCAGCAGTTTAGCGCCTGCCTTTGGCCCAGGGCACGATCCTGGAGACCCGGGATCGAATCCCACGTCGGGCTCCCAGTGCATGGAGCCTGCTTCTCCCTCTGCCTATGTCTCTGCCTCTCTCTCTCTCTCTCTGTGTGACTATCATAAATAAATAAAAATTTTTAAAAAAATAAATAGAAAGGGTATTTCATATAGTGAATAGGGTGAAAACAGATGTGTTGCTTAAGGATCTGGTCTGAGAGGAAGTGGCTGGTGGAGAGGGAGCTGTGGAAGATATGAGAAGAAAAATAACTGATGGGCAGAGGGAGGAAGGAATTGGCAAAGGAGGCAGGATATTGCAGGGTAGGCATATAGTGAAGAGGAATATAGTAGAGAGAAGATCGACCAGAAAGGGGAAAAATAGTGAAAAGAAGAGAATTGGAAGACACCATATTGATGGCCTCCATTTTCTCCTTAAAATAGCAGGCAGAGGTCAGGTAGAGAGGTGAAGGTTTACAGTGAAAGAGAGGCCTACAGGAAAAAGGAATTGCTGAAATCTATTGGTCTTGTAAAATACGGTGTAACTAGGAGGTATGATAATATGTTTTGTCTTACTTAAATGGTATTAATACATATTTGTGTAGTATACTTTAATTTACACAGTGCTTTTAGATATGCCATCTTATTCTGACCCCTGCTAACCCTATGAAACAAATGCCTACATGCATTGATCATCATACCTTTCTTTGTCTTTCCTTTCTCTTTTTTTTTTTTAAGAGAGAGAGAGAGAGAGAGAAGGAGAGAGAGTAGTGCATGCAAAGGGGGAAAGGGATAGAGGGAGAGGGAGAGAGAGAATCCTAAGCAGACTTCACATCCAGCATGGAGCCTGATGCAGGGCTGGATCCCATAACCCTGAGATCATGTCCTGAGCCAAAGTCAAGAGTTGGACACCTAACCTATTTAGCCACCCGGGCGCCCCTCTTTCTCCTTTTTCTTACAGAGAAAGTAATCAACCATAGTACAGGTATTTATTATCTACTGTGTGCCAGGCACTGTGGATCCAAAAGCACATAAAATAGACACAGTGCTGCCCTCACTGAAATCCAAGAAGAGAATAGACTCTGGAGCAGGCAGTGCACAATCTCTGCCATAGATAACCAGACCTGTCTAGGATAGTTGGTAAACATGTGTAAAGAATCAAAATTATTCACTAGCCCATCAATTATTTCATTTTACTCACAAGCAAACTGATACTTAGGAAGGTTAAGTGGCCACAGTTCACATGATCGGTAGGTAGCATGGCAGAAACTAAAGTCTTCATATTCCCAGATCCAAGATTCTTTCTCTTGCACTGTTGCTTTTCGTGTGATTATATGCAGATAGAATTTGTAGTTCAAGTAATTGACAATTTTAAGATTTAGAGCTTTACTTCCAGATATCTAAATATTTTGAATCTAGGTAGTATTATATGCTTTATATTAAAGTCTAGAGAGATTAAGAAGTCAGTGGGATTTAGATGTGGTCCATTGAAAAGCTTTTTATAATGGATTTAATTTAGTTTTTGTTCAGAAACTCATTTGGCTTTTGAGACACAGTCATTTCTCAGTGTTTTGCAAAATGTTTGCAAATTCTTCCTACTATAGCACTTGCTATTATATCGTAAGGAATACTGGTGAGGGCTATTCCTGAATACCATTTATTTTAAAAACAAACCTTTTCTTTGTGAAAACAAATGTTTCTCTATCTTAGTGTTGTGAAATGTATTTCATCTTAGAAAACCCACAATGGAATGAAAAGTGGTGTGATTACAAAGGCTCTGAACTGAGGAACAGGGAGTATGTGGATTCTGGGCAAGTCCCTTCTCCTAGCTATAAAAATGAAGTAATTACTTTTAAAAAATGGATATGAGAAATCAGGGAAAAAATGTTAAGTGCATAGACTTACACATTTGCAATAAACAGATAGTGTTAATCTGTCTTTCAGCCACTAGCTTACTTCCCCATCCTGTCATAATTAACTTGTCTGGGGGTTTCCTTATTTTCTGAACTGTTTGCCTATGAAGGGAGGGTAAATGTGCAATGAAATCATTTAGAGCTGAAGAGCATGTGGATGGAGGATGGTGAATGGGCCTGGATGAGAGATCCCTGCTAGATAGATAATCAGCCTGGACTTTCATTGTCTCTTTAGTTCAAGTCATTCAATGGTGACTCTTGAGAGGATATTAACTTCCTTTTTCCTGGGTATTTTGCCTGAATATGTGCTATGCCACTTCAAAGTGAACATTGTTCCTTGGTATGCCCTTTTACTACTAATGTTCAGGCTTACACTGCATATTTTTACCTGAGCGTGAGGGAAGGAGGGAGACTGGAGAAGGGGAAAGGGAGAGACTTGCAAAACAGGCACAAGTACAATTTTATATACTTTTCCCACCAAACTGTGGGCCATAGACTATCTAGATGTTAAGGCCTGCTTTGTGCTCCATGGAATCCAGTATATGTCAGGGCCAAGTGGATGAGGGCTCCTTGTAGTTAGGAAACATGTACCTTAAAGAATGGTAATAAAGATCAAATGAGGTCATGTCACTTCCCTATTTAAAACTTCCCATTACTCACCTTTGCCTACAGAATGAAATCCAAGGTCCTTAGCTTAAAATACAAAGCCTTTCATGATCTGCACCCTCTTGTGCCTTCTCCTGTTCCATTCCTCATGCCTTGTATTCTGATAGGACCAGACTCCTGCTGTTCCCTAAACTTGCCAAGCTGTTTCACAACTCTGCGTCTGCACTTGGTGTTTCTTCTACATAAAATGTTCTTCTCTCTCTGTTTGCCAAGCATTCTTCCTTGCTCCCATCTCATTTATCCCCGTACTTAAAGAGCCACCCAGCCCTATCCCATTACTAGTGTCCTTTGATCCTGCTCTATGTCTGGTATAACAGTCATCACAGTCCAGAATATCCTTCATGTATTTGTTTTTGTTCTCCACTCTTCTCACTGTGCATATTTTCCCCAAGTAATCTCATGGGTTTACGTGACATCAGTCAGTAGAGATCTTCATCTTCTGCCTACATCTCCCCCTGTGTTTCCAGCTCCCACCTGAAATGGCCTGTGTGGCTTCCTTAGAGTGAACATATATCACATCAAATTCACAACAGAATGCCTCAAGCTAACTAATCCTATACTCCAACATTTCCTCTTTACGTGTTCTCATCTTAGTGAAAGACATCCACTTGCCTCAGCCAGAAAGCTGGGCATCATTCCTTCTTCCTTTCTTTTTCCTTCTACAGCCAGTCATACCAGTCTTGGATATGGAGCTCTCTCCTCAAATTCCTTTCCTTCCATGCTCTTTTCTTTTTTTTTTTTTTTTTAAGGTTTTATTTATTCATGAGAGACACAGAGAGAGAGAGAGAGGCAGAGACATAGGCAGAGGGAGAAGCAGGTTCAATGCAGGGAGCCCAATGCAGGACTCGATCCCAGGACTCCAGGATCACGCCCTGAGCCAAAGGCAGATGCTCAACTGCTGAGCCACCCATCCCAATCCACCTTCTTTTCTACATCTCCATTGCAACAACTAGCTGCCCTTTTCTTGCCTAAATTACTTACTGTATTATTCCAGGTCCTCGAGACATTGCTGTCCAACAGAAATACATGTTATTTGAAACTTTTACATTAAAAAAGGTAAAAAGAAACAAGTAAAATACACTTCAATAGTTATCTTATTTAAACCATATATCCAAAATATAATCAGTTCAACATATAATCAGTATTTAAAATTATTTATTATATATTTTGAACCACTTTATTTTGATATGAACAAGAAGCTACATGCATTTAATGTATACAGCTTGATGAGTTTGGAGGTAAGAGTATAAACCAAACTATGCCATCGATAACATATCTGTCACCTCCTCAAGTTTTCTACTGCCCTCTTTTATAGATAATGATGATTATTGATGATAAGAACACTTAACATATGTCCCTGAATTATGTCCCACTTCCCTTAGCAAATATTTAAGTATAACTACATTATTGGGGTGCCTGGGTGGCTCAGTTGGTTAAGCATCTGACTTTTGATTTCAGCTCAGGTCATGATTGATCTCAGGGTCATGGAATTGAGGCCCCCATCAAGCTCCATGCTGGGTGTGGAGCCTGCTTAAGATTCACTCTCTCCCTCTGTCCCCTCCGTGTGCTCTCTCTCTAAACAAACAAACAAAATACATAATTGTTAAGTATAGGTGTATGCTGTGTAACAGATCCTAGACCTTACTCATCTGGCATAACTGAAACTTTGTACCCTTTGACTGATGCCTGCCCCCCAGCCCCTGGCAACGACCATTCTGCTCTTTGCTTGTATGAATTTGACCATTTTAGATTGCTCACATGAGTGGTATTAGGTAGCATTTGTCCTTCTGTGTCTGGCTTATTTCATAACATTCTTAGCTCCTAGGTTCAACCATGTTGTCACAGGTGGTCGATTTACCTCCTTTATAAAGGATATAAATGGGATATAAATGGAATAATATTCCATTGTTGATCTATGCCACATTTTCCAATATAAAAAGTTATTAATGAGGTATTTTAAATTCTCTCTTTTTTTAATACTAAGTCTTCAAAAATCAGCACATCTCAATTTGGATTAGCCACATTTCTGCCTCTAAAAAGGCAACTGTAGTTAGAAGACTCAATACAGCATCACAGCTCTAAAATCTAGAACCTGAAGCAAGGATTAAAGTGGTGACATTGTCTTTGGTAGGGTCCAGCCCAGAGTGGTGAGGGTAGAGGTTAAATAAGGAAAAATTTGATGCAGTGAATTACCATGCTGGTCACCACCTTATAACCACCAAAGACACATAGCAGGTTTTTCAGTGAACGTATTTCTCTCTCATCTTCTGTTATCCATTGATCAAGGTTCACCGCATGGGAAACTAATTTCTCTATACCTCCTCCAACCCCTTGACAACTGTTCAGAAAGCAGTATGACATTTTATCCAAATCTATATATGGAAGGGTGCCTCATCATGGGTTAAAGAGAATGTTGGAGGATGTTGAGAGAACCAGAGTCAACATTAGCTTTTCATCCAGTACAGTGAATGAGGTTTTTGACTCTGGTTTGTGTGTGTGTCTATATGTCTCTCTCTTTCTCTCTCTCTCCCCAGTACATATTCTACACTATAGTCAGGTACTCTTGCTAAATGTAAATCTGACTCTGTCATTTTCCCTACTTCAGAACCTCCAGTGACTCTCCACTGTTTTCAGGATAAAGTCCAACATGTGTTTTGTTCAAAGTTTTACTTGGTCTGGCCTTGCCTACCTTTCTAGCTTCTGGTTTCAGCCACCTCCCTCCCATCTTGAATGCTATGTGTATTACTTACCTGTTTCTGGGTAACAAATTAATCCAAACACAATGATTTAAAACACAATGAACAGGCAGCCCGGGTGGCTCGGTGGTTTAGCGCAGCCTTCAGCGCAGGGCGTGGTCCTGGAGTCCGGGGATGGAGTCCCACGATCGAGTCCCCTGTCGGGCTCCCTACATGAAGCCTGCTTCTCCCTCTGCCTGTGTCTCTGCCTCTTTCTCTCTCTCTGCCTGTGTCTCTCATGAATAAATAAATAAAATATTTTTTTTTAAAAAGGAAAACTCAATGAGCATTTCTTATCTCATAGTTTCTGTGGGTTAGCTGGGTGGTTCCAGCTCAAGGCCTTTTATGGGATTGTAGCCAAGTTGACTGCTAGGGCTGTGGTCATCTGAAGGTTTGACCAGGTGAGGGATTTACTGCAATTCTCGGCAGGCCTTAGTTCTTCTCTTCTAGAGAGTTTCTTGAGAGTCCTCACAGCCTGGTAGCTGCTTCCCTGCACCCAACCCCCCAAAAAAGTGACTAAGAGAGCAAAGCAAAAGCCACAATGGTTTGTTTTGTTTTGTTTCACCTAGCCTTAGAAGTCACACATGGCCATTTTCATAATATCCTGTTGCTTACAAAGGTCAGCCTTTTGTAGGGGCACAAATAACTGAAAACAGCCATCGGGGGCTATATGGCAGATTGGCTACCACTGAATGATGCATCTGTAGAATTTAAGTCCTTCTAACATGAATTGATTTATCTCTGAGCATTTCCACATACTGTTCTTGCTTCCCACGAAAGAACTCTCTCTTGTTTCTCTTCTCGTTTGCCTCACTAACTCCTATTTATCCTTCACCCATGGCTTCTTTATTCCATGCTATTAGAGCACGCTCTCTCTCTCCTATCATAGCACTTCTCACATTTGGTCACAGCTGCCTGTTTCCTAGCCTGTTTCCCCCATTAGACTCTGAGTTCCCAAGGGTAGAGACCATGTCTTTCTAGTTTGTTGTTGTATCCCCAATGCCGAGCATACCTGGCAACATGTTGCAAGTTGATTGGAAAGATGAAGGAAAAGATGTGTGAATATATGGCTGAATCACTTACCAGACCTCTTGTCTTTTCTATTAGACTCTGACTCATAAAGAACAGTGCTCTGGTCTTTTCATTTCTGTATCCCAGGGTAAACATAGAACGCAGCAGATAAGAACCCCCTAGTAAATATCCCTTTTCCTTTTCTTCTCTTACCCCTCTATTTTTCGTAATGGAATAAAGATTTCAAGAGACTCATCATCTCAGTGGATCTGTCATTAGTGATAAATCTGATTATTTACAAAAATTCACCCCTCGATTATCTCTTATTTCAATTCTGATATTCCACTGTACGTGAACATTGTAATAAGATTCCAGATAATATGTAGTTGTGTTTAATAACTGTAGCAGTGTTCATTCCAGCTTAAGTGGATACCTTGAACATGAAAGGTGTTTCCCGAGTGGTGAATAAACTTAACATATTGATAAGTGCTTTTTACAGAGTAACTGTGGTGAAGCTTCAGGTTGTATGAATAGTTTTTCTTCGATCTTGATTCTGTTAACATAAGGAATTACTCACTGACATGTAAGTTGAAGGAAATCATTTCTGCTTCTGGATTTGAAATTTAGGAGAAAATTGACGTACTACTTGTGGCATTTGATTGTTTTTAAGGCCAGTTTTCTTCAGCTACCCTGCTAGCTATGCAAGACAGCAAGTGAAAGGGAGGCTTATTATCAGCAATGCTGGCCCTGTCTCCTCCCCTCAGAGTGCACAGAACCAGGAGTCAGTTACCAAGAACAATTACCAAGAACCCAGTAGGATGAAAGCACTAACCTGGGACGTAAAATTTGGCTATGCATTCCTTTTATTCTGTTCATCTTCTTTAAAAATTATTGTTTTATTTTGAGGTGCCTGGGTGGCTCAGTCAGTTAAATGACTCTTAGTTTTGGCTCAGATTATGATCTCAGGGTCATGAGATAGATCCCCACATTGTCAGGCTCACTGCACTCAGTGGGGAGTCTGCTGAGAGTCTGTCTCTCCCTCTCCCCTTGCCCTTGCTTGCATGTTTGCACTCTCTCTCTCTCTCTCTCAAATTAAATAAATAAATAAATAAATAGATAAATAAATCTATCTTTACAAAATTATAGTCTTATTTTATTTTTTTTTGTTTTATAAATTAATTCCATATTTGTTCTTTGCATTTTCATTTTCAAATTCTCCTAGCAATTCATTAAAAGGTTTTGGGCTTTGGAATTGAACAGAACTTATTCAAATTCTGACAGCTCCTTCTTACTGGCTTTGAGTCATTGGACTAGTTACTTTATATCTCTGAATCTTATTTTTTTTAACGTGTAGGATGGGGATAGAGATGACCCCTCCATAGATGGTCATCAAGCTCAATAAGATATTTTATGTAAAGTGCCTAGTGTGGTATGTGATATACAGTAGATGCTTAATCAAGATTGGATAATACTCCTTCCTCAGACTGTTTTGTTGCCTACCTCGAAGCAGTGCTTAGCAGGGTGTCATGGTGATCTGAATCACGTTGCCCCAGGAATAAGTGTATAAGTACTCTGTCAGAGAAGTAGTTCCCTAGGCCATCTGACAAAACTCCTAGTCTACTCTCTTATTTTATTTTTCAACCAACCAGAGAAGTCCAGTCAGAGAGTATTGTGCTTTTCCTGCGTTTGTTTTCTTTTCTCTCCTGTTTTGTGTTCCCTTTTCTTCTTTGACCTTGTTTTCTTCTTCCCTTTGATGATGACTGATATTTTTAGATCCCTGCTTACCTCCATTTTGTGGTATCACCGAGACTAGTTCCTCACCCCACCAGCCTTTACCATGCTGTAGAATCTAGACTCTCTCCTGGAAAGCCTTTGTTTCTAACACTCATAGTTGGGCTTTCCTTGGTGTCCTGCCAAGAAGTAGTTGTTTGAGTGATGTGTCCTCCTTTTTCTCCATATGATCTTCACAGAGATTTGTCTGGGAGGAGTGTGGTGGGCCCCACAAATACACTGGGTATATCCAGATCTTGAGTTGAGTGGCCTGTTAAAACAGGTCTGTGTCAAAAGTGATGAATAGTTTTTGTGGATTTTGAGCAAGTTGCCAATCGATCAGCCACTGTTTAATGAGAGAGAGGCACTGTAAGAGGAGCAAAAGCCCAGCTGCCTGTTCAGGGAGCCACCTGCCTTTTCTCTTTACTTCATTTTCTTGCTAATGAAGGAACCAATTGGTTTAGAACGATCAATGCTGACCTATTAGGATCAGACATTGTTTTGGCATTGCCAAGGCAATTAAATTCAGCAGGGTGAGGATTAGAGAGAGAAAGGCTGTGAAAAAAGAGAAACAAGAGGCTTTTATTCAGAAACAACCACACTGGTGTTAGAGGTATAAAAAGGATTAGTTAAAAAAGAATTAATCATTAGAGCATTTTCTTTCTTGGTGAAATAATCAGAAGATTTGTTGACATTAGTTCTTAGATTTAGGAAGATAGGAAGCTCTGCCTCGCTGATCTGACTTAAGGTACAAGCCTGTATTATTGCTCTCTTTCCTCTTTAGAGCTGTGACTCATCCAAAAAAGCCTCCTCTCTAAGCCTCCATCAGGTAGTAGGTACTGTGACCTATGTGTTAGATTTTCCGAAGCAGCTCTGACTTTAAATAGTCTGGTCCCTCATCATTCCATTAACAGAAAATGTGATTCAGAAATTGTTGATCAGTCTATCACTGAAGACTTGATGGAGAGCATAGTATATAAAACCCTTGAGAGCAGGGTTCATGAGCTAATCATCCTGGAACACACAGCCCTCCTCCTAATTCTTTCAGCCAAGTATGATGCCTTCCACTTAAATGCTCAGTAAATATTTGAGTAAACTAACTGACAGATTGATGAAATGAATAAGAGGTTGGGTCTTTAAAAATGGGTAGAATTTGAAAACTTGGTGTTCCAGGGTTAAGAAAAGAACAGGGGCAAGTATATAAAAGCAAAAATGAGTAGAGAAGTTAGGGAAACCATAGGTCCTTTCCAGAATGGAAGGCATCTACTCAAGCTGCAATTCCCAGACTGAGATTTCACCAGCCTGTGTAATTTCCAAAAGTAGTTTTGCTAAGTAGAAATGTTGACTGTCTTGACCTGTAATATCAAAATATGGAATGGATATAATTTGGCCAAAAAAGAGCCATTGCTTAAATTGCTTATATTTCACTATATCTTTTCAATTCTCTGTAGTTCTTTCTGCTCTATACTAAGGAGAACTGTTTGCACAGATACAAGTATGGCCTCTGTTGTCTTGGTCCTTATGGAGTACCTCCTTCAGAGTTGTGACTAGATTGCCTCTCATGGGCTGGCTCATGGTGTGCCGAGAAAGTAATTAAGATCGCTGCCAGCATCTCTTTGCAGTCAAAATAGAGCCCTGCATCAGCTTAAGCAATGACCATGAAGATGATTCCCTGCATGTTCCTCAGAGTGATATAATATCTTTGATTTGCAAGTAATATCAAGTAATATCTAGATGTCTACATCTGGTGAGTCTTTGATTCTCTCACTGGTTTCCCATGCTTTTTGGCTTGGTTTATATATCATCTATGGAAGTGTCATTCTTCTGCAAGAAGAGCTAAATGTCCTACTGTCTTTGCTTCAGAATGTTTTCTGCAGTTTTTATTGGATAACTGCCCTGAAATTGCCAGAGAACTTTATACCAGTGGTCTCATAACTTTTTAAATTGTGCACACTACTAGTTTTTTAAAAGTTTGCACATGAAAAAGATAATTAACATTATGAGTCATCAAGGAAATGCAAATCAAACTACAGTGAAACACCACTTCATACCTAGTGGGATGACTAGAATTAAACTGATGGTTGCCAGAGAGGGGGGTGAGAGGGAAGAGTTGGGCAAAATGGTGAAAGTGAGTGGGAGATACAGGCTTCCAGTTATGGAATGAATAAGTCACGAGAATAAAAGGCACAGCATAAGGAATATAGTCAATGATACTGTAGCAGCAATGTAACAGGACAGATGGTAGCTACACTAGGTGAACATAGCTTAATGTAGAAACTTGTCAAATCCCCAAGTCATACACCTGAAATTCACATAACATTGTGTGTTTTGTTCAATGTTTTACTTGGTCTGGCTTGCCTACCTTTCTAGTTCGGGTTTCAGCCACCTCCTACCCATCTTGAATGCTTATGTGTATTACTTACCTGTTTCTGGGTAACAATTAATCCAAACACAATGATTTTAAAACACAATGAACAGGTAGCGGGTGGCTCGGTGGTTTGGCGCAGCCTTCAGCGCTTCAGGGCGTGGTTCCTGGAGTCCGGGGATGGAGTCCACCGATCGGTCTGGCTCCCTACATGAAGCCTGCTTCTCCCTCTGCCTGTGTCTCTGCCTCTTTCTCTCTCTCTGCCTGTGTCTCTCATGAATAAATAAATAAAATATTTTTTTTTAAAAAGGAAAACTCAATGAGCATTTCTTATCTCATAGTTTCTGTGGGTTAGCTGGGTGGTTCCAGCTCAAGGCCTTTTATGGGATTGTAGCCAAGTTGACTGCTAGGGCTGTGGTCATCTGAAGGTTTGACCAGGTGAGGGATTTACTGCAATTCTCGGCAGGCCTTAGTTCTTCTCTTCTAGAGAGTTTCTTGAGAGTCCTCACAGCCTGGTAGCTGCTTCCCTGCACCCAACCCCCCAAAAAAGTGACTAAGAGAGCAAAGCAAAAGCCACAATGGTTTGTTTTGTTTTGTTTCACCTAGCCTTAGAAGTCACACATGGCCATTTTCATAATATCCTGTTGCTTACAAAGGTCAGCCTTTTGTAGGGGCACAAATAACTGAAAACAGCCATCGGGGGCTATATGGCAGATTGGCTACCACTGAATGATGCATCTGTAGAATTTAAGTCCTTCTAACATGAATTGATTTATCTCTGAGCATTTCCACATACTGTTCTTGCTTCCCACGAAAGAACTCTCTCTTGTTTCTCTTCTCGTTTGCCTCACTAACTCCTATTTATCCTTCACCCATGGCTTCTTTATTCCATGCTATTAGAGCACGCTCTCTCTCTCCTATCATAGCACTTCTCACATTTGGTCACAGCTGCCTGTTTCCTAGCCTGTTTCCCCCATTAGACTCTGAGTTCCCAAGGGTAGAGACCATGTCTTTCTAGTTTGTTGTTGTATCCCCAATGCCGAGCATACCTGGCAACATGTTGCAAGTTGATTGGAAAGATGAAGGAAAAGATGTGTGAATATATGGCTGAATCACTTACCAGACCTCTTGTCTTTTCTATTAGACTCTGACTCATAAAGAACAGTGCTCTGGTCTTTTCATTTCTGTATCCCAGGGTAAACATAGAACGCAGCAGATAAGAACCCCCTAGTAAATATCCCTTTTCCTTTTCTTCTCTTACCCCTCTATTTTTCGTAATGGAATAAAGATTTCAAGAGACTCATCATCTCAGTGGATCTGTCATTAGTGATAAATCTGATTATTTACAAAAATTCACCCCTCGATTATCTCTTATTTCAATTCTGATATTCCACTGTACGTGAACATTGTAATAAGATTCCAGATAATATGTAGTTGTGTTTAATAACTGTAGCAGTGTTCATTCCAGCTTAAGTGGATACCTTGAACATGAAAGGTGTTTCCCGAGTGGTGAATAAACTTAACATATTGATAAGTGCTTTTTACAGAGTAACTGTGGTGAAGCTTCAGGTTGTATGAATAGTTTTTCTTCGATCTTGATTCTGTTAACATAAGGAATTACTCACTGACATGTAAGTTGAAGGAAATCATTTCTGCTTCTGGATTTGAAATTTAGGAGAAAATTGACGTACTACTTGTGGCATTTGATTGTTTTTAAGGCCAGTTTTCTTCAGCTACCCTGCTAGCTATGCAAGACAGCAAGTGAAAGGGAGGCTTATTATCAGCAATGCTGGCCCTGTCTCCTCCCCTCAGAGTGCACAGAACCAGGAGTCAGTTACCAAGAACAATTACCAAGAACCCAGTAGGATGAAAGCACTAACCTGGGACGTAAAATTTGGCTATGCATTCCTTTTATTCTGTTCATCTTCTTTAAAAATTATTGTTTTATTTTGAGGTGCCTGGGTGGCTCAGTCAGTTAAATGACTCTTAGTTTTGGCTCAGATTATGATCTCAGGGTCATGAGATAGATCCCCACATTGTCAGGCTCACTGCACTCAGTGGGGAGTCTGCTGAGAGTCTGTCTCTCCCTCTCCCCTTGCCCTTGCTTGCATGTTTGCACTCTCTCTCTCTCTCTCTCAAATTAAATAAATAAATAAATAAATAGATAAATAAATCTATCTTTACAAAATTATAGTCTTATTTTATTTTTTTTTGTTTTATAAATTAATTCCATATTTGTTCTTTGCATTTTCATTTTCAAATTCTCCTAGCAATTCATTAAAAGGTTTTGGGCTTTGGAATTGAACAGAACTTATTCAAATTCTGACAGCTCCTTCTTACTGGCTTTGAGTCATTGGACTAGTTACTTTATATCTCTGAATCTTATTTTTTTTAACGTGTAGGATGGGGATAGAGATGACCCCTCCATAGATGGTCATCAAGCTCAATAAGATATTTTATGTAAAGTGCCTAGTGTGGTATGTGATATACAGTAGATGCTTAATCAAGATTGGATAATACTCCTTCCTCAGACTGTTTTGTTGCCTACCTCGAAGCAGTGCTTAGCAGGGTGTCATGGTGATCTGAATCACGTTGCCCCAGGAATAAGTGTATAAGTACTCTGTCAGAGAAGTAGTTCCCTAGGCCATCTGACAAAACTCCTAGTCTACTCTCTTATTTTATTTTTCAACCAACCAGAGAAGTCCAGTCAGAGAGTATTGTGCTTTTCCTGCGTTTGTTTTCTTTTCTCTCCTGTTTTGTGTTCCCTTTTCTTCTTTGACCTTGTTTTCTTCTTCCCTTTGATGATGACTGATATTTTTAGATCCCTGCTTACCTCCATTTTGTGGTATCACCGAGACTAGTTCCTCACCCCACCAGCCTTTACCATGCTGTAGAATCTAGACTCTCTCCTGGAAAGCCTTTGTTTCTAACACTCATAGTTGGGCTTTCCTTGGTGTCCTGCCAAGAAGTAGTTGTTTGAGTGATGTGTCCTCCTTTTTCTCCATATGATCTTCACAGAGATTTGTCTGGGAGGAGTGTGGTGGGCCCCACAAATACACTGGGTATATCCAGATCTTGAGTTGAGTGGCCTGTTAAAACAGGTCTGTGTCAAAAGTGATGAATAGTTTTTGTGGATTTTGAGCAAGTTGCCAATCGATCAGCCACTGTTTAATGAGAGAGAGGCACTGTAAGAGGAGCAAAAGCCCAGCTGCCTGTTCAGGGAGCCACCTGCCTTTTCTCTTTACTTCATTTTCTTGCTAATGAAGGAACCAATTGGTTTAGAACGATCAATGCTGACCTATTAGGATCAGACATTGTTTTGGCATTGCCAAGGCAATTAAATTCAGCAGGGTGAGGATTAGAGAGAGAAAGGCTGTGAAAAAAGAGAAACAAGAGGCTTTTATTCAGAAACAACCACACTGGTGTTAGAGGTATAAAAAGGATTAGTTAAAAAAGAATTAATCATTAGAGCATTTTCTTTCTTGGTGAAATAATCAGAAGATTTGTTGACATTAGTTCTTAGATTTAGGAAGATAGGAAGCTCTGCCTCGCTGATCTGACTTAAGGTACAAGCCTGTATTATTGCTCTCTTTCCTCTTTAGAGCTGTGACTCATCCAAAAAAGCCTCCTCTCTAAGCCTCCATCAGGTAGTAGGTACTGTGACCTATGTGTTAGATTTTCCGAAGCAGCTCTGACTTTAAATAGTCTGGTCCCTCATCATTCCATTAACAGAAAATGTGATTCAGAAATTGTTGATCAGTCTATCACTGAAGACTTGATGGAGAGCATAGTATATAAAACCCTTGAGAGCAGGGTTCATGAGCTAATCATCCTGGAACACACAGCCCTCCTCCTAATTCTTTCAGCCAAGTATGATGCCTTCCACTTAAATGCTCAGTAAATATTTGAGTAAACTAACTGACAGATTGATGAAATGAATAAGAGGTTGGGTCTTTAAAAATGGGTAGAATTTGAAAACTTGGTGTTCCAGGGTTAAGAAAAGAACAGGGGAAAGTATATAAAAGCAAAAATGAGTAGAGAAGTTAGGGAAACCATAGGTCCTTTCCAGAATGGAAGGCATCTACTCAAGCTGCAATTCCCAGACTGAGATTTCACCAGCCTGTGTAATTTCCAAAAGTAGTTTTGCTAAGTAGAAATGTTGACTGTCTTGACCTGTAATATCAAAATATGGAATGGATATAATTTGGCCAAAAAAGAGCCATTGCTTAAATTGCTTATATTTCACTATATCTTTTCAATTCTCTGTAGTTCTTTCTGCTCTATACTAAGGAGAACTGTTTGCACAGATACAAGTATGGCCTCTGTTGTCTTGGTCCTTATGGAGTACCTCCTTCAGAGTTGTGACTAGATTGCCTCTCATGGGCTGGCTCATGGTGTGCCGAGAAAGTAATTAAGATCGCTGCCAGCATCTCTTTGCAGTCAAAATAGAGCCCTGCATCAGCTTAAGCAATGACCATGAAGATGATTCCCTGCATGTTCCTCAGAGTGATATAATATCTTTGATTTGCAAGTAATATCAAGTAATATCTAGATGTCTACATCTGGTGAGTCTTTGATTCTCTCACTGGTTTCCCATGCTTTTTGGCTTGGTTTATATATCATCTATGGAAGTGTCATTCTTCTGCAAGAAGAGCTAAATGTCCTACTGTCTTTGCTTCAGAATGTTTTCTGCAGTTTTTATTGGATAACTGCCCTGAAATTGCCAGAGAACTTTATACCAGTGGTCTCATAACTTTTTAAATTGTGCACACTACTAGTTTTTTAAAAGTTTGCACATGAAAAAGATAATTAACATTATGAGTCATCAAGGAAATGCAAATCAAACTACAGTGAAACACCACTTCATACCTAGTGGGATGACTAGAATTAAACTGATGGTTGCCAGAGAGGGGGGTGAGAGGGAAGAGTTGGGCAAAATGGTGAAAGTGAGTGGGAGATACAGGCTTCCAGTTATGGAATGAATAAGTCACGAGAATAAAAGGCACAGCATAAGGAATATAGTCAATGATACTGTAGCAGCAATGTAACAGGACAGATGGTAGCTACACTAGGTGAACATAGCTTAATGTAGAAACTTGTCAAATCCCCAAGTCATACACCTGAAATTCACATAACATTGTGTGTCAGCTATACTCAAATAAAAGGAAAAAAATATGGTATTAAAAAAAAATCCCTGATAACAACAGATGTTGGCAAGGATGTAGAAACACTGGAACCTTCATAAACTGCTGGTGGCAATGCAGAAATGGTACAATCACTTTGGAAAACAGTCTGACAGTTCCCCAAAAAGTTAAATATGGAGTTATCATTTAACCTAGCAATTCGGGGATCCCTGGGTGGCGCAGCGGTTTAGCGCCTGACTTTGGCCCAGGGCGCGATCCTGGAGACCCGGGAACGAATCCCACGTCTGGCTCCCGGTGCATGGAGCCTGCTTCTCCCTCTGCCTGTGTCTCTGCCTCTCTCTCTCTCTCTCTCTGTGTGTGACTGTCAAAAATAAATAAAAATTAAAAAAAAAAACAAAACCTAGCAATTCCACTTCTAGGTATGTATCCAGTAGAAATGAAAATACGTATCCACATGAAAACTTGAACATGAATGTTTATAACAGCATTATTCACAATAGCCACATGGTGGAAAAGACCCAAATGTCCTCAACTGATGAATGGATACAGAATATGTGTTACAACTGTGTAATGGAATATTATTCAGTCATTAAAAGGAATGAGTTACCAATACATGCTACAACATTGATGAATCTTGAAAATATTATGCCAAGTGAAAGAAGCCAGCCATAAAAGATCACACATTTTGTGACTCCATTTATACGAAATGTCCAGACTAGGCAAATCTATGAAGGCAGAAAGTCAGTTGGTGGTTTCTTAGGATTGGGGAAATAGGAAGGTAGGGAGGTTGATAACTGAAAGATACAGGGCTGTTTTCTGAAGTGATGAAATGTGCTAAAAATTGATGGTGGTGATGGTTGTATACCTCTGTGAATACACTATAAACCACTGAACTGTGTACTTTAAACAGGTGAATTGTAAAGTATGTGAATTTTTTCCTTACTGAAGCTTTTACAAAAAAGATTTCCATGAGACACCTGGGTAGCTCAGTGGTTGAGCATCTGCCTTTGACTCAAGTCATGATCCTGGGGTCCTGGGATTGAGTCTTGCATCAGGCTCACCTCAAGGAGTCTGCTTCTCTCTCTACCTATGTCTCTGCCTCTCTCTTTGTGTGTCTCATGAATAAATAAATCTCTAACAAAAAAATTTCCAAGCGGGCACCCCAATGTAAGTATATTTATTCATTTATTAATTATATACATATATTCCTGTACCATTATATACATTATACAGCACGAATATGTAGACATTTAAAAAGCATACAATGAAGGTAGTGGTAATATAAAGTCTAATATTTTCTTTTTGTGATGAATCAAAATTTTACAAGCCCTTGGAGTACATGCATCCTACTTTGGAAAGCAGTCTTTTTGACCACATGATAAAGAATAATGTATGTGAGACAAGCCTATAAAGGAAGACTAGGTCTTGCAAGTCCAAGGAGCCTTCTGTATTCTTATAGCCTAGCCTCTATATGATGGCATGAGCAAAAAGGTATTTTGAATCATTTCATTGTACCATCAGAAAGAAGTTTGAGTGGCATATGATATGATCAATCAGTGATGGCCCTAGTAGCCTTATATTTCATAATTACTACTAGAATATATTCAATATGTATGTGGGACTCTACAGAGAGAGAAGGAAGAAATCCTATTCCCAACTGAATGACATAAAGCTGTATTTTTATTAAGAGCTTTGACTGACAATATAAATCATAAATCACCAGCATGAAACTTGAGGCACCAGAAGCCAAAGAGAAAAATATAACCTATAAAATGTACCATTCTGGTATATTTTAATATTCATAGTACCCAGGATTTTAAAGCTATCATATACTGAATTAAGGCATCCAATTTTTTTATTCAATATTTTCTTTTTTTCAAGTGAGTCAGTCTTCTTAATCCTTTGTATAATTTCTTTATCATGTCAGCCAACAATAATCAATTTGGATATTTCTGTATTTGAATGATTGGTTCATGAAAAAGGTGGTGAATAATTGCATATTTTTCATTAAATCTTTGTATACTGTAGATACTCTAAAGCATAATCAGTTGTGAATAAATGTGAACACCTAGCAGCATTTAGTATGGGTTTATAAGTGTAGTGCAAGTATTTAATACATATTTATTGGCAGTGATAACTGATGTTAAAGGGTTAAAAGAAAACTATTTTCAAATTGCCTGGCTCTGTTTGGAATGTACAAAGAATATGGTATTGCATTTGCTTGTTTTTTGGTGCAGTAATGTATCATTAACAATTTATTGTGGTGTATCAAGCCATGAAACAGACCACGTCTTGAGCATATTTCTCTGGGAGACAAAGGTACAGATTTTATGTATTGAGTTAAAGGAAATGAAACTTTCCCAGCAAGGATAAGCAGAAAGAAATTTGGCTCTAGATATAATATATGTCTGTAAAATGTGGTGAAAATATGTTAAAAAGATTCTTTATTAAATCCTCACCTCTATTAATTAATATCTATACTATAAATTATCACAGATTTCCTGCCCGTTGAAGACAGTTAAAAGATCAAGTGGAGAGTTTGGCATATTGCATAGTCCTAAAAATAAATTATTATTGTACTATTGTCATTTTTCCCCCTTTGTTTAAAAATCTTTTTTGCTAGTATGAAACCTGTGGTCTACCACAACTCAGATTTTGTTCTTGAGAAAGGATAAAACAATGCATCATAAAACAGTTTATTTGATCACTTTAAATGTACTTTTTATGATGACATTTTAATATTTCAGAGGTCATGAAGGTTTAAGTTCCAGTTTGTATGATTTTCAGGTCTTGGGTATTAGTATTTATTAGAAACAGTCCTTTCAAGGTTAAAGTTTAGAAACAGCCTAGGTGTTCTTATACATATACAAAAAAATTGCTGGCTGAGGGATTGATGGGGACTGCCGTTTTCTACACACTTCATTTGAAAAGGACCATATCAGATCCCTAAACACACTAAATTCAGCTGGTATATTCACTTTCAGTCAGTAAGAACTCTGGTAATACAGTGAAGAGATAGGAGAAAGCTAATACACCCTGTGCAGAAAATACACGAATAGCTCTCTGTTCCACAGCATCTTTATTCGTTTTCCTTAGTGAAAAGCAGAAAGCTGTAAAATTATTATGAAAGTCTAAGTAGACTGTAATCCCAACAGTTAATATAGGTGCTAAGTTATGCCATCTTCCTTTTCTTGTTTTTTTAAAAAGCAAAACAAAATAGCTCCTAATGTTGGGAAGGCTGAAGCTGCTGTCACCATACAAGTCAAGTGAGAGAGGGGCCCTGGTTACAACAACGTGGTCTGGCTTCAGCCAATTAAACTGTGAACCTCAAAGCTGTCTAAACTAAAGCAGATTTTTTGTCGGAGCAGTTATACTGGAAGCATTCTCTTTCCACAAAGTACACATCTGAGCATTTTAATCCAAATATGCTAACAGATGTCTCTTGAGCAAAAGCATCATAAAACCAGATTTCACTTGAGTGAAGAAAATACTTTTGCCATCATTTTATATTCACACTTGGAGATTGCATTTCACTTTAGACGATAGCCCTATGGCCTGTGAGTAGAATTGGTATATCCTAAGAGTGTGAGGTGAGCACATGCATTTTAAATCACAGTGATGTTACCTAGTTCTGAGAACAGGGAATGCTAATGAATCGGCCCATTATTTTTCTCTCTTGGTTTTCAGGCCTCTTTGCTACAAATGTCTGACACACTGTGAATTCACTCTTTTCCTTTATGATTCTGCATAAATGTATTTGGCATCTGGGCAAGTTCTTTCCCCCCAAAATTTAGTGGAATAGCATATCTATTTGGCTGATTTTCCCTCTGGGCACAGATGGCACAAAGTGAATGATACACATTCAGAAGGTTTATCCCAAATCCATATGGCCAGTATTGTGGCCATCACCCATAATCTCTGCCACACTGACCAGATAGCAACCATTGAATGATGCACATTAGATATATGATCCCTTCATATAATTTTTATCTTAAATTCTAGATTTAATATAATGTCTCCCAAGAGCAAACAAATATGTAAAGATTTTCATTCAGAACAAAAG